>NC_090647.1:21322850-21622850 GCF_040937935.1 Hyperolius riggenbachi | reverse complement strand
AAATGCTAGTTCCTCCATGTCAGAGGTAAAAACTGCAATGCATGCATCACCTTGTTCTGAATCTAACCCTGTGAAAAAAGTTTTTTCAACTCCAGCTTCTGTTGATCCATTGTCCATAGCAACAATAAGCAAAGTTTCTCAAACTGATGTTTTTGCTGCAACTGTTCCTCAAACTATTATGCATCCAGTTCAGTCTGATACTAAACTCAGTCCTGAGATTAAAAATCTTAAAACTTCAGTTTCTGCAATACGGTCGCCGTTAGCAACTGCAAACAAAAATACTCAAAATGACTTGCAGCCAGCAGCAACAGACTTGCTAACGTCTCCATTACACCCATCACAATGTTGTCTGGATTCTATGCTTAAGAGCAGTGCTGAATCTGCAAACCCAGTGTTATCGTTGCCCTTAGCAACCACCAACCAATTGTTAAATACTGCCGTATCACAGTCTGTTAAAATAGATCTTCAAACTGCTACTTTTCACTCATCCCAAGCCTTAGAGATTAAAAGTTTGGTAAATTCAACACCAGTAATTCCGTTGTCCATAGCAACGTTCAATCAAACCTTGTTGAATAAAAATGCATCCCCACCATCATCTAAGGAAATGGACTCTGTTACTATGCATCTGCTTCACTCTGATCCGGACTCCAGTTCTGATATAAAAAATGTTCCAGTTTCCATAGCTCTGTTACCCTTGACAACCGTTACATCAAGCAATTCTCTGCCTCAGCGTTTCAGCCGGTTTGCGCTTCACATGTTCCATGTTCTTGCTGTTCCAAGTGCTTACAGATTGAGGGGCTCTATGCATCCATGTGACCGTTTCTTTTCATGGTGGAGCACCGGAAAAACATATAGGTTGCCTACTGCTTCATCTGCCTCCAGTACCCAAGTGTTGAACTCTGCAGTACAACCTTTATCTGCCAATCTGTCTACGCCAGAGACTATGGCCTCAATTCACTAAGATCATGCTGGAGATAATAAGGCAAGAGATAACTTACCTCCACACAGTGAGAGAGTTATTTTATCTCTCCATTCCTTAAGTTACCTCTCCTGTAGTTAATTTACCTCCTCTGTAGTTAATTTACCTCCTCTGTAGTTATTTTCACACGCAGTTAATAAACAGCCTGTCTTTAACTCTGGAGTTATTTTAAGGATTGAAGAGTTAACTTAAAGACAGAAGAGTTAACTTTAGGTTTGCCTGAGGTCAAATGTTTCCTGAATACTACATGCCTCATCACTATGGTGATAACTCTAGAAGAGTTATTAAAGACAGGAGATAAGTTTAGTGAATTGAGGCCTTTGTCATCTAGTTCTGCTGTTGTGGAAACCCAGCATCTTGTTTCCTTGACTACAGACTGTATGTACGTACTGCAACAGAGTACCAGTCTCATGAGACTTTAAAGAGACACTGAAGCGAGACTAAATCTCGCTTCAGCTGTCATATATAGCAGGGGCACGTGTGCCCCTGCTAAAACGCCGCTATCCCGCGGCTCTACGGGGGTCCCTGACCCCCCAACCCACCCCCCGCAAAATCTACGACCAACTTGGTCGTAGATTTTGTTCCTCCCAGAGGCAGGGCTAACGGCTGCAGCCCTGCCTCACAGCGCATCTATCAGACGCGCATCGCCGCCTCTCCCCCGCCCCTCTCAGTGAAGGAAGACTGAGAGGGGCGGGGGAGAGGCGGAGGTTCGCGTCTGACAGACGCGCATGGGGCAGGGCTGCGGCGGTTAGCCCTGCCCCAATGCGGAAGCGCTCCCCCGCATTACGGAGGGGATCTGGGGGGTCAGGGACCCCCGGTAAGCCGCGGGATAGCGGCGTTTTAGCAGGGGCACGCATGCCCCTGCTATATATGAGAGCTGAAGCGAGATTTATTCTCGCTTCAGACTCTCTTTAAGTTCTACTCCGTCTGCAGCATCAAAAACTTTCTTTGCCACGACTGCCCAGTTGAACTTTGTCCAGTCGCAGTCCTGCCAGTCTGAGCTGGCTGATACTTTACAGCCTGATCAAAGTTTATGCCAAGTTTCTAATGTGAACTCTGATAAAAATGTTTCTGTGTTTAAACTTGTGTCAGTACAAGGGCCAGTTTGTACCCAGACTGTGAGCACATGTGCCGAGCCAGTGCTGCTCATTAAGGAGAGCCAGCCAGAGCAGGTGGATGCCATGTATAAGGGTACAGACAGAGAGCCTATACCTATGTGTAATCATGATGAATTAATGTTGCTCAGTTTTGAATCTGTAATTGTGCCAGGGCCAGTCTGTATTAAACCCACGGCTACCAATGCCATGCCGGAGTCAGTCGATAAAGAGACAGGCTCAGTGCTGGTAGGTCACCTGCCAATGGGTACAGACACAGTGCCTGCACCTATGTTTAGCCATGAATCTGTTCTTGATGATGATGTTCTTGTTTCTCAGTCTAAGTGTGTCCCTTCCAGGGATATCGTAATTCTTGAATCTCTTGTAAACTCTGATCTGGAAGGTAAAATAGAACATGTCTCTGAGTTTCTCAAGTCTGAACCTATACCAGCTAGTACTGAGTTTGAGTGCACCAGGTGTGAGTCAGAGCCAATCCGAGGAATGATTGTGCCGGTCTCAGAATGCACTATACCAGTACATACAGTCACTGGGCCCGTACCTGTGCATACCGTTTCTGAAGGTATCGACACTGTGTCAGAGTCAGTGAAGGCTGAGTTGGTATCAGCTTGTGCCACATACAAAGAGCATGGGACTTTACCTCTTGATGTTTCCAAGTTGGAGAATGAAATTGTGACTGATGTTATTAATGGAAATGTTTTGCATGAACAGTCTAGCAGTTCACAGTCTAGCAGTTCCCAGTCTAGCAGTTCCCAGTCTAGCAGTTCCCAGTCTAGCAGTTCCCAGTTTAGCAGTTCCCAGTCCAGCAGTTCCCAGTCCAGTGTTGAGTCAGTTATTGATTTGATGTCTGCAGAACTTGTGGAAGGTGAACAATCTCTTTTTGAGTTCTCCAATTGTGACAATTTGTCTAACACTCTGTGTACTTCAGGTATCAGTCATGTCATAGCTTGCCCTGATGCCTCCGCTCCAGCATGCCCAGATGTTGCCCTTGTCTTAGCATGCCCAGTCGCTGCCTGCGCTCCAGCATGCCCAGATGTTGCCCTTGTCTTAGCATGCCCAGTCGCTGCCTGCGCTCCAGCATGCCCAGATGTTGCCCTTGTCTTAGCATGCCCAGTCGCTGCCTGCGCTCCAGCATGCCCAGATGTTGCCCTTGTCTTAGCATGCCCAGTCGCTGCCTGCGCTCCAGCATGCCCAGATGTTGCCCTTGTCTTAGCATGCCCAGTCGCTGCCTGCGCTCCAGCATGCCCAGATGTTGCCCTTGTCTTAGCATGCCCAGTCGCTGCCTGCGCTCCAGCATGCCCAGATGTTGCCCTTGTCTTAGCATGCCCAGTCGCTGCCTGCGCTCCAGCATGCCCAGATGTTGCCCTTGTCTTAGCATGCCCAGTCGCTGCCTGCGCTCCAGCATGCCCAGATGTTGCCCTTGTGACTGTATGCCCAGTTTCTGTCTGTACTTCAACAGGCCCAGATGTTGCTCTAAAGGCGGCATGCCCAGCAGTTGCTCATGTCCTAGCATGCTCTGACACTGCTACTGTCCTGTCTTGCTCAGACACAGTTGCCATGTCTTGCAAATCAGGTTTTGGGGTCTCTTTAGGTACTTCCATAGGCCTTGGTGGACCGAATGGAATGTCTGAGGAATCCTCCATTACATTGGGAACTCTGGATGACTCTGTGGGGTTTCTAGAGATTTCAGAGAAAGTAGGACTTGGCTCTGTAGGTCAAGTTAGCAGTGTGCATTTCTCTGAAGGTTTCGGTTCTGCTGGGTATTGCTCTAAAGGTTTCAGTTCAGCTGGGTACTGCTCTGAAGGTTTCGGTTCAGCTGGGTACTGCTCTGAAGGTTTCGGTTCAGCTGGGTATTGCTCTGTAGGTCTCGGTTCAGATGGGCATCGCTCTGAAGGTTTCGGTTCAGATGGGTATTGCTCTGAAGGTTTCGGTTCAGATGGGCATCACTCTAAAGGTTCCGGTTCTATTGGGCATCGCTTTGGCAGAAATGATCCTGATGTGGTGTTTGAACGCGTGTCTGGTTTTGGGATGTTTCTGTTTGTCCTGATGTTTGGTAGGCACCCGGAGTGTGCCTTTAAGGGGGGGGGGGGGGGTAATGTTAGGATCCCCAGTTCTGCCTGTCATTGCAGTGATGGGCTGACTCTGCATTTGCTTCAGTCTGCACATTACTGCAATGGAATTGAATGCAAGTCTGTGAGGATTCTCAGTTCTGCCTCTCATTGCAGTGATGGGCTGACTGTCCATTGGTTTTTGTCTGCACATTGCTGCAATGGAATTGCATGTGTGTGTGCGAGGATTCCCAGTTCTGTTTCTCACTGCAGTTATGGGCTGGCTTTGCATTTGGCTCAGTCCTGCTGCAGTGAGATTACATGGGAGTGTCTGAACACCTGCAAGGTGAGGGCCTTGTTAGCGGAGTACTTAAGATCCAGACTTCCCAGCAGCCTTTGCTGTCGCATTGTTTGTCCTCCCTGCTTGTGCAGCCTCAGTTCTTGGAGTCCTAGGATTTATAATCTGTCTGTTTGCTCCAGTCCTGCCTGACCTCTTGGAGTTATAGCCCGTGTGTTTGCTCTTGTCCTGTATGCTGTATTCTGGATGAATATCTACATACCTGCTGGTGGACTTGAACTTATTAATACTGTCTGGGTAAATACTCCTGCAAAGCTGCTTCATGAACATAATGTTGCATGCTTGTTCCTGAACTGTCTGGAAACTACTTTGAATACTTTTCATGTACATACCTTCACTGTAAATAAAACAACACTTTGCATCAAATCCTGGGCGTCTGCATCTTTGGGAGTTCATCTGCACGAAGCTAAGCCTCGCCAGACGGAATGCCTGCTGGTGAGCATGACACTCTGCCATTAAGAGTGTAAGAAAGGCAGCAATGTAAATATTCCCCTTGAAAATCAAAAGGTGAATTTTGATTGGCTCCTGTAGGCTCCACCCACTTTCCTGAATATTAGTCCCAGTCACCCAGTGGCCAACTGTGTCACATTTGAGAACCCTGCCAATAACAGAATGGCTGAAATCGATCTAACAAATCTGATTGGCTGTTTGTGGCTCTACCCCTTTAGTGAATTTGTACCCCAGTCACCCAATGACTGACTGTATCAGGTTTGAGGCCTCTGCCATTAACAGTGTAAGAATGGTAGCAATGTGAATATTCCCCTTGAAAATCAATAGGTAAATTTTGATTGGCTGTTGTAGGCTCCACCCACATTTCTGAATATTAATCCCAGTCACCCAGTGGCCAATTGTGTAAAGTTTGGGAACACTGCCATGTAAAAAATGTAGTTGTTGGCACCGCCCACTTTTTCTACCTTTGACATGCAGTCACTCAATTATCAAGTTTATCAGCTTTGGGGTCCTTGGTATCAATACTTTGTATATTCCCATTGAAAAATAAACAAATCAGGCTGTTTGTGGCTCTGCCCCCTTCCTGGATTTGGACCCTAGTCACCTAGTGACCAACTGTACCAGGTTTGAGGCATCTGCTTTTAACAGTATAAGAGAATGGTAGCAGCTTAAATATTCCCTTTGAAAATCAAAAGGTGATTTTTAATTGGCTGTTGTAGGCTCCACCCACCTTCCAAAATCTTAGTCTCAGTCACCCAATGAGCAACTGTGCAAAGTTTGAGAACTCTGCCATTAACGGTGTAAGAATGGCTGCAGTTTATATTTTCCCAGTAAAAGTTGTTTTTGGCTCCGCCCACTTTTTGTAACCTTGACACACAGTCACTAAATGACCAAGTTTGTGATCTTTCAGGTTCCTGGCATCAAAAATGTGTGAATGGAAGCAGTTTATCCACCAAGGAAATCTGATTGGCTGTATGTGGCCCCGCCCCTTTAGTGAATTTGGACCCCAGTCACCCAATGACCGACTGTAGCAAGTTTGAAGCCTCTGCCATTAAAAGTGTAAGAATAGCAGTAGTTTCAATATTCCCCCTTGAAAATCAATAGGTGAATTTTGATTGGATGTTGTAGGCTCCACCCATTTTCTTAAATCTTAATCGCATTCACCCAGTGACCAACCGTGTCCAGTTTTAGACCCCTGCGATTAACAGTCTAAGAATGGCTGCAGTTTACATTTTCCCATTTAAAATGAACGGCTGAAATTTGATTGGCTGTTTTATGCTCCGCCCACTTTTCCTGGATTTGTAACCTCGGTCACCAAGTGACCAACTGTGCCAAGTGTGGGGACTCTGGCTTGATTACTGTTAGAATGGCAGCCTTTTACATTTTTTCCATGGCCTTGAATGGGTGAAATCTGATTTGCTGTTTGTAGCTCCGCCCACGTATGCAGGGGGGATCCGAGACCCCCAGAACCTATTATTCCAGGTAGTAAGGAATCTGTGTACCAAGTTTCGTTCAAATCGGTCAAGGCGTTTTCACGTGATCGCGGCACATACACACATACACACACACACACACACACGCACGCACGCACGCACGCACACACGCAACACACACACACACACACACACACACGATTTTATATATATAGATGATGAGCAACTTTCTGATGGTTCAATATGGTCAGCATAGTGCAAAGAGGAAGGTTTTCCTCCAGTCTCCAGTTTTTCCAAATATCCAACATGTTTAGTTTGTGTTGCTATCCTCTGACATTTCAAGCAAGATTTCAGAACTTTTTTTAATATAGTTATACATTTCTTTAGAGATTTCTTTATTTAAATTAGAAATGTTTACCTCTTCTTATATTTTCTCCATGTTCAGTCAGTACTAACACATAATTTTCATTAAGTGTATAATCCTATTTCTTACTATATCCTTCTGCCAGTATTTTGTTAAACACATTTTTTGATGATCCGGATAAAACCCTTCTTGTAATTTCTTGCTCTTCTTCATTAACAAGTCTATTTCTTAGTGCAGCCCGTCAGTAGAGGCTGTATCTATATGCTGAACAGTTAGTGATTTAAGAGTATGATTGATAATTTTCCTCCATATTGCTTCATTCTTCACTTTTCCCCCTTTGCGTGTTTTGAATACATATTTATCCAGATATCTCAATGTTTATATACGCATTTTCTTGTCATAACCGTCCTTAGCTGCATTTTCAGTGGCTAGTGCAAAAGTTTGTTTTATATATCCTCTTGCAATCTCTTAAATCCCCTGATTCCTTCCTATCTTTATAGAACCTTTCCATATCCAAAAAACAGCATGGAGAGGCTCAGTGAAGGTGGCAGTGAAGGTGTGGAGGTGTCTGATCGGGTCACACAGGGCATAAAAGGAGATCTGCCCGGCCTCATAATCCAGACATATCCTGACTCTATCACTGGGGATCTTGTCAGATAACTGGATCTTTTCACTGTTATGCCTCACTGTATACTGATTATTCCATCTGTACAAAGCCCAGGACTTTTCATTAGATCCAATCACTGCCTCAGGTCCCCTCCTGGCTATACTGGGATAACACATCCCAACTCTCCACATTACTGATCCCCCAAAATCAACTTCCCAGTAATGTTGCCCTGAGGAGAATCTTTGGCTGCTCAACACCTGTAAACACTGAAATCTCTCTGGTGTTTCTGGGCGATTCTGGCTGCTGTCTGCCCTGGATACAGTTTTCCTGTCAGCTGATATATGTAGATAATTACCAGCTGTGGTAACATCTAATAATATGTCTGCATACACTGGCAGCCCTGATGTTTTCTGTAAAGACTTTTTAATTGCCCCCCCAAACTGGTGCAGTTTGTGTTGTATGAACCGCCTGGGCTGGGGGCGTGGCCTGGATAGTGTAGCAGGCATGGGAACTTTGTCCTCTGTAGTAGAATGTGGATAGGCCTGTGTGTCTGTATGTTTCTGCACAATTACCCCAGACATGATATCAGATAGTCCTGTGTGTAATGTGTGTGAGATGCCGGCCACATCCAGATCCCCTCCATCATGCAGCTGTTTATCATGTCTCTCTCTGTCCTCCGTGTCACACAAGTCACCTGTGTCTGATTCCTGTAAGACAGTCAGTGGATCAGTCATGTTACACAGCTCCTCCATGTGACGCATCTTCCTGGACAGCTCCTCCTTCTTTATCTCCAGCTGCTGAAGGACGTCATTATACATTAGTGACATCTGCTGTACCTGCCTGGTGATGTCACTCACGACCCTCTTCTCCAGTTGTTCCAGTCGTCTCCTGAGGTCTCTAAACAGGACAGCGACTCTCTCTGTATCACCATCTGCTTTTTCTTGTGCTTTTCTCTTGCGTTCCTTCAGACTCTGCACTCTTTTTTCAGTCTTTTCAGTCTCTGCCATCAGTTTCTGCAAATCATTTCTCAGTTTCTTTTTCTTCTCCTCAGAGGCCTCATCCAGTGACATCATCTTATGTCCTACATGTCCCCCAATCACATAGCAGGACACACAAGCACAAGCAGCATCCTCAGTGCAGTAATACTTCAGTAATTCATTATGGACGGAGCATTTCCTGTTCTCCATCTCCAGGTCAGTGGTGGGAGGTAGTAAAGTGTGTCTAACTGACTTAGCCCCAGAGACATTATGGAAAGCTGTGTTCCTTATCAGTCCAGGCCTCTTCAAATATATCTTCTGACATTTAGGACATTTATATTCCGTTATATGCCCCGGATGGTCCCAGGCTTGTGTGATGCAGCCCAGGCAGAAGTTGTGGCCACAAGGCAAGGTCATAAGATCTCTATAGATCTCCATACAGATGGAGCAGTGGAGCTCAGTTCTCACATCAGCAGAGGCCATTGTCACACTTGGAATCAGAGGACTGAAGGTGAAGTATTTCCCTGTTACATGACAAGTAAGGTGCAGTTTATTACAGAGTTTTTAATCATTAACTTTGATGGTATATGAAAATCTCAGTGACATATAGAGTGTCTAGCAGGAAAGCAGTTTTACTGTAGTTGTTATTATTGCCGGGTATCAGGTGTTGGTATCAATAATATTAACTTTACTGCTATCATAGCAATGGAATTGTGAAGTGGTTGCATGGATTGGAATACTTAGAAATAGGATTCATTCATGTGGTCATTGAAACTAGTGTTGGGCGAACAGTGTTCGCCACTGTTCGGGTTCTGCAGAACATCACCCTGTTCGGGTGATGTTCGAGTTAGGCCGAACTCCTGACGGTGCTCGGCCAAACCGTTCGGCCACATGGCCAAACTAAGAGCGCATGGCCGAAAGTTCCCCGAACGTTCGGCTAGCGCTGTGATTGGCCGAACGGGTCACGTGGTTCGGACCCGAACGCGCTCTGATTGGCCGAACTGTCACGTGGTTCGGGTAAATAAATACCCGAACCACGTCATATCTCCGCCATTTGTCTGTGGGTTTAGCTTTGGGTAGGCAGGCAGGGTAGTTCGCGCTCCAGCCACGCTAGCCAGGGTCCCCCCTGTCATTGTGTCGCTGCTGGGAACAGTAGTACACCGCTCGCTCAGCCACACTATATAGCATTCTGTTTACTGCCACTCTGTGTACCTCGCTCAGCCACATTATATAGCATTCTGTTCACTGTTCTGTGTCTGCTGGGAATAGTGGTACACCGCTCGCTCAGCCACACTATATAGCATTCTGTTTACTGTTCTGTGTCTGCTGGGAATAGTGGTACACCGCTCGCTCAGCCACACTATATAGCATTCTGTTTACTGTTCTGTGTCTGCTGGGAATAGTGGTACACCGCTCGCTCAGCCACACTATATAGCATTCTGTTTACTGTTCTGTGTCTGCTGGGAATAGTGGTACACCGCTCGCTCAGCCACACTATATAGCATTCTGTTTACTGTTCTGTGTCTGCTGGGAATAGTAGTACACCGCTCGCTCAGCCACACTATATAGCATTCTGTTTACTGCCACTCTGTGTACCTCGCTCAGCCACATTATATAGCATTCTGTTCACTGTTCTGTGTCTGCTGGGAATAGTGGTACACCGCTCGCTCACGCCACACTATATAGCATTCTGTTTACTGTTCTGTGTCTGCTGGGAATAGTGGTACACCACTCGCTCAGCCACACTATATAGCATTCTGTTTACTGCCACTCTGTGTACCTCGCTCAGCCACATTATATAGCATTCTGTTCACTGTTCTGTGTCTGCTGGGAATAGTGGTACACCGCTCGCTCAGCCACACTATATAGCATTCTGTTTACTGTTCTGTGTCTGCTGGGAATAGTGGTACACCGCTCGCTCAGCCACACTATATAGCATTCTGTTTACTGTTCTGTGTCTGCTGGGAATAGTGGTACACCGCTCGCTCAGCCACACTATATAGCATTCTGTTTACTGTTCTGTGTCTGCTGGGAATAGTAGTACACCGCTCGCTCAGCCACACTATATAGCATTCTGTTTACTGCCACTCTGTGTAGCTCGCTCAGCCACATTATATAGCATTCTGTTCACTGTTCTGTGTCTGCTGGGAATAGTGGTACACCGCTCGCTCAGCCACACTGTATAGCATTCTGTTTACTGTTCTGTGTCTGCTGGGAATAGTGGTACACCACTCGCTCAGCCACACTATATAGCATTCTGTTTACTGCCACTCTGTGTACCTCGCTCAGCCACATTATATAGCAGGGGTGCCCACACTTTTTCGGCTCGCGAGCTACTTTTTAACCTGCAGAGTCCCCGAGATCTACCTGACCCCCCCCCCCCATATATAAGGATTCTTGTAAACCCCCCCCCCCCCCAAAAAAAAAAAGCCTATCAAATAGTAAATGCAGGAGCCTTCTCCCCTACATGTCATGAACCCCCTCTCCCTATCCCAGCAGTTCACTCTACCTCCTTTCAAATGTAGAAAATAGCTTCAGAATCCTCCTGATGCCATTTGTCCAGTGTTCTCACTTGCCTGGCAGTCTGGAGGGGAGGAGACCTATCTCTTCATTTGCTCCTCTCAGCAGCGCAGTCAGCTTCTCTCCTGTATGCCAAAAGTTCTCTCTGTCTCCTCTCAAGATAAAAAACACATCACAACACACTGTTCACTCATGTGTCACTGACGTCTGTACGAGTCAAATTCGGCCAGGCAAGAGAACATACTGTGCATAGAATACACAGATCTCTACAGTGCTGTGTGCGTGCCCAGAGATTTGCTTACTATGTCTTTATGCACATTAAAAGTGGCAGGGGAGATGGAGCAGCAACAGCTGAGTGCATGGGGCCGAACTGTGGCATATAAATTATTTTAACATAATATTCATGTGCAAATTGAGGCTACCGAAATCTCTTCTCAATACTTTCTGCCTGGAGTAGAGGGGACGCTGTATGATGAGTCACACAGCCTGGACTCTGGAGGGGAGGAGACCTGTCTCCTCATTTGCTCCTCTCCCCTTCAGACACGCCTCCTCTTTAGCCGCGCCTCTCCCCTTTCCTCCGTGAAGTTTCTAAGGCAGCAAAATCTGACAGCTGCGCTGCACAGCTTCAGATTATGACAGGACGCGGCCAAGCGGCCGCGATCTACTCAACAGGCGGTCGCGATCTACCGGTAGATCGCGATCGACCTATTGGGCACCCCTGTTATATAGCATTCTGTTCACTGTTCTGTGTCTGCTGGGAATAGTGGTACACCGCTCGCTCAGCCACACTATATAGCATTCTGTTTACTGTTCTGTGTCTGCTGGGAATAGTGGTACACCGCTCGCTCAGCCACACTATATAGCATTCTGTTTACTGTTCTGTGTCTGCTGGGAATAGTGGTACACCGCTCGCTCAGCCACACTATATAGCATTCTGTTTACTGTTCTGTGTCTGCTGGGAATAGTAGTACACCGCTCACCCGCCACTGTATAGCATTGTGCTCTGTGTCGCTGCTGGGAATAGTGGTACACCGCTCACCCGTCACTGTATAGCATTGTGCTCTGTGTCGCTGCTGGGAATAGTGGTACTGTATAGCATTTCTGTACTGCCACTGTACTGCTGCCAGTCAGCGTGTACTGTAAGGATAAGTGAAATGAGGAAGAAATCCGGTGAAAGAGGGAGGGGCAAGGGAAGAGGTGTTTCCCCTGACGGTTCACGTACAGGCCACAGGGGAGCACCCAAGAAAACCCACTCAATACCGCCCATGTTGTCCAGGACAACAACCCTCACAAATCCAAAAGAACAGGACCAGATAATTACTTGGATGACCTCTCAAGCGTCCAGCAGTGGGTTAAGCAGCACCAGCACATCACGCACGAGGTCCGAGTCCTCAGCCAGTTACAAGGAGCCAGTGGGCACAAAGCTGACACAACCGGCAGCGACACCACGCACACAACTGCCAGATAACCAGTCCGATGAATTACCTCAGGACACAATGGGGTATTCGCAGGAGCTATTCCCAGCCCAACAAACTTCCACCTTTCAAAGGTCAATGGAGGAACAGCCAGAAATGTTGTGCCTGGATTCACAACCGTTAACTGTGGGAAATGCACCGCGCACTGAAATACAAGGCGAGTCCGAGGAGGACTCGGAAACCCAAATCCCAGAGCAATTTGGGCAGGAGGGGTTGCAATTGCAGGAGGTCGGCCGACAAGATCTGGAAGACGACGTTGGAGTGTGCTGCGCAGAGGTTGTTGTGGGGAGCTCTACTCCACGGCGGCGGCCCACAATGACATATGACGAGTTTGAGGAGATGGAAGAGGAGGGTATGGACAATGTGGACAGAGACCCAGATTTTGTTTGTGAACGAGAACATCGCCGTCGTAGCAGCAGCACAGATGAGTCTGTTGAAGAACCCACTGCTGCACGAGTTCGCCTTGTGCCACAAGGTAGGCGGCGCGCAATTTCAGGCACCACAAGAAGTTCAAGTGAGAGGCAAAAGAGGAGCAAACAGAAATCGCCAGCAAGGAGGCAGGTGCTCCAAAGTCTGGGCTTTCTTTGAAGACTGCACTGAGGATGTTACCATGGCGATTTGCAAGGTGTGCAAGACCCGCCTGAGCAGGGGGAAAAGTATTAACAACCTCTCCACCACCAGCATGAGCCGTCACATGCTATCCAAACATCCCACTCTGTGGGCAAACGCGTCAGGACAGGGTACCAGCAACAACACTGCCTCCCTTGGGTTCACCAGACTCACCACCAGACCCGCCTCAGCAGCAGCAGTAGCCCAGCCATTGCGTGGTTCACAACATTCACAAACATCAGACGACGCTGACACTGTCACTTTCCGGAGTAGTGCTCTTGAGGTCTCCCAGTGTTCATCAAACACAACAACCAACAGCCCTTCCGTGTGCAGCGCTACGGTTCAGTTGTCTGTGTCGGAGATGTTTGAGCGCAAGAGGAAATTGCCAGCAAATGACCCCCGGGCCGTGGCAGTAACAGCCAGCATAGCCAAGCTTCTGGCCTGCGAAATGCTGCCATATCGAGTGGTGGAGACAAACAGCTTCAAGGGCATGATGTCAGTGGCCATCCCACGTTACGTGGTTCCCAGCCGCTACCACTTTGCGCGCTCTGCAGTGCCTGAGTTGCATGAGCACGTGGTCAGCAAAATAACCCGAAGCTTGAAGAATGCCGTTGCCTGCAAGGTTCACCTCACCACAGACACCTGGACGAGTGCGTTCGGCCAGGGTCGATACATCTCCCTTACCGCGCACTGGGTGAACCTTGTGGAGCCTGGCAGCGATTCCTCACCTGCTACGGCACGGGTGTTGTCCACGCCACAAACAGCTGCACCGCCGTCCCTCCCACTGGATAACAACAGCAGCACCTACCTCTCTGACTCCTTCTCCTCCAACGCATCTCAAAGCTGTACCTCATCCGGAAACGCTAACCCAACAGCAGTAGGATCGTGGAAGCAGTGCAGCACAGCTGTTGGCATGCGTCAGCAAGCGTTGCTGAAGCTAATCTGCCTTGGGGATAAGCAGCACACAGGGCAGGAAATTTGGAGGGGAATAAAGGAACAGACGGATTTGTGGCTGGCACCGCTGGACCTGAAACCGGGCATGGTTGTGTGTGATAATGGGAGTAATCTCATTCGCGCTTTAAGGTTGGCTAAGCTGACACACATCCCTTGCCTGGCGCACGTGATGAACCTAGTAGTTCAGCGGTTCCTGAGGACATACCCAGGCGTGGCCGATCTTCTGTTGAAGGTGCGTCGAGTGGCCAAACATTGTAGAAATTCCAGTACTGCTTCGGGGGCACTCGCCAAGATGCAGGAGCGCTTCAATCTCCCCCACCATCGCTTGCTGTGTGATGTCCCTACGCGCTGGAATTCTACGCTACACATGCTAGCCCGCTTTTGCGAGCAGAAGAGTGCAGTGGTCCAGTACATGACGGCGCAGTACCGAGGCGCATCCGGCCAGCTGCCAAGCTTCTGTGGATCCGATTGGGCCAACATGTTGGACCTCTGCCAAGTCCTCCAAAATTTTGAGCAATCCACGTTGCTTGTGAGCAGTGACAACTCTTCAGTCAGCATTACCATACCACTGCTGTGTTTACTGAAGAGGTCGATGTTAAAAATCAAGGAAACAGCTGTCATGATGCAACTGGGGGAATCTGAAGGAGAAAACGATCAGCGTGATGGTACCAACATCAGGCCATCCGCCTCAGGGAACGCTGGCCCCAGCAGCTATGACGAAGAAGAGGAGGAGGAACAGCTGGAGTTGGAGCAGGAATTTCATGCCACCACTGACGAGGGCCAGAGCGGTGCACGTTGGACTTCCACAATTCAACGCGAATGGTCAGCAGAAGCAGACCAGGAGGAAGGTGACGACTATGATGCATCACAACAACTATCACAACGCTCACAAGAGGATGATGAGGATTCTGGTAGGACTCTGGCACACATGGCTCAATTCATGCTAGACTGCATTGAACATGACCCACGCATTGTGCGCATTCTGGACAACACCAATTACTGGGTTTATACCCTTCTGGATCCACGGTACAAACACAATGTTCCAAAACTGCTTGAAGAAAGAGTCAGACAGGTCAAAATGGAAGAATACCAGCAGGCCCTTGTGGAGACTTTAGAGAGGAGATTGACATCCTCCCCCTCCTCTAGCCAGTTGTACGCAGACAGACTGACTTCCGCAAACCCAGGACGACCAGGAGGGCAGCAAACAACGCAAGCCGCAGCTAGTACCCAAAAGGGAACGGTATCGGCAGTGTCCTTGGAGTGGGAAAATTTTCTGACACCCATGCAGCAGCAGCCCACTGAACAGCAAGCGTGCAGATCCACCTCCAACACCGATCACCTGGAGAAGATGGTCAAGGACTACATGTCAGATGACGTAGCTGTGTCGAACAATCCATCTGCACCCTTCAACTATTGGGTATCGAAGCTAGACACCTGGCACGAACTGGCAATGTACGCAATAGAGGTGCTGGCTTGCCCGGCAGCCAGCGTTATGTCGGAACGCTGTTTCAGTGCTGCCGGAGGCATCGTCACAGATCGGCGTATCCGCCTCTCTACAGAAAATGCAGACCGTCTGACTCAAATTAAAATGAATCAATCCTGGATTGGAAATGACTACGCAACACTCCAGGACCCCAACCAAGTAACATGACCAATGAACATCTGGGATGGTGTAGCGTTTCCGGTCCCTGTTTATTGAACCTCTCATCTGTATTACATTTATGACTGCATGGCGGCAAAAAGCATTGCTGCTATATCCGCACGCTTTTTGTCCTCATGCAAGGCCTGGGTTGTTGTGTCTCAAAAACCGTGGCCTTCTCCTCCTGTGCCTGCTCCTGTTCCATCACGTCTGCTGCTGCTGGGTTAGCGTTGCCGCGTGGTCCCTGTTTATTGAACCACTTATCTTTATTACATTTATGACTGCATGGCGGTACAAAGCATGCTATCCGCACGCTTCTTGCCCTCATGCAAGGCCTGGGTTGTTGTGTCTCACAAAGCGTGGCCTTCTCCTCCTGCGCCTCCTCCTGTTCCATCACGTCTGCTGCTGCTGGGTTAGCGTTGCCGCGTGGTCCCTGTTTATTGAACCACTTATCTTTATTACATTTATGACTGCATGGCGGTACAAAGCATGCTATCCGCACGCTTGTTGCCCTCATGCAAGGCCTGGGTTGTTGTGTCTCACAAAGCGTGGCCTTCTCCTCCTGCGCCTCCTCCTGTTCCATCACGTCTGCTGCTGCTGGGTTAGCGTTGCTGCGTGGTCCCTGTTTATTGAACCACTTATCTTTATTACATTTATGACTGCATGGCGGTAAAAAGCATGCTATCCGCACGCTTTTTGTCCTCATGCAAAGCCTGGGTTGTTGTGTCTCACAAAGCGTGGCCTTCTCCTCCTGCGCCTCCTCCTGTTCCATCACGTGTGCTGCTGCTGCTGCTGGGTTAGCGTTGCCGGTCCCTGTTTATGGAACCTCTTATCTTTATTACATTTATGACTGCATGGCGGTACAAAGCATGCTATCCGCACGCTTCTTGCCCTCATGCAAGGCCGGGGTTGTTGTGTCTCACAAAGCGTGGCCTTCTCCTCCTGCGCCTCCTCCTGTTCCATCACGTGTGCTGCTGCTGGGTTAGCGTTACCGGTCCCTTTTCCTGGAACCTCTTATATGTATTACATTTATGACTGCATGCCGACAAAAAACATGTTACCTGTGCAAAGAAAACAGACATTTCCCGCATTTAAAAGACAGTTTTCCCTTTGAAACTTTAAAATCGATTTTCTCAAAAACTATAAGCTCTTTTTGCTAATTTTTTTTTCCTCTTGTACCCACTCCCAAGGTGCACATACCCTGTAAATTTGGGGTATGTAGCATGTAAGGAGGCTTTACAAAGCACAAAAGTTCGGGTCCCCATTGACTTCCATTATGTTCGGAGTTCGGGTCGAACACCCGAACATCGCGGCCATGTTCGGCCTGTTCGGCCCGAACCCGAACATCTAGCTGTTCGCCCAACACTAATTGAAACCAGTAACACAAACAAAGAAATATAAAAATATGGCCTGATGTCCGAAAGGTCGATACATTTGCCATGTATAAAAGGAGCACACTGAAAATAAAATGTTTTACAAAAATAAAACATTTACAAAATAAATGTTTTTGTAATAATAAAATAAATGTAAAAAATATTTTTTTTTATTTACAAAAATAAAATGTTTTACAACATTCACATACAATATTGCTTGTGCAACGATGACATATTTTATACAGATTTTTGCACTTAAAGTGAACCTCCGGACTAAAAATTGACTCAGCAGCACTGAAAAGGCTTTGTGTTTCTTTAACAGTTTCACAGCATCAGAACTTTGTTTCTCTTATACAAGCCTCATTTTTAGCTGCACAGAAGAAAACTGCCCGGGCTTTTTCCCCCTGATGCTGTGCAAAGCATGATGGGATTTCTGATGTTGTTGCTCTCGTTCTGCTGTTTGGTGCAATTTTTTTTTTTTTTTACATTTTGAATTTGAGATTTGAAGCCTAGCGTGTGCAGCTGGGAGGGGTTATCAGGACACAGGATAGTTGGAACTGTGTCTCCTGCTCCTTGTCACCTCCTTTCAACCAAAACGATGGCTGCCCCCATGACAAAGATGGCAGCCCCCATGAATCACAAACATTTGCCTGTTCTTTTAAAACAGGGTCGGTAAGAGATTATATTACCTATCTATTCTAATTAACATAACTAATGTAACTTGATGACTGTATGTTTGTTTAGGCTGAAGTTCCCCTTTAAAGAGGAACTGTAGTGAAAGTAACGCAATAAATAAAATTGCTTATTTTTTTTTTTTAATTTAGTCAGTTTAGGTGGGTGGCTGGGTGCTTATAGACTGAAAAAGATTGTCTCAGTCTAGAGCTGATGCCACCCCCTGCAGTGTACCGCCCGGAATCACATGATTCAGTTGGCTTCATGGTAGGGCTGAGCCTGGAGAACATTACTGAAATGATTTCAGCAGGTCTTTTAGTGGCAGGGCTGAATTGCAGTAGTAATTTTTTTTTTCCTGGGATGGAGATCACTCTCATGGCAAAAAAGGACTTTGCAATTCATCTGATCACCGGTCATAATATTTTGGAGGATATGCAAATTGACATCCTAAAGGAGGCGTGCCTACCGCGTGAACAGGACAGATGCCTGAACCTGATTAGTGTTCTCTGCTCCATAGCCTTACTAAGCAGCTCAAAGCACTGCCAATTCTCCAGTTACCATGGCCGCACAGCTGGAAATGGTAATAGACCCAGAGGCATAAAAAAAAGGAAGAAGGCAGCGCCGCAGCTCCAGAAACAGAGTTTCAGAGGTTTTTTTTACTGCGAAAGCAGCATGGCATCCTCCCAAAATGGCGCCAGACTGAAGAAAAGTGTAAAGAAGGAACATAGATCAGCCTCTGCAGAGGAGCGAGGATCTCCCACTGAGCACACAGCTGACTCACCCTCTTCATCAGACGGCTCCTCCTCTCTTAAGGTGGCCAGTAAGGAACCAATTTCTAGTGAAAAATCATTTGAGCTATCAGAAAATTCTGATCGGAAGAAAAATCATTAATTACACCATCAGCGAACCAATCTTTGCTTCCTATCTATCACAACCAACAAGAAAATCCACATGTTGATTTGATGAAAATCCATTCGGACGACTATTTTATAATCGTTTGTAATCAATTGTGCACATCAACGGAAATTATTTACAACCAATCATCCAATCAGAATTTCTGATCGCTCAAACGATTTTTCGCTAGAAATTGGACAGTTAGTGGCCACCTTATGAAGCCCAGTAAAAGCCCAACTTTTGAAACATTCCCAGCGACAGACACACAGGCATCCCAAGCCTATATCAAAGAGCTGCTGGTATCTTTTAAAGGCTCACTGCTTTCTGAAATGGGACAACTGAATTCCCAGCTGCAGCAGAAGCTCATGGGCCTAGGAGAAAGAGTTAATTTATCTGAAAACCAGATTGCTAAGCTAACCTCTGCACATAACAACATGATTGATGGGGCTAATGCTCAAGCAGATGACATAAGATGGCTAAAAGACAAAACTAATGATCTGGAAGACAGATGCCGCAGGAACAACTTAAAGAGGAACTCCAGTGAAAATAATGTAATAAAAAAGTGCTTCATTTTTACATTTTTTAATTATGTATAAAGGATTTAGTCATTGTTTGCCCATTCTAAAATATTTTAAATCCCTGATTTACATTCTGACATTTATCACATGGTGACATTTTTTTTTTTTTTTTTTATATTCTTTATTGTGAAAATCATGTGGTACAGGAAAAACAAGTAAGGTAGTAGCATATATTCACAACCAATTCTGCTTATATACAATCCTTTTTAAGAGACAGTAAAATTTCCATAGGCTTACAGATAAATCTACTTAGATCTATATATTTGTTGTACATGGTATATGTATAGGCTTGTATATGTGTCCAAAAAGGACTCTAGATCAACCGGGATACCCATTTCAATATAGCTTAAGAGCATAGAAATTCAGCGAGTATCAAGCAAAAATATTTTAAGTACCCAATCTTTTCAACGTTCCAGGTTTTTTTTGATACCCTTCAAACCCCTATCCCACCCCCCTCCCATCCCGTCCCCTGGGTGAATGTCTCCGGTATGGTCATCGGCTACCTGGAAGCTGCAAGTAGCTTCATAATTTTATATTATCATCAACGTCTGCTTCAGGCCAAGTTAGACAGCGTGTCCTGTGAGGGCTGGGCTATGGTCCATTCAGCACCAATTGGAACTCCTCCGTGGATCTAAAATAGTTCCAGTAGGCCCAAGTCTTTTTGTATAACTCTGTTTTATCTAAAGCAGCGTATGTAAGGTCTTCCATCAACTCCACATTATCCAGCTCCCTCACCAATTCCTCCATGCCTGGGGATTCCCTTCTCTTCCAATGTCTTAGCAGTAAGCATTTGGCTGCATTGAGAATGTGTTTTACAACCGATGTTTTGTACTTTTTCATGTTCCAGTCATTGAGATGAAGAAGATAAAACTCCGGAGAGAAGGGTACATGTCTGTCGGTCACTGACCTCAGGAGTCTTTCAATTTTTTTTCCAGAAAGCAGCAATGACAGGGCATGACCACATAATATGAGTGAGAGTTCCCCTCTCTCTTTCACATCTCCAGCATTTATCTTCTTGTTCTGGGAACCTAGCATGAAGTTTAACCGGGGTGTAGTACCAGTGAGTAAGTAATTTGTAGTTTATCTCCTGAACTCTCACCGTTCTAGATGTCTTATGCGCATATATGCACATTTTGCTTTTTAGCCGTAAAAGTTTTACCTAAGTTTTACCTAATTCTATCTCCCAGGCATGGAAGAATGGCATCTGAGGCAATGCCAGAGTCGTCAAGATAGTATATATCTGAGATAGGGTCTTCCTAATAGGCTCTGAACCCTGGCATAACTCTTCAAATTCAGTGTTCTGTCTGAGTTGTGAAGGTTGTATCCCGTTCTTCATAAGAAAGTGTCTGTATTGGAAATATTCCCACCATCGAATGTTATCCCTTCCCTGTCGTTCTCTAAGTTCTATCAGGTCTGTCCATCTGCCATCTGCACACAGATCTTTGAAGCGGATGTTTCTCCGTCTCCAATCTCTATGCCTCGAAAAGTCTCCCCCGTCGCCCCCTATGTTAGGGTTATGTAGAAGTGATAATAACGGAGAGGGTTTGGGTGACAACTTTAGGAGAGTGTTTGCCTTATGGAAGACAGATAGTGTAATGTGAGATAGAGGCGGTAGATTCCAGGATTGTTGTGGCCTTGCTAAATCCCAGACCAAGCTGCTAACAGGATAGGCTGCTAACGAGTCCTCCATATTTACCCACTGTTTGTATTCTCGGTGTCTGCCCCAATCCACTATCCTGGTTAGAACAGCTGCATAGTAATATCGTTTTACATTGGGCAGCGCGAGTCCCCCGTCCTGCTTTGTGCTATATAAAATATCCCTTCGAAGGCGAGGGGGCCTCCGCTTCCATATGTATCTGTTGAAAACAGTTTGTACCCGTTGCAGGAAGGATGCTGGGATAGTAATTGGGAGGGTTTGAAATAGGTATAGTAGCCTGGGCATGGCGTTCATTTTGATAACGGATATCCTCCCAAACCAAGATAACTGGGGGAGGTCCCATTTTTCCAGATCTTTTCCTAGGGTGTGGAGCATGGGGGGGAAGTTCTGTGAGTAAATGTCTTTGAGGGAGCTAGAGATATGTGTGCCTAAATATTTGATGGCTTTATTATTCCATTTGAATGGGAAGTTTCTTTTAATGCTGTTAATTTCTTCCATGGGGAGCCCAACATTATACGCCTCGCACTTGTCAAAGTTTATTTTAAAAAAGGACAACTTACCAAATCGTTCGAATTCGGAGATGAGATTCGGGAGTGTCACCACAGGGTGCGTCAGGAAAAAGAGTAGGTCGTCAGCATAAGCTGCAATTTTGTGGTCTGTACCTTTAACGTTTAAACCAGTAATATCGGTGCTATCTCTGATCTTACAGAGGAAAGGATCCAGGGCTAAGGCGAATATTAGTGGTGATAAGGGACAACCCTGCCGAGTGCCATTTGTAATATGTAGGGGGTCAGAAAGTGTCCCGTTTACTTTGATTTTAGCGGACGGGGATTGGTAGAGAGCATTTATGCAAGAGAGCATTCTGTCTCCTAGATTAATCTGTTGTAGTACCGTGCGCATCCATGTCCAGCCTACCCGGTCAAAAGCCTTTTCGGCATCAGTAGATAACAGCATACAAGGGTTATCGCTCGACCGGGCAAGCTGGATCATGTCAATCGCTCTGATAGTATTGTCCCTTGCTTCTCGTTGTGGAATGAAGCCCACCTGGTCCCAGTGGACCAGATATCCCATGTGTTCTGCCAACCTATTAGCCAGCACTTTCGCAAATATTTTCAGGTCAGAATTTAGAAGTGATATTGGGCGGTAGCTTCCGCATGCTGCCGGGTCTTTTTGTGGTTTTGCTATGACCGTAATATGGGATTCAAGTGATTGTACGGGCAGATTGATCAGACCTTTGCCCTCTGCTAGAGCGTTAAACATTTTGCATAAGTAAGGGGTTAATGCATTTTTGAATTTTTTATAATACTCGGCAGGGTATCCATCTGGCCCTGGCGCCTTTCCTGGTTTAAGTCCCGCTATGACCTTCCGAATCTCAGTCTCTGTAAATGGGTCTTCCATTGTTTTTTTCATGTCATCGGATAGTTTTGGCATGTTTGATTGCGTAATGTATTCTTCTATATCTGTGAGACAGGGTGTTTTACAGACAGCAGAAGGGCCCTGTGTCAAGTTATATAATTTATTGTAGAAGTTTTTGAAGGTATTGGCGATGGATTCGCTTCTGATGTGTTTTTTGCCTGCCTGGTCTACTATGTGTGGGACATAGGTTTTTTGGTGCTGCTGTTTCAAGGCCCGTGCCAGAAGTTCCCCAGATTTGTTCCCATACATATAAAATGCGTGTTGGCATCTACGTGCTGCCTGTTTGGCACTATTTTGAAGTAGCTGGTTTAATTTATGTCTGGTCTCTGTCAGTTTAACTAGGTCAGCATGGTTAGGCTGTCGTTTGTGTTTGTGTTCCAGGTTGCGGATGTCTTCTAGAAGTCGCTTCACTGCTTCCCCCCTCTCCTTTTTTAGTTTTGAGCCCAATCTAATGAGAAATCCCCTTAGAACACATTTGTGGGTTTCCCATAGTATAGTGGGTGACATGTCCTCCACGTCATTATGAGAGAAGTATTCCTGTAGTTGTTTCTCTATTTTCTCCTCTATTGATTTGTCTTGCAACAGGGAAGTGTTCAACCTCCATGTCAATGGCAGTTCTCTTTTGGACTTACAGCTTAGTGTCATATGTGCAGGGGCGTGGTCTGAGTATGTAATTACTCCTATTTCAGAAGTTATGTGCTCCGAAAGAAGGTTGTGTGATATCAGGATATAATCAATCCTAGTGTATACTTTGTGAATTGCAGAGAAGAATGTGTAGTCCTTAGTCGTAGGATGTGTCGCCCTCCATACGTCTATTAGTTGCCTGTCGTGAAGAGCTTTTTTAATTCTATTCAATTTAGCATAGGCAACGCTTGTCTTTCCGTGTGAAGAGTCTAGGGATGGAGTAAGTGCTGCATTAAGATCACCTCCTAATATGATGCTACCTTCTGCGAAGGTGTCAAGTTCCAATAAGAATTTTTGGAGGAATTTATCCTGATCTGAATTTGGAACATAGATGGAACCCAGGGTGTATTTCCGGTCTTTAATTAGGCACTTTAGGAGCACATATCTTCCCAAGGGGTCAGTTTTAACTGCTAGTTCTGTAAAGGCCAGGGAGTTGCTAATAAGTATTGCTGTACCCTTAGTTTTGGAATGTGGGGAGGTGCTGTAGTATGAGCTGGGAAAGCGTCTATCGCGCAGCTTTGGGTGATCGGACCCTTTAAAGTGTGTTTCTTGTATGAAAACAATTTGCGCTCTTTGACTCCACATGTCTCTTAGTAGTATGCGCCTCTTTTCAGGTACATTGAGGCCTTTAGCATTGATGGTTATAACTTTCATGTGAGCCATACCGGAATCTCTGTCAAGAACTGTGACCAAGAGAAGACACCCAGGGGATACCCAATCTTATCTAAGAAGATGTGTAACAAGTATGAAAAACCCCAAACCCCCAACTTTAACATGAAGTAAACCCCTAAGAGATAGGCTATCGCCATTTTCTTGCCCTGTGGTATCAGGGCCCACCTATGAGGGAAAGGAGATGCCATGCTCTGCCACGTGAGGTAGCAGCTCCCTCCCTTTTTCCACCTCCAAACTAATCATGCCGTTATAGGCAAAAGTGCTAGCATATCTAGATACCAGTAAGATCAAGCATATGAAAATGGTGACATTTTTACTGCTGGCAGGTGATGTAGCTGCTGCTTGGTAGTTGGAAACAGCTGTAAACAGCTATTTCCCACAATGCAACAAGGTTCACAGACAGGAAACTGCCAGGAGTACCATGGTGGTCCTCAGAGTTTCTTGTGAGAGGGGGTTCACCACCACAATATCAGTCATACATCGCCCCAGAGGGTCTGTTTGTGAAAAGGAATAGATTTCTCATGGGAAAGGGGGTATCAGCTACTGATTGGGATAAAGTTCAATTCTTGGTCATGGTTTCTCTTTAAAGTTCAGAGGAATTCAAGAACAAATTCTACAAGATGATCTGAAAAAGTATCTGCAGGACTTAGTCAAGACGGCCCTTCCTGCTGTAGCAGGGTTAGAGCCACATCTGTCGGACAACATCTCCAGGGATGTTACTGCTAAATTTCTGTAACTCCATGTGAAAGAAAACTTACTAATGTTTAGTGGCTCACTACCTGATCCATTCAAACAAATCCTGATGTACAACGATCTCTCTCAAAACATGATTCAATGCAGATGAGAATTTCAACCTATCACAGGAGCTTTAAGAGAGAAACATATTTTGTACAGATGGGGTATTTCCTACCAAGATATATATTTACAATTGACAATCATCGCTTAATGATTTCATCTTTTCAGGAGGGGGTGAAACTTCTCTTTTCCTATATCATCCCAGCACCGAACGAAGCTCCCAAGACACCTAATCCAGCAATCTCAGCTAAAGTAAATA
Source organism: Hyperolius riggenbachi (assembly GCF_040937935.1). Taxonomy (NCBI): domain Eukaryota; kingdom Metazoa; phylum Chordata; class Amphibia; order Anura; family Hyperoliidae; genus Hyperolius; species Hyperolius riggenbachi. The sequence goes on along the minus strand of NC_090647.1, from coordinate 21,598,325 downwards.
CAGAATGGTGCACTGTTAAACGATAAAGGTGGAGGCTTCTATCTTGTGATATTACTAAACTTACTAAAAAATGTCCCTGCTTTTACAGGATGTAAACTCATGTGTTACAATGCCTTACTCTTCTGCCCCAATGATAGTAGGATACTGGACTTTTATCCTACTCTCGAATGCTGGATACAATCCTAGCTTCCACAGTTTTTCTAGTTTAAAGTTCACCGTGTTGTCTTTTTCTGGCAATTCTATGTTAAACTGGCTTCTACATGTTTCACATCAAGAACAACCAGCTCTCTACTATGCATTGTCCGCAACAAATCCATTAGTTCCCACCGCAGCTCTATTCCCCTTCGTTTTTGCAAACATCATCAACAGCACCTCCCCCACAAAATTAAGATGACCCTAAAAATATCATTGATCAATGTTAAAGGTCTTAATAATGCATTTAAATGAAGCATGTTCTGGAAAGAAGCTTCTGATTCTGTCTGTGATATACCGTATATACTCGCAAGCAAGCCGACCCCCCAACTTTTACCTGAAAAACCAGGAAAAAATGATTGACCCTCATATAAGCCGGGGGTAGGAAATGCTGGCCGTGTGAACCCCCCAGTGTGTCCCAGTATAGCTAGTATAGTTCCCAGTATAGCTAGTATAGTGTTTAAAAACACACGATTGGTTCGCACGATGGCCAGGGGCCCCGGACCTCTCTCACTGGCCAGGGCCCCAAGGCCAACATGCGATACCTGGAGGGGAGTGCAGGTGGGTCTGGACCTCTCACACCCAGGGTCTGGACCTCTCACATCCAGAAAACCCACCAACACTGCCTCCATACTGAATGCTAAATCCAACACACACAAGCAATAGAACACAGCAGTACATGCATCCAGCTACATTTAAGTGGTCAGCAGGTGCTCGTCAGCCAATCAGGATGCACTGTCATACACCCTTTACCTGCCATACCACATCTAGCAGCCATTAGCATTCAGGTGGGAGGCTTCAGTTGGACGCCATTGCAAGATTGCGTCGCTAGCAGGACCGCCCCGTGCAGGCATCCCTCCCACAGGGGTCCCTCCCTAACCGCTCACCTGTCCGCCATGTTCTAGAGCTGAAAGAAAACGTTTAAAAACACACGATTGGTTCGCACGATGGCCATGGGCCCCGGACCTCCTTAGTCGTAGGATGTGTCGCCCTCCATACGTCTATTAGTTGCCTGTCGTGAAGAGCTTTTTTAATTCTATTCAATTTAGCATAGGCAACGCTTGTCTTTCCGTGTGAAGAGTCTAGGGATGGAGTAAGTGCTGCATTAAGATCACCTCCTAATATGATGCTACCTTCTGCGAAGGTGTCAAGTTCCAATAAGAATTTTTGGAGGAATTTATCCTGATCTGAATTTGGAACATAGATGGAACCCAGGGTGTATTTCCGGTCTTTAATTAGGCACTTTAGGAGCACATATCTTCCCAAGGGGTCAGTTTTAACTGCTAGTTCTGTAAAGGCCAGGGAGTTGCTAATAAGTATTGCTGTACCCTTAGTTTTGGAATGTGGGGAGGTGCTGTAGTATGAGCTGGGAAAGCGTCTATCGCGCAGCTTTGGGTGATCGGACCCTTTAAAGTGTGTTTCTTGTATGAAAACAATTTGCGCTCTTTGACTCCACATGTCTCTTAGTAGTATGCGCCTCTTTTCAGGTACATTGAGGCCTTTAGCGTTGATGGTTATAACTTTCATGTGAGCCATACCGGAATCTCTGTCAAGAACTGTGACCAAGAGAAGACACCCAGGGGATACCCAATCTTATCTAAGAAGATGTGTAACAAGTATGAAAAACCCCAAACCCCCAACTTTAACATGAAGTAAACCCCTAAGAGATAGGCTATCGCCATTTTCTTGCCCTGTGGTATCAGGGCCCACCTATGAGGGAAAGGAGATGCCATGCTCTGCCACGTGAGGTAGCAGCTCCCTCCCTTTTTCCACCTCCAAACTAATCATGCCGTTATAGGCAAAAGTGCTAGCATATCTAGATACCAGTAAGATCAAGCATATGAAAATGGTGACATTTTTACTGCTGGCAGGTGATGTAGCTGCTGCTTGGTAGTTGGAAACAGCTGTAAACAGCTATTTCCCACAATGCAACAAGGTTCACAGACAGGAAACTGCCAGGAGTACCATGGTGGTCCTCAGAGTTTCTTGTGAGAGGGGGTTCACCACCACAATATCAGTCATACATCGCCCCAGAGGGTCTGTTTGTGAAAAGGAATAGATTTCTCATGGGAAAGGGGGTATCAGCTACTGATTGGGATAAAGTTCAATTCTTGGTCATGGTTTCTCTTTAAAGTTCAGAGGAATTCAAGAACAAATTCTACAAGATGATCTGAAAAAGTATCTGCAGGACTTAGTCAAGACGGCCCTTCCTGCTGTAACAGGGCTAGAGCCATCACATCTGTCGGACAACATCTCCAGGGATGTTACTGCTAAATTTCTGTAACTCCATGTGAAAGAAAACTTACTAATGTTTAGTGGCTCACTACCTGATCCATTCAAACAAATCCTGATGTACAACGATCTCTCTCAAAACATGATTCAATGCAGATGAGAATTTCAACCTATCACAGGAGCTTTAACCAGCTGAGCGGTCTGGACGAGCTCAGCTCGTCCAACACCGCCAGCGGCTGCCGCTCAGGCCCTGCTGGGCCGATTTGAATGAAATAAAAAGCAGCACACGCAGCCGGCACTTTGCCAGCCGCGTGTGCTGCCTGATCGCCGCCGCTCTGCGGCGATTCGCCGCGAGCAGCGGCGAAAGAGGGTCCCCCCAGCCGCCTGAGCCCAGCGTAGCCGGAACAAAAAGTTCCGGCCAGCGCTAAGGGCTGGATCGGAGGCGGCTGACGTCAGGACGTCGGCTGACGTCGATGACGTCACTCCGCTCGTCGCTATGGCGACGATATAAGCAAAACAAGGGTTTATTCTGGGCGCCGGAGGCGATCGGAAGATCGCCTCCGGAGCGCCCTCTAGTGGGCTTTCATGCAGCCAACTTTCAGTTGGCTGCATGAAATAGTTTTTTTTTTATTTAAAAAAAACCCTCCCGCAGCCACCCTGGCGATTTAATCAGAACGCCAGGGTGGTTAAGAGAGAAACATATTTTGTACAGATGGGGTATTTCCTACCAAGATATATATTTACAATTGACAATCATCGCTTAATGATTTCATCTTTTCAGGAGGGGGTGAAACTTCTCTTTTCCTATATCATCCCAGCACCGAACGAAGCTCCCAAGACACCTAATCCAGCAATCTCAGCTAAAGTAAATACAGAATGGTGCACTGTTAAACGATAAAGGTGGAGGCTTCTATCTTGTGATATTACTAAACTTACTAAAAAATGTCCCTGCTTTTACAGGATGTAAACTCATGTGTTACAATGCCTTACTCTTCTGCCCCAATGATAGTAGGATACTGGACTTTTATCCTACTCTCGAATGCTGGATACAATCCTAGCTTCCACAGTTTTTCTAGTTTAAAGTTCACCGTGTTGTCTTTTTCTGGCAATTCTATGTTAAACTGGCTTCTACATGTTTCACATCAAGAACAACCAGCTCTCTACTATGCATTGTCCGCAACAAATCCATTAGTTCCCACCGCAGCTCTATTCCCCTTCGTTTTTGCAAACATCATCAACAGCACCTCCCCCACAAAATTAAGATGACCCTAAAAATATCATTGATCAATGTTAAAGGTCTTAATAATGCATTTAAATGAAGCATGTTCTGGAAAGAAGCTTCTGATTCTGTCTGTGATATACCGTATATACTCGCAAGCAAGCCGACCCCCCAACTTTTACCTGAAAAACCAGGAAAAAATGATTGACCCTCATATAAGCCGGGGGTAGGAAATGCTGGCCGTGTGAACCCCCCAGTGTGTCCCAGTATAGCTAGTATAGTTCCCAGTATAGCTAGTATAGTGTTTAAAAACACACGATTGGTTCGCACGATGGCCAGGGGCCCCGGACCTCTCTCACTGGCCAGGGCCCCAAGGCCAACATGCGATACCTGGAGGGGAGTGCAGGTGGGTCTGGACCTCTCACACCCAGGCTCTGGACCTCTCACATCCAGAAAACCCACCAACACTGCCTCCATACTGAATGCTAAATCCAACACACACAAGCAATAGAACACAGCAGTACATGCATCCAGCTACATTTAAGTGGTCAGCAGGTGCTCGTCAGCCAATCAGGATGCACTGTCATACACCCTTTACCTGCAATACCACATCTAGCAGCCATTAGCATTCAGGTAGGAGGCTTCAGTTGGACGCCATTGCAAGATTGCGTCGCTAGCAGGACCGCCCCGTGCAGGCATCCCTCCCACAGGGGTCCCTCCCTAACCGCTCACCTGTCCGCCATGTTCTAGAGCTGAAAGAAAACATTTAAAAACACACGATTGGTTCGCACGATGGCCATGGGCCCCGGACCTCTCTCACTGGCCAGGGCCCCAAGGCCAACATGCGATACCTGGAGGGGAGTGCAGGTGGGTATGGACCTCTCACACCCAGGCTCTGGACCTCTCACATCCAGAAAAACCACCAATACTGCCTCCATACTGAATGCTAAGTTCAACACACACAAGCAATAGAACACATAGTTAGTCGTGGAGAGGGCTGTTATCTGACTTTTATTATCTCAACTGTAAGTGAACTGTTTACTTTTTCTCTGCTAGAGGAGAGGTCATTGCTTCACAGACTGCTCTGAAAGACTCATTTTGAATGCTGAGTGTTGTGTAATCTGCACATATTATAAAATGATGCAATTTTAGAAAAAACACTATATACCTGAAAATAAAAGTATGAGAATATTTTCTTTGCTGCTAATCTTCTAGTAATTATTCATAGTACACAACCAATTCACTATATCATATCTTTTTTTTCGCTTCAGTGTCTCTTTAAGTGGTCAGCAGGTGCTCGTCAGCTGGATGCATGTACTGCTGTGTTCTATTGCTTGTGTGTGTTGAACTTAGCATTCAGTATGGAGGCAGTGTTGGTGGGTTTTCTGGATGTGAGAGGTCCAGAGCCTGGGTGTGAGAGGTCCAGACCCACCTACACTCCCCTCCAGGTATCGCATGTTGGCCTTGGGGCCCTGGCCAGTGAGAGAGGTCCGGGGCCCCTGGCCATCGTGCGAACCAATCCGTGTGTTTTTAAACGTTTTCTTTCAGCTCTAGGACATGGCGGACAGGTGAGCGGTTAGGGAGGGACCCCTGTGGGATGGATGCCTGCACGGGGCGGTCCTGCTAGCGACGCAATCTTGCAATGGCGTCCAACTGAAGCCTCCTACCTGAATGCTAATGGCTGCTAGATGTGGTATTGCAGGTAAAGGGTGTATGACAGTGCATCCTGATTGGCTGACGAGCACCTGCTGACCACTTAAATGTAGCTGGATGCATGTACTGCTGTGTTCTATTGCTTGTGTGTGTTGAACTTAGCATTCAGTATGGAGGCAGTGTTGGTGGGTTTTCTGGATGTGAGAGGTCCAGAGCCTGGGTGTGAGAGGTCCAGACCCACCTGCACTCCCCTCCAGGTATCGCATGTTGGCCTTGGGGCCCTGGCCAGTGAGAGAGGTCCGTAGCTAGTATAGTGCCCAGTATGGGTAGGTAGTGCCCAGTATAGCTAGTATAGTGCCCAGTATAGCTAGTATAGTGCCCAGTATAGCGAGTATAGTGCCCAGTATAGCTAGAATAGTGCTCAGTATAGCTGGTAAAGTGCCCAGTATGGGTAGGTAGTGCCCCAGTATAGCCAGTATAGTGCTTAGTATAGCTAGTATAGTGCTCAGTATAGCTAGTATAGTGCCCAGTATAGCTAGTATAGTGCCCAGTATAGCTAGTATAGTTCCCAGTATAGCTGGTAAAGTGCCCAGTATGGGTATGTAGTGCCCCAGTATAGCCAGTATAGTGCTTAGTATAGCTAGTATAGTGCCCAGTATAGCTAGTATAGTTCCCAGTATAGCTAGTATAGTGCCCAGTATAGCTAGTATAGTGCCCAGTATGGCTAGTATCGTGCCCAGTATGGCTAGTATAGTGCCCAGTATAGCTAGTATAGTGCCCAGTATGGGTAGGTAGTGCCCAGTATAGCTAGTATAGTGTCCCAGTATAGCTAGTATACTGTCCAGTATGGGTAGGTAGCGACCCAGTATAGCTAGTATAGTGCCCAGTATAGCTAGTAAAGTGCCCAGTATGGGTAGGTAGTCTCCCAGTATAGCTAGTAAAGTGCCCAGTATAGCTAGTATAGTGCCCAGTATAGCTAGTATAGTGCCCAGTATGGCTAGTATAGTGCCCAGTATGGCTAGTATAGTGCCCAGTATAGCTAGTATAGTGCCCAGTATAGCTAGTATAGTGCCCAGTATGGATAGGTAGTGCCCCAGTATAGCTAGTATAGTGCCCAGTATAGCTAGTATAGTGCCCAGCATAGCTAGTAAAGTGCCCAGTATGGGTAGGTAGTGCCCCAGTATAGCTAGTATAGTGCCCAGTATAGCTAGTATAGTGCCCCCCAGTATAGCTAGTGTAGTGCCCAGTATAGCTAGTATAGTGCCCAGCATAGCTAGTAAAGTGGCCAGTATGGGTAGGTAGTGCCCCAGTATAGCTAGTATAGTGCCAAGAATTGGTAGGTAGTGCCCAGTATAGTGCCCCAGTATGGGTAAGTAGTGCCCCCCTTCCCCACGGCCGCCACTGCTATTACCTTAGCCGGTACCGCTTCCTCTATTCCCCTCTCCTGCTCATAACTAATTCACAGCAGTGCTCTCCACGGCTGCTGTGATGATGAGGCAGGAAGCAGGAGAGAGCGTGGCTTCCTATAGCGGCAATGTGTATCGCCGTTACTATGGGAACCGCGCACTCTCTCTCCTGCTTCCTGCCTCATCATCAAAGCAGCCGAGGGGCGTGCTGCTGTGAATTAGTTACGAGCAGGAGAGTGGAATAGAGGTAATATCAGCGGCACCCGTTGGGCGAGCGGGGGGGCCGTGGACCACATGACTCGCAAGCAAGCCGACCCCCCAACTTTTGGGCCACTTTTTGGGGGTCAAAAATTCGGCTTGCTTGCGAGTATATACGGTAATCTTTGCACAAGAAACCCCCCTGATACAATCAGATACCAAGCTCTGTAAACACCCAAACTTTCCTATTATTTTACTATTTTTCCAAGAAGAAAAGGGGGGTCTCAATAGCATCTCATCAACACCTTACAATATCTCCTATCTTAACTACTACCGACCCACAAGGAAGGCTTATTATTTTTCATCGGTCATATTAACAATCAGCTATAGACAGTAGTCAGTTTGCACGCTCCCAATTCTGCCCAAAAATGTTTCCTGCAATCTCTGCCAAATAAAGTCCACGAGTTGAAACAAGGCCTCCGGTTGCTCGGAGGAGACTTTAATGCTGGTGTTACCAAGTTGGAGTACTCTACCTCTAACCCCAAAAAATCCAGACTGCTCCAGTCTCTCCTGCACTGGAATAATTTGTATGACACTTGGCGAGCATTTCATAGCTCGGAGCGGGACTCTACCTACTTCTCTGCAGTTCATGGCTCATACTCACACATAGACCTGTTCCTGAGTGATAGAGATGTTCTAAGTCTAATAGAATCCTCTGAGATAGGTGTAACCTCTTGGTCCGATCACGCACCAATTTACATGTGTATCAAACAGGTATTAGACACACTACCACCTAAACAGTGGAGAGTAAATTCATTGGTGCTACTGAATCGCAAACAACTGGAGCTAATCAAAAAAGACATAGTGGAGTTATTTCAGATTAAAAAAATTCACCAGAGGTCAAATCAAAAATAATTTGGGCTGCACATAAAGTGTATATTAGAGGGCTACTAATCAAACTTAGTGCTGAACAGAAAAAAAGAGAAAAACAAGGCCTACACTGATCTTCTAAACTCCATTAAGCTCGAAGAAAAATGGAATAAATCTGACAACTCCTCCCAGTCCCAAGTCACAAGGGAATTTTTCTTCCTTAGACAACAGCTAAAAGGATACTTAAATTCTGAGTATGAATTTAGTCTCCAAAAACATGAAACAGACACATTGGGGTTGATTCACTAAACCGTGTTAATGCATAGCACGGCTGTTAACACTCCTTATCAGAGATAACACGCCTTATCAACGTTGACACACCTTATCAGAGTAGCATAGTGAGTAGTGATGGGCGAACAGTGTTCGCCACTGTTCGGGTTCGCCCGGATTTTGGCCTGTTCGGGTTCGGTAGATGACGCGTACCCTCGTACACGTCATCGCGGTACTTCTGCTCTCTCTTGACGCGACTTACAAATGTAAACAGGAAGTGCGTCAGAGAGAGGGCGGAAGTACCAGATGGTACTAGCGCCTGTGATCTCCGGCTGCCCGCTTCCTGCCCTCCTCCTGCCAGGTACTTTAGGGGACTTCAATGTAATTTTATAGGGTCCAGCAGAAGGGAGAGCTTAGCAGGGAGGGGTGGGGGGCATTTCCGACCCCCCCCCCCCCCCCCCGCGCTCGGGGCATGCTTTCCCTTTTTATGCTGGGACCCTATAGGGGGCCCCAAAGGGACATGTTCGGGTTGGGTTCAGGGTTCGGCCGAACATGCCGAATATCGGGGTCATGTTCGGCCGAACCACCCCGAACATCTGGATGTTCGCCCAACACTAATAGTGAGCACTACAAACTTATGCCTGCTAATTGGCAGTGAGCTCCACTTGTCCTACACACTCTGTATTACCATTGCATATCTTTTCAGTGTATTTGTGATTTAACTTACTGAAGCATAGCTGTCTTTGTGGGTGACACTGCATGCATAGAGCCCACAGTCAATTGCCAGCCAGGCTAGCTGGGATTTGTAGTCCCACGCTGTATTATCATACCATTGCATATCTTTTCACTGTATTTGTAATTTAACTTACCAAAGCATAGCTGTCTTTGTGGGTGACACTGCATACAGCCCACAGAGAGACAGGGACAGTTAGCTAGGCTGTTGTTTATTGCTGAGACAGACACTGCATACAGGCCAGGCCACAGTCATTGCTGGACCTTGCAGTTCTACTATCGTCTTCTATCTATTACAAGCCAGCACACTGTCTATCATCATAAGCTGTGCTTAGCTTCCAACTGTATCTGTTATTGATATCTGTGTGGGTTACACACTGCATACAGGCCACAGTCAGTTACTGGCCCTTGTAGTTCTACTATACTCTTCTAACTATTGCAAGCCAGCCAACACACTGTCTATCATAAGCAGTGCTTAGCTTGCAACTGCATTTGTGATTGAAAGTACTACATGGGATATCTCTGTGTGTGTGTTAAAGTACAAAGCCCAGTGATACACACACACATACAGCTATTGTGTATTTGACACTGATTGTGTCCCTTTTTGTGATTACACACACTGTCCACCACTATTAAATATTGTTAGTAGTACTGCGTACCCCCAATATGGGAAAAATAACAGGCAGAGGCAGGTCACCCCACAAGTATTTTTGAGATCGTGCTGGTGTGATTTCGTGTGGCCCTCGACCAAAGTACAGTGTTCAGAAGGCATGTACCTAGCTCATACCCCAAAATTCTGAGGACGTGGTTGACTGGCTTAAACAGCGCACCACATCATCTACAGCTTCCGCTCAGGACCTCTGTGACGCACCGTCCTCCTCCTGCTCAGCTTCTGGTTTCACACAAAACTTAACACTACTACCACTAGCAACCCAGCTGCTCTACTTGATGTGTCAGAGGAGTTATACACCCATTTAGTGAAACACTTGGGGTCAGCCAGCCTACACGCCCTTCAACGCCTGCTGTTGCCACCACCCAAATGCCGAATGCCATTTTTTTTGTTTGTTTGCCTCTGATACCAGCAATGCCATCTGCAACCTCTGCCAAAAGAAATTGAATTGTGGGAAGCCCAACACCCAACTAGGCACAACTGCTTTGCAAAGGCACCTGATCGCAAAACACAAACACCAATGCTATGCACACACTAATAAAAGCAGCACACAAATATAAAAAACTATTCGTAGCAAGGTTATTTTGTGGGCGATGGGCAAAAAATAATGCCCATTGTTGCCAACCCTTAAACAAAGATGAGCTTATCACACAGCTGAATGGAAGGCTCATGGTGAAGGAACTGCCCAGACAGAGCAGAAAAATTACCATTAAAAAAAATAGAATTAAGCTTTAACTGTAAAGGATAGCGGAGATACCGCCGCATGGCCAAGCGGCATAACGGCGATCTCCGCGTATCAGCCGGCGGCCCCTGCCGTGCAGCTACATGCTGCTGTTTTGCCTGGTGCTTCTAGTGTACATAGATTGAGAGCTATGCGCGCGCACGCCAGGCGACAGGACCTTTATGCAAGTAAAAGAGGAGTCAGCTGATCAGCAGGTCAGCTGACTCCAGTAGTGCTCCGGATTGGCTGAGTGACTGGGGCGGCGCTGTGGAGCACTCTGAGTATATATAGGACCTGCCTGTCAGTTGCTGGTTGTCTGCTGTTGCAAATGCTAAGGTGTTAGCGCTCAGACCCTAGTCAGATCCTACAGTGTGCTAGAACCAGCTGGAGCTGGGGATCCACACTTATCCAGTTTCCGTTGATAGCTTAAAGTACTAATTGCATTGTGTTATCTGTGTACTATACCTTAGTCTAGATCCCAGGTGTTGAAACCAAGGACTACACACCTAGACTAGGATTGCTACATTGCTATTGTTTATCTGTTATGACCTTCTGCTTCCTTGACTACTCTCCTGTTTGCTGATTCGGTACCTCTGCCTATCTGATTACTATTGCCGACTCCGCCTGAATCTAAACATCGAATCAGCCTTCCGTCTTTGTACTTTATCTGTCCATCCGTTGCCTACCCTGCTTGTCTGACCTTCCTGTCCTCACTAGTGGGCCTAGCCATTAGTGAGGAATCTCTAAGAGCTGACACCTACTCCTTAGGTGATCAGCCCTTGCAGCACTGTCTGTAACCCCACTGTGTGATCATCCTTGCAGTACAGTCAGTGGTCCCTGCTCCTCAGGTGTCAACTGGCTGCAGTACAGTCTGAAATCTCCTTCTCCTCAGAAGATCCTTGGCTGTAGTTAAGTCTTACATCACCTGCTCCTCAGGTGATCATCCTTGCAACACAGTCAGTGGTCCCTGCTCCTCAGATGTCCACTGGCTGCAGTACAGTCTGAATCTCCTGCTCCTCAGGAGATCCTTGGCTGTAGTGTACTCTTAATCACCTGCTCCTCAGGTGATTATCCTTGCAGCACAGTCAGTGGTCCCTGCTCCTCAGGTGTCCACTGGCTGCAATATTGTCTGAATCTCCCGCTCCTCGGGAGATCTCCTCTTCTCATTACTGTTGCACAAAAACACTATCCCTCATTGGTTGTCCCGTGTCTAGCTATACTAGCATTGTTGGTGATTCTGCAGATCACCACATAATCAGGTATAGCATCTGTATTATTGGTGATACTGCAGATCACCAATAATCAGAAAAATCTGTGTTGCTGACACCAATCGTTACATTAACTTTTTTTTTTATAAATTTTGTATTTCTTAGTACGTATAAATAAAAAAATTGTAGCAATTTAACAGTCAACCTTTGTAGATGGTCAGGGCTGAGGTTTGCTGTGTTCTTTACACATACTGTATGTAGTGAGTGGGAATGCCACATCCTTGCCTGAGATGATGGGAGAGCAACCGGGTGCTCACCAAAACGAGCTGGATCACCCAGCTAAAAGAGCCTGGGGAGAGCACTGCTCATGGTGAAGGAACTGCCCAGACAGAGCAGAAAAATTATCATTAAAAAAAATCATCCATTGTTTGCAAGTCTCCACTGCGTGGCTCTGCATTGGAGTTGGATGACAGCACCCCCACCACGAAAGGCAAGCAGGCCTGCTGCCAGCCTGACTCCTGTTTTTTTGAAAATTATCAATTAGAATTATTTTATAACCTTAAAATGTTTTATTTTTTATAAAGAAATTTGTATTTCTTACTCTGAAACTGATCAAAACAAATACTACAACTTGGCAAGGCATAGGTGTTTATACAGAGCACAAGTACAGGTCAGCTGTCGTTAGCAGGTATTAGTTCTGGAATTACCACAGTTGTTAAAGAAACATATCAGGCGAAAAAAAAACCAGTGTAGAATTCAATAAATAACTCTTTAATCAATTTTCAATCGATAAAAAAAAACCAGTATTTTTCAATTTTCATCCTCATGGCTTCACTCTTGCCAACGTGCGCACAAGCACGGCCAGGGGCGTAGGAATAGGCCCTGCAGCCCCTGCGCCCGTGGGGGGCCCGCCCCCCCCCCCCCCTGGGGCCCGCTTGGGGCCGTTTTGTGGGTGCTGGAGGGGTGGCAGCATGAGGGGAAAGCCTTGCCCACAGTCAGCGGGGAGAGGGGTAGTTCCCCCCTCTCCCTCACCTCGGGGCTCTCCCCTCTGCGCTCCCCTCCAGCTCGTGTGTGGGGCTGTGGTTGGCAGCGGGCAGCGGCGGGCAGATACATACCTGCTTCCGTGCGTTCCATCGCCGACTTCTCCCTCTAGCGGCTGACGTCACTTACGGAAGTGACGTCAGCCGCTAGAGGGAGAAGTCTCCGATGGAACGCACGGAAGCAGGTATGTATCTGCCCGCCGCTGCCCACCACAGCCCCACACACTTACGAGCTGGAGGGGAGCGCAGAGGGGAGAGCCTCGAGGTGAGGGAGAGGGGGGAACTACCCCTCTCCCCGCCGACTGTGGGCAAAGCTTTCCCCTCATGCTGCCACCCCTCCAGCACCCACAAAACTCCGAGCGGGCCCCAGGGGGGGGGGGGGGGGCGCTCTGAAAATCTGCAGGGGTGGCCCGGTGGGGCCTAGTTACGCCCCTGAGCACGGCCATCACTACACAAACATTGCCATCCAGAGGACTGACATGTATGTCCTGGGTGTGTCAACTAATGACAACTAGTGTTGGGCGAACACCTGGATGTTCGGGTTCGGGCCGAACAGGCCGAACATGGGCCAGATGTTCGGCCCGAACCCCGAACTCAATGCAAGTCAATGGGGACCCGAACATGCCGCAATACGGCCCCCCTATGGGGTCGCAGGCATAAGGGGGAAGCATGCCCCGATCGCGGGGGGGGGGGGGGGGTCGGAAATTCCCCCCACCCCCTCCGCTAGCGCTCCCCTCTCTGCCTGCTTCCCCATAAAAAAGTTTGCGTAAAGTTAAATAGTACCAGTGGTGGCTGCTGCAGTGGCTGGCTGGCCTGGCAGTGGTGTGAGTGAGGAGGAGGAGTCCGAGTAGGACGCGTTGAGGCCGGGCAGCGGGCGGCTCAGCGGTAGTACCCTTGGGTAGTCCTCTACGTGATGACGCGTACCCTCGTATGCGTCATCACGTAGAGGACGTGAGGTCAGAGAAAGGGCGGAAGTACCACAAGGGTACTACCGCTGAACCGCCCGCTGCCCGGCCTCAACGCGTCCTACTCGGACTCCTCCTCCTCACTCACACCACTGCCAGCCAGCCACTGCAGCAGCCACCACCGGTACTATTTAACTTTACGCAAACTTTTTTATGGGGAAGCGGGCAGAGGGGGGAGCGCTAGCGGAGGGGGTGGGGGGAATTTCCGATCCCCCCCCCCCGTGATCGGGGCATGCTCCCCCCTTATGCCTGCGACCCCATAGGGGGGCCATATTCGGGCGAACAGGGCCCTGTTCGGCCGAACAGGGGCCCTGTTCGGCCGGGCATTGAGCAGTTCGGGCGAACCCGAACTAAAAGGCCGAACACCATCAGGTGTTCGGCCGAACTCGAACATCACCCGAACAGGGTGATGTTCTGCAGAACCCGAACAGTGGCGAACACTGTTCGCCCAACACTAATGACAACCCTTTGCGGCTGTTTGCGGCGGTGCGTTACACAGTGAGTTTGGTCTGTCAGTGTGAAGCAGTACACTACTTACACTACCTGATCCATGTATACACACGCAAGATGTTTTAAAGCACTTTATGCCTGCTCCAATTTAGGAATGCAATGTGATTTCTACCCTTTAGGGATGATAACCCTGCTGTGCGTCAAATCCAGATTTTTCCCCGGGACTTTTGGCATCTATCCCACTCATCCATGCCCCCCTCCAGGTGTTAGACCCCTTGAAACACCTTTTCCATCACTTTTGTGGCCAGAAACGGTGTTTGTAGTGTTTCAAGTTTGCCTGCCCATTGAAGTCTATTGCAGTTCGTCGAGTTCGCTGTTTCGTGGACTTTTGCAGAAGTTCACGTCCACAGTCCGTGGACCCAAAATCTGAGGTTTGAGATATCTCTAATCACAACATCGTGATCATGAGTAACTCATGATCACGAGTCATTTTTGCCGATCACAAGTTCGTGATTGGCATTCGTGATCAGCTCTCGACCACAAATGCAAATCACGAATGCACTGGTGATACACCCGTTACTCGAGTCGTGATCACGAGTAAGAAGTGTGTGATTCGTGAGTAAAACCCACTGACTTTAACAGTTAATAGCAAAGCCCCCTTAAATGCTAGAAACATCAAATTTTCAGGATATGTTATGAAGAACAGTGGGAAAAAATAATCTTTTCCTATTTTTTAAATTTTTTATTTTTTGTTATGTTCAGGGTGTGGGGCATTAAAAAAAAATTACGTGGGGTCCCCCCTACCCAGCGTTCCTTTACACCACTACAATCGGCGGGTTTTAATCACGACACGAATCATGAACTTGAGATTCGTGATTACATGGGATATCCGACTCGTATCCGAATTGGAGTCGGATAGCTGTTTTGTACCTGTGTTCATGATCACGTGCAATTCGTGACTGGGCGGAGTCGAATTCGTGATTGGGGTATCTGAGCACCACTGTTCACAACTGACAGCCAGACGCCATATATATACGGCGCTCGGTAGTTAAGAGGTTAAGAAGGCAAACTTCTGTTTTGCAAGTTCCTGATGCCCACACTTGTTTTATGAGCCTTGTAAGATGGGCCCCCAGGCTGTGATGGGCACCAAGGGAAGGCAAGGGGAAGTATGTGACCATTGGGGGGGGGGGGGGCATCAATATTTTGCTAGGGAGGGGGCATGATTTATAGTTATTTCCCTGATTTGCACAACAGATCTTTTTAACCTTTCCCGGACCACCGTAAGTAAATCCTACACCGCACTTGTGGCTGCTCTAGGTTGATGCGGCGTAGGATTTACGCCACCCGCCGTTTCCACTCCTGATGCGATCATGTGTACACGAGAGTGAAGATTAAGCTGTCACATGCTCCTGATCACATGATCACTACGATCGCCTGCGGATCTTAGTGATCGCCAGTAACAGTTGCGGCTGTAGAGGGGGAAGAAGAAAATCCACTCACCGTCCTGCTTTTCCCACGGTGATCGGCGCTCCCCTCCACTCTGGCCGGCATCCCTGCTTGCTCTGATGTCAGTGCCGGGTCCCGGCTTGATGACGTCATCAAGCCCAGGCTCGGACTGAGCCACCGAACCACCGATGGTCCCATCGGTGGGCCCCGACTGCCCCGTCTCCTGGGGGCCCCAGAGCTAAGAGGGAGGGGGGCACAGCTTGGAAGGGGGGGGAATTGGGCACAGAGCAGCGGGGAGGGGGGGAAGCGCCCCCCCTCACCTAGGGCCCCCCCCCCCTTCCGTGCACCCCCCTCCTCCAGAAGTGCAGCCAGCAGCGAGCGGAGAATAGCTACAGAGCTGCAGATGATCCAACTCCGCTCCGCATGCCACTGCTGCCTGCTGGTCACTGTCTGCTGTAGTGACGCTGTCCAATCACGCGCTCGCAGTACTTCCTGCGAGAGCGTGATTAGACAGCGTCACTACAGGAGACGGAGACCAGCAGGGCAGCGGCATGCATCATCTGCAGCTCTGTAGCTATTCTCCGCTCGCTGCTGGCTGCACTTCTGGAGGAGGGGGGTGCGCAGAAGGGGGGGCCCTAGGTGATGGAGGGGGGGGAGGCTTCCCCGCTGATCTGTGCCCGCTGCCCCCCTTCCAAGCTGGGGGGGACTTGCATTGTGTGGGAGTATCTGCCACCAACCTGATTGCATTGTGTGGGGGTATCTGCAGCCAACCTGATTACATTTTGTGGGGGTATCTGCAGCCAACCTGTTTGCATTTTGTGGGGGAATCTGCAACCAACCTGTTTGCATTGTGTGGGGGTATCTGCAGCCAACCTGATTGCATTGTGTGGGGGTATCTGCAGCCAACCTGTTTGCATTGTGTGGGGGTATCTGCAGCCAACCTGATTACATTTTGTGGGGGTATCTGCAGCCAACCTGTTTGCATTTTGTGGGGGTATCTGCCACCAACCTGATTGCATTGTGTGGGGGTATCTGCAGCCAACCTGATTGCATTGTGTGGGGGTATCTGCAGCCAACCTGATTACATTTTGTGGGGGTATCTGCAGCCAACCTGTTTGCATTTTGTGGGGGTATCTGCAGCCAACCTGATTGCATTGTGTGGGGGTATTTGCAGCCAACCTGATTACATTTTGTGGGGGTATCTGCAGCCAACCTGTTTGCATTTTGTGGGGGTATCTGCAGCCAACCTGTTTGCATTTTGTGGGGGTATCTGCAGCCAACCTGATTGCATTGTGTGGGGGTATCTTCAGCTAACCTGATTACATTTTGTGGGGGTATCTGCAGCCAACCTGTTTGCATTTTGTGGGTGTATCTGCAGCCAACCTGATTGCATTGTGTGGGGGTATCTGCCACCAACCTGATTGTATTGTGTGGGGGTATCTGCGGCCAACCTTATATTTTGTGGGGGTATCTGCAGCCAACCTGTTTGCATTTTGTGGGGGTATCTGCAGCCAACCTGATTGCATTGTGTGGGAGTATCTGCAGCCAACCTGATTACATTTTGTGGGGGTATCTTCAGCCAACCTGATTGCATTGTGTGGGGGTATCTGCCACCAACCTGATTGCATTGTGTGGGGGTATCTGCAGCCAACCTGTTTGCATTTTGTGGGGGTATCTGCAGCCAATCTGATTGCATTGTGTGGGGGTATCTGCCACCAACCTGATTGCATTGTGTGGGGGTATCTGCAGCCAACCTGATTACATTTTGTGGGGGTATCTGCAGCCAACCTGTTTGCATTTTGTGGGGGTATCTGCAGCCAACCTGATTGCTTTGTGTGGGGGTATCTGCCACCAACCTGATTGCATTGTGTGGAGGTATCTGCAGCCAACCTGATTGCATTGTGTGGGGGTATCTGCCACCAACCTGATTGCATTGTGTGGGGGTATCTGCAGCCAACCTGATTACATTTTGTGGTGGTATCTGCAGCCAACCTGTTTGCATTTTGTGGGGGTATCTGCAGCCAACCTGTTTGCATTTTGTGGGGGTATCTGCAGCCAACCTGATTGCATTGTGTGGGGGTATCTGCCACCAACCTGATTGCATTGTGTGGGAGTATCTGCAGCCAACCTGATTACATTTTGTGGGGGTATCTGCAGCCAACCTGTTTGCATTTTGTGGGGGTATCTGCAGCCAACCTGATTGCATTGTGTGGGGGTATCTGCCACCAACCTGATTGCATTGTGTGGGAGTATCTTCAGCCAACCTGATTACATTTTGTGGGGGTATCTGCAGCCAACCTGATTGCATTGTGTGGGGGTATCTGCCACCAACCTGATTGCATTGTGTGGGAGTATCTGCAGCCAACCTGATTACATTTTGTGGGGGTATCTGCAGCCAACCTGATTGCATTGTGTGGGGGTATCTGCCACCAACCTGATTGCATTGTGTGGGGGTATCTGCAGCCAACCTGATTGCATTGTGTGGGGGTATCTGCCACCAACCTGATTGCATTGTGTGGGGGTATCTGCAGCCAACCTGATTACATTTTGTGGGGGTATCTTCAGCCAACCTGTTTGCATTTTGTGGGGGTATCTGCAGCCAACCTGTTTGCATTTTGTGGGGGTATCTGCAGCCAACCTGATTTCATTGTGTGGGGGTATCTGCCACCAACCTGATTGCATTGTGTGGGAGTATCTGCAGCCAACCTGATTACATTTTGTGGGGGTATCTGCAGCCAACCTGTTTGCATTTTGTGGGGGTATCTTCAGCCAACCTGATTGCCAGTGGCGTAGCTTAGGAGCTGTGGGCCCCGATGCAAGTTTTACATTGGGGCCCCCCAAGCACTCTATACATAACAATTGATATGGCGCACCAAAACCTGCCAATGGCAGCTAGAGTGTCAGAGGTGCAAGAAGGGGATGGGGAGCTGTTTGTTAATGATTACCACTATTTTAAGCATCTATAGAAGTGAATATTATGAGCACAGGACCAATAGACAGCAAATACTGAAGTTCAGGGAGGGCCCTGCGGGGCCCTTCTGGCCCAAGGGCCCTGATGCGGTCGCAACCTCTGCACCCCCGATTGCTACGCCCCTGCTGATTGCATTGTGTGGGGGTATCTGCAGCCAACCTGTTTGCATTTTGTGGGGGTATCTGCAGCCATCCTGATTACATTTTGTGGGGGTATCTGCAGCCAACCTGTTTGCATTTTGTGGGGGTATCTGCAGCCAACCTGTTTGCATTTTATGGGGATATCTGCAGCCAACCTGATTGCATTGTGTGGGGGTATCTTCAGCCAACCTGATTGCATTGTGTGGGGGTATGTGCAGCCAACCTGATTGCATTGTGGGGGGGTATCTGCCACCAACCTGATTGCATTGTGTGGGGGTATCTGCAGCCAACCTGATTACATTTTGTGGGGGTATCTGCAGCCAACCTGTTTGCATTTTGTGGGGGTATCTGCCGCCAACCTGATTGCATTGTGTGCTGGTATCTACCACCAACCTGATTGCATTGTGTGGGGGTATCTGCAGCCAACCTGTTTGCATTTTGTGGGGGGATCTGCAGCCAACCTGATTGCATTGTGTGGGGGTATCTGCAGCTAACCTGATTACATTTTGTGGGGGTATCTGCAGCCAACCTGTTTGCATTTTGTAGGGGTATCTGCAGCCAACCTGTTTGCATTTTGTGGGGGTATCTGCAGCCAACCTAATTGCATTTTGTGGGGGTATCTGCAGCCAACCTGATTGCATTGTGTGGGGGTATCTCCCACCAACCTGATTGCATTGTGTGGGGGTATCTGCAGCCAACCTGATTACATTTTGTGGGGGTATCTGCAGCCAACCTGTTTGAATTTTGTGGGGGTATCTGCAGCCAATCTGTTTGCATTTTGTGGGGGTATCTTCAGCCAACCTGATTGCATTGTGTGGGGGTATCTGCAGCCAATCTGATTGCATGTTATGGGGATATCTTCAGCCAACCTGTTTGCATTTTGTGGGGGTATCTGCAGCCAACCTGTTTGCATTGTGTGGGGGTATCTGCAGCCAACCTGTTTGCATTTTGTGGGGGTATCTGCAGCCAACCTGATTGCATTGTGTGGGGGTATCTGCAGCCAACCTGATTGCATTTTGTGGGGGTATCTGCCATCAACCTGATTGCATTTTGTGGGGGGTATCTGCCACCAACCTGATTGCATTTTGTGGGGGTATCTGCCACCGACCTGATTGCATTTTGTGGGGGTATCTGCCACCAACCTGATTGCATTTTGTGGGGGTATCTGTAGCCAACTTGTTTGCATTTTGGGGGGGTATCTGCAGCCAACCTGATTGCATTGTGTGGGGGTATCTGCAGCCAACCTGATTGCATTGTGTGGGGGTATCTGCAGCCAACCTGATTGCATTTGGTGGGGGTATCTGCCGTCAACCTAATTGCATTTTGTGGGGGGTATCTGCCACCAACCTGATTGCATTTTGTTGGGGGTATCTGCCACCAACCTGATTGCATTTTGTGTGGGGCATCTGCCACCAACCTGATTGCATTTTGTGGGGGTATCTGCAGCCAACCTGATTGCATTGTGTGGGGGTATCTGCAGCCAACCTGATTGCATTTTGTGGGGGTATCTGCCACCAACCTGATTGCATTTTGTGGAGGGTATCTGCCACCAACCTGATTGCATTTTGTGGGGGTATCTGCCACCAACCTCATTGCATTTTGTGGGGGTATCTGCAGCCAACCTGATTGCATTGTGTGGGGGTATCTGCAGCCAACCTGATTGCATTGTGTGGGGGTATCTGCTGTCATTTGACTACTTGATGAATTATGAGGCATGTAACACAACATGATAACGTTTGATCTGGTGACTGATAGGCCACGGGGCAGCGGGACCACTAAAACTATAAATTTTAGAAAAGCAAAGTTCAATCAAATTAGGCAGGCACTAAGTTTGGTGAACTGGGATAATGTACTACAAGGGGAGGACACTGAAGGGAAATGGCAAGCTTTTAAACGTATTCTCAATCAATATTGTAGTATGTATATCCCATATGGAAACAAAATGTCTAGGAATAAAAAAGGCCTCTATGGATGAATAGAAAGGTTAGAGATAAAATGAAGAGGAAAAAGAATGCCTATAAGGTCCTAAAACAGGAGGGGACCGAGGCTGCACTCAGCAATTATAAGGAGTGCAATAAAAATTGTAAAAAAGAAATTAGGCTGGCAAAGATCGAAGCTAAAAATCAAATCGCTAGGGATATAAAATCTAACCCAAAAAAGTTTTACAAGTACATCAACTCTAAGAAAAGAAAGGTTGACTGTATAGGACTCCTAAAGGATGAGGGTGGGAACTCAATGGTGGATGACCAAGGTAAGGCAGAGTTATTAAATGCTTTTTTTGCTTCTGTCTTCACAAAGGAAACAGCACTGTTGCAAATTACAGAGGCGGAAGAGTCTCAATCTTCAAACTGTAATATTAAATACTTAACGCAGGAAGAAGTGAAGGCAAGACTAAATAAATTAAAAATAGACAAGGCACCTGGCCCGGATGGCATGCATCCTCGGGTCCTAAGGGAATTAAGTTCAGTTATAGATAAACCCCTTTATCTTATCTTTTGTGACTCTCTTTCAACTGGCAGAGTCCCAGTGGACTGGCATACAGCCCACGTTTTCCCATTATTTAAGAAGGGCAAAAAATCAGATCCAGGAAATTATAGACCTGTAAGCTTAACATCAGTTGTATGCAAACTATTTGAGGGGTTACTAAGAGATACTATACATGACTTCATAGTAGAAAATAATCTTATTTCTCAGCATCAACATGGGTTTACTAAAGACAGGTCCTGTTTGACTAACATGCTCAGCTTTATGAGGTAGTGAATGCTAATATGGATATTGGGAATGCTGTAGATGTGATATACTTGGACTTTGCTAAGGCCTTCGACACTGTTCCCCACAAAAGTCTGGTCAAAAGTTGGGGATGCAAGGACTGGGGAAGAGTCTGTGTGCTTGGATAGGGAACTGGCTAATGGACAGAAAACAAAGAGTTGTGGTCAATGGATCATACTCAAAATGGGAGACTGTTAGCAGTGGGGTCCCACAGGGGTCTGTACTGGGTCCAGTGCGCTTCAATTTATTTATTAATGACCTAGTGGATGCAGTAGTGAGCAATGTTGCTATTTTTGCAGATGATACAAAATTGTGCAGAATCATCAACTCTCAGGAAGATAGTGTCATATTGCAACAGAATCTGGATAGGATGGCTATATGGGCACATAAATGGCAGATGAAATTCAATGTTGAAAAATGTAAAGTCATGCATTTTGGTCGTACCAATGGTCTAGCACCATACAAAATAAATGGGAGACAGTTGGGGACATCAAACTTGGAGAAGGACTTAGGAGTACTCATCGACAACAAGTTAAATAATCGTACTCAATGCCAAGCCGCTGCAGCTAAAGCTAACAAAATTTTGGGATGCATTAAAAGGGAAATAAAAACTCGAGATGCGAGCATAATATTGCCCCTGTTTAACTCTCTAGTAAGGCCACATCTGGAATATGGAATTCAGTTCTGGGCACCACATTACAAAAAAGATATTGTAGTTTTAGAGCAGGTGCAGAGACGAGCAACAAAATTGATACGTGGGATGGAAGGTCTCACTTACCAAGAAAGGTTAGATAAACTGGGTTTATTTAGTCGAGAGAAAAGATGCCTTAGAGGAGATCTAATTAACATGTATAAATACATCAGAGGGCAATATAATAGCTTGGCGGATGAGCTTTTTGTCCCTAGGCCTTCTCAAAGGACTAGAGGACATGATCTGCGCATGGAGGAAAAACATTTTAGCCATTTATTTAGGAAAGGGTTCTTTACAGTAAGAGTGATTAAGATGTGGAATGCATTGCCACAGGAAGTCGTTATGGCAAACGCTATACCTGCATTTAAAGCGGGCTTAGATGCTTTCCTTGGGTTGAATGACATCCATGGCTACAATTACTAGGTAATGCCTAATGATGTTGATCCAGGGATTTTATCTGATTGCCATCTGGAATCGGGAAGGAATTTTTCCCTTTTGGGGCTAATTGGACCATGCCTTGTAAGGGTTTTTTCGCCTTCCTCTGGATCAGCAGGGATATGTGAGGGAGCAGGCTGGAGTTGTACTTTGTTCTCTGGTTGAACTCGATGGACGTATGTCTTTTTTTCAACCAAAATAACTATGTAACTACTTGAATATTTTATCTAAAATGTATCTGGTCAGACCTAATCTCTGTGAATAATGCCGCTACTTATTTTGTGTTTTTTGTATTTTTTTTTTTTTTAAGTCTGCCCATGACTCATCATGACCACGCCGATGTTCCAGTGCATGGTGACAACCATTTGGTTTTAGACATATCCCTATTGGAGACTGTCCTCAGAATTGCTCACAATCTATTCCCTACCATAAAGTCATGCAAAATTTCTAGAGTACATGTGTATGTGAGCCCAAAATGGGGGGGGGGGGGGAGGAGAGGGGGGCGGGCGGGCCCCTGGCTGAAACTTCCTTGGTGGGCCCTTGGTGTCCCAGTCCAACCCTGATCAAGCCGTGATACGGAACTGAGCGGCAGTGTGAGCGGGGATGCCGGACGGAGCAGAGGGGCCTACAGCTGCTCATCGCTGGAGCCTGGGAAATGAGTAAAGGCTGCTGGCTACAGGGGACAGACACAACCCAGCAAGCAACACTGGGGATCCGGCTGCCTAACCCCCAATGCTCTCCCCCCCCCCCCCCCCCCCCCCCGTGCATGCAAATTTGCCTGCTCCTTAAAGAGGAACTCCAGTGAAAATAATTTAATATAAAAAGGTGCTTAATTTTTACAATAATTATGTATACATGATTTAGTCAGAGTTTGCTCATTGTAAAATCTTTCCTCTCCCAGATTCACATTCTGACATGTATTACATGGTGACATTGTTACTGTGGGCAGATTATGTAGCTGTTCTGGCTTTAACAGACAGCTATAAACAGCCATTTCCTGTGTGTGTCATTGTTACATTGTGGCAGTTTGCCCAGAGTACCGTACGGTACCAGAGCCTCTTGTGGGAGGGGTTTCAGCACAAAATCAGTCATACAGCGCCCCCTGATGGTCTGTTTGAGAAAATCATTATATTTTTCATGTAAAAGTGGGTATCAGCTACTGATTGGGATAAAGTTCAATTCTTGGTCGGAGTTTCTCTTTAAGGAGGGATTAGGCAGCCGGTCCCCAAATGGTTAAGGTGCTGTAGTTCACAGACTGATAAAGGTGAGAGAAGCCTCCATCTGTGACATTGCTGCTACACACAGTATACAGATAAACCAGTTCTCCTTGTGGTAGTAAATCTTTTTATTGGTGGGTTATCTTTATAGTCGGGGTGCAGCTGCTGCTGGTTACAGCTCTGGACTAGAATAAAGGTCTCTGGGGTAACGTTTTTCATATTCATGCTTTGAGTGCCGAGTCTTCCTATAGAGTATTTTCACCAGTTTCATCGGCAGCGATAAACAGAGATTTATATTAGTGTGGGAGGGGCTGGAGGGGGTCACATGATAATTACACTTGTCCTTTAGGAACACTTTAGCTCTTGCTTGAATATCACCAACTGCTGGAAGAGTGCTGCTGTAATCAAACACAGAATATCTGTCTAACATTGTTTTATAAAACATTAAGAAATTGTATGAAAATAATAGATTTTAGAACATAGTAAATAGATTTGTTTATCGAACTGAAATCATGTTTTTAGTGTGAAGTTGTTTTAATTTTGTGTTTGCAAGCAGAGCCGGGACAAGGTCCTCCAGCGCCCATGGCTGAGACACCAAAGTGCGGCCCTCCATCCCTCCCACTCCAGCAGTCACACTGAATTCTAATAGACTAAGTGGCGCCCCAGGGACCTCCAACACCTTCATCTCTAGTAATCTGGCTGCAGTCACTGCCATGTATCCCTTTTCTTATTTCTCTCTGCTTCAAACACAGTAGGGGAATGATAGCTGAGTGAGTTGTGCACCCCCTCCTACACTGCGCCCTGAGGCTGGAGCCTCTCTTGCCCCTGCCTCGGCCCGGCCCTGTTTGCAAGAGGCGATACATAGGCCTTATTCACACTATAAAGTGTGTTTGTGTGTAAATGGTTTTCTCCTCTGTACACGCCTTTGTTACACATTTTCCACGCACATTTTTTGTTGCTGACAAATGCATTTTACTACAGACTGTAGAATAAAGGGAACAGCTCCAAGTTGTTCTTTGACCATGAATGGAAGAAACTCATTGGCTGTGAATGAGCCCCATTGATTAGCATGGGCTGTCAGTTATTGTGTTTCTGCATGGAGGAGAACAGTGGAAGAGGTAAAGAGAGACCCTAATTAACTGTGAAATACATTTTAAAGAGAAACTCCAGTGAAAATAATGTAATAGAAAAGTGCTTAGTTTGTACAATAATTATGTATAAATGATTTTCAGTGTTTGCCCATTGTAAAATCTTTCCTCTCCCTGATTTACATTCTGGCATTTATCACATGCAGAGGCGTATCTAGAGAGGCGCAGCCATGGCTCCTGCAATGGGTGCCACCTGCAGGGCGCCAGGCCTGCCCCTGTGCTACACATCCATGTCTGCCCCTGTGCCTCCCTCCCTGTCTGCCCCTGTGCCTCCCTCCCTGTCACTCAGACCTCAGGTCAGATTAATTCTGTTATCTAGGAAACATGGCTACTTAACTTATGTATGTAAGGCGCACCTGACTTAGTGTTAGAAAAGAGGACAGAAATGAAATAAGATGAGATTTTTCCAAAAAAAAGTAACTTCAGCAATATCCTGAGCCTACAAAAAAAAAACAAAAAAAAAAAAAAAACAGGCAACAATAACACATGTATATGAGAAAGCATGCAGACAAAAATAAAGCAACAAGCAGCATGTGGACATAACCAAGTGTGACTGACAGTTTGTCATGGTAAATTCAGGTGGCTTGTGAATTTCAAGTCCATCATGATATTGTATTAGTGCATATATTCTGAAGCAGTGATGCTCACCGCCAGGTCGTGATCACGCTTACGCGTGGATTCACGACCATTTTGACGCATTCCGCCTCGGACACGCTAAGCCTTGAATAGATTTTCAACCACGAAAATCTGCTTCGGCTTCGCGTGAATGCGGACAGAAATCCGCATTCACGCTCGTGAAACCCGGCGCTGAAGTCGTGGTTAGCAGAAATGCGTCAAACTATGCGGAAGTGACACATTGCAGGCCAATCAGAGTGCCCCAGCCAGGCCCTAGCAACCAATCACAGGAGGGGAGCTATGCCCTCCCCTCCTGAATATAAAGCGGCGGCCATGATGGAAAAGCTCTGTCCTTGCTACTAGACTGTGGTGCTGAGAGGATTATCTCCAGGCCATTGTTGTTTGAGCAGGTGCATTTATTGTGTTAAAAACAAAGCGGTTTTTTTGCTAACACTGCTCTTATACTGTACACAGTTAGCTAGTCAGTGAGTGATTGCTGTAGTTAGTTATAGTCAGTGTAGTGTAGTGGGAGTGTGGGAATCTAGTGATTATTTACCTGTGTGTAGTGCAGGCAGGTTCAGTGCTGCAGTGTAGTCAGTGTAGTGGGAGTGGGGATTATCTGTGTGTAGTGCAGGCAGGCAGGTTAGTGCAGCTGCAGTGTTCACTTGTATATTCCAGTGACAGTTATACACTTGTACTATTTGCAGGCAGCCAGTCACACCGCCGGCGCCGCCACTCTCTGCCAGCGCTGTTCATTCATTCTGTCAGTGACCTTGTGTCGTGCCCAGTGCCCACTGCTCGCTCGCTGGCATATAAGCATCTCATTACACACTTGTATATTATTTCAGTGACAGTTATACACTTCACTTGTACTATTTGCAGGCAGCCAGTCACACCGCCGGCACCGCCACTCTCTGCCAGCGCTGTTCATTCATTCTGTCAATGACCTTGTGCCGTGCCCAGTGCCCACTGCTCGCTCGCTGGCATATAAGCATCTCATTACACAGTGTGACATCCTTGTGTGCCCACTGCATCCTTCAGTGACCTAGTTGTATATCCAGTGCCCACTGCTGTGCCCACTGCATCCTTCAGTGACCTTGTACTGTGCCCACTGCATCCTTCAGTGACCTAGTTGTATATCCAGTGCCTACTGCTGTGCCCACTGCATCCTTCAGTGACCTTGTACTGTGCCCACTGCATCCTTCAGTGACCTAGTTGTATATCCAGTGCCCACTGCTGTGCCCACTGCATCCTTCAGTGACCTTGTACTGTGCCCACTGCATCCTTCAGTGACCTAGTTGTATATCCAGTGCCCACTGCTGTGCCCACTGCATCCTTCAGTGACCTTGTACTGTGCCCACTGCATCCTTCAGTGACCTAGTTGTATATCCAGTGCCCACTGCTGTGCCCACTGCATCCTTCAGTGACCTTGTACTGTGCCCACTGCATCCTTCAGTGACCTAGTTGTATATCCAGTGCCCACTGCTGTGCCCACTGCATCCTTCAGTGACCTTGTACTGTGCCCACTGCATCCTTCAGTGACCTAGTTGTATATCCAGTGCCCACTGCTGTGCCCACTGCATCCTTCAGTGACCTTGTACTGTGCCCACTGCATCCTTCAGTGCCGTTGTACTGTGCCTGGTGCATCCTTCAGTGACCTTGTACTGTGCCCACTGCATCCAGTGATTCATTACTAGCAACATGTCTGGCAGGGTTTCGCGGGGTGAGAGGAAAGGGAGTTCAATTGCCTCAGCCACTTCTGGGACTGCTCCACGTCCAGGGAGAGGACGCCCAGCTGTACGTGGTCGTGATGCAGCAGAAAGGGGGGCAGCAAAGCCTGGGCTGAGTCAGCGGACGCCATTGTCCAAATATTTTAAAGTTTCTGGTCCCCGTGTGGTGGTTGAGCAAATGGAACCTGACGTACTCATGGACATCATGACTTCCTCCCAGACCTCTACTGTGAGCACCACTCCAAGCAGCAGCAGCAGCCAACGTCCCACGCTTGTTGTGAGTGACATCCACCCCAGCACCCACTGGTCAGCAGCCCTCCCAGGATGACAGCATTCTGTCCCTCAGTCCGGCATCTGGGAACCTGCTGATGCAAGAAACTCATGACTTACTGGGGACTGATGTGGCAGAGATTGAGATCGGGCCACAATCACAAGCGTTGTTGAGTTCTGGTGATGAAGAAGAGGGGTCTGTGTCTGAGGATGTAGGGACAGAAGAGGAGGCGGGGGAGTCAGAGGAAGAGCTGGATTATGATGATGCTGCTGATGATGACGACGTTGTGGACCCTAACTATGCGCAGCCTACTGAGTCTGTGGAAGAATGGTCAGAGCAGGATGACGAGTCACCTCGGCCTAGGCAAGGATATCGCCATATGTCAGGCAGGGGCAGGTGCATCGGCAGCAGTGGGCGTGGAGGAAGTAGACAGGACACTGCTTCAGCCGGCACCACCACCATGCAACCCCCGGCAACTACTACCACACATTGTTCCGCTGGAGGTGGCTGACCCCCAGAGGCCTGGAAGTGGGGTATGTGGCAGCCGATAAAGGGGCCAACCTGGTGGCAGCAGTGCAGCAGGGAAACCTCCAGCACATCCCCTGCTTGGCCCACGTGCTCAATCTTGTGGTGCAGCGCTTCTTGCGCACCTACCAGGGGATGAGCGAGCTGATGCAGGATGCCCGGGGCGGTGGTACGCTTTTTCCGCCTGTCAGCCACTGCCTCTGCACTCTTGTCCACCTTACAGCAGCAGTATGGAAGGCCACAACATCGGCTGATCATCGACATGCCAGTTCGCTGGAATTCGACTCTGGCCATGTTGGAGCGGCTGTGTCAGCAGAGGCTGGCTCTTAGGGCCTACATGCTAGACCCAAGTGTCCCCAGCAACCAGCAAGTCCCCATGATTACTGCCACTCAGTGGACACTGATGCAGCAAGTATGCCTGGTGCTGAGTCCCTTCCTGGAGGCAACCAAGATGGTCAGTGAGGAGCGGGCCTCTGTGTGCCAGTGGGTGCCCTTGGTTTGTCTACTGGAGCAGGCAATGGACAATTTAATTGAGCGTGGGGATGAAGCCCTGAGGCAGTTGGAAGAACAGGAGCAGATGGCAGCACAGTCCAGCTCAGAGGAGGGCTCACAGCAGGTAGTGGAAGAGTTGGAGTTCCCTAACCTGAATGAGGAGGAGGAGGAGGAGCAGAGTGCAGCAGGCGTTGTACGTGGATGGCGGTTTGAGGAGGACAACGACATGGCACAGGAAGAGGACAGGCATGCGTTATGGGACAATGGCGAGGACGAGGAAGATCTTGCTGGCAGGGCCCACTTGTTTCCCATGGCTGTGCACATGTTGCGCTGCCTTCGCAGGGACCCCCGGGTGATCTAGATGCGTTCAAGGGAGGACATCTGGATTACCTTGATGCTTGATCCCCGTCTGAAGGGGAAGCTGGGAGACTTCATGACGCCATCCAACGCACAAGGGAGTTGAAGGAGGCCCTTTTGCGCAGACTACTGGAAGCATTCCCCCAGCCTTCCACCCCCACTGTAACTGCTCTGCCAAGCCAGCAAGAGGTGCCTGCCATTGCCACTAGTAGTGTTGGGCGAACACCTGGATGTTCGGGTTCGGGAAAGTTCGCCGAACATGGCCGCAATGTTCGGCATGTTCGGGCCGAACCCCGAACTCCCCGAACATCCCGCTTTTGGGGGCCCTATGGGGTCGCAGGCATAAGGGGGGAGCATGCCCCGATCGCGGGGGGGGTCGGAAATTCCCCCCACCCCCTCCGCTAGCGCTCCCCCCTCTGCCCGCTTCCCCATTCAAAAGTTAGGAAGTGAAACTGTACCTGTGCGGCCGGTAGTGGGTGACTGGCAGTGGGCGGCACTATGGAGAGACTGAGGAGGAGGAGGAGTCCGGAGAGTGACGCGTTGAGGGAGGCCGGGCAGTGGGCGGATCAGCAGTAGTACCGTACTACTGCTGATCCGCCCACTGCCCGGCCTCCCTCAACGCGTCACTCTCCGGACTCCTCCTCCTCCTCAGTCTCTCCATAGTGCCGCCCACTGCCAGTCACCCACTACCGGCCGCACAGGTACAGTTTCACTTCCTAACTTTTGAATGGGGAAGCGGGCAGAGGGGGGAGCGCTAGCGGAGGGGGTGGGGGGAATTTCCGACCCCCCCCGCGATCGGGGCATGCTCCCCCCTTATGCCTGCGACCCCATAGGGGGCCAGTATTCGGGCGAACAGGGCCCTGTTCGTGCCGAACAGGGGCCCTGTTCGGCCAGGCAATGAGCCGTTCGGGCGAACCCGAACAGTTTGGCCGAACACCACCAGGTGTTCGGCCGAACGCGAACATCACCCGAACAGGGTGATGTTCTGCAGAACCCGAACAGTGGCGAACACTGTTCGCCCAACACTAGCCACTAGCAGCACAACAACAACCACCAGCACCAGCAGCAGCAGCAGCAACTGGCGCCCCGGAGACCTGAAGAGCCTAAGCAAGAGCCTGTATGCAGTGCAGCACCACCAACCAGCACAAGCAACGACTGACCACCATGGTGTCTGACTATACGGGGTCATCCAGCGGGCTCAATGACACCGACAGCCCCGTGGACCCCTTGGAGTACTGGGTCAAGAGACTGGACATCTGGAGCGAGCTTTCCCAGTACGCCCTGGAACTCCTATCCTGCCCTCCTTCCAGCCGGTGGCGTGGTCACAGAGAAGCGCTCTCGGCTCTCCCATGCCTCTGTGGACAAACTCACCTTCCTGAAAATCAACCAGGCTTGGGTGGAAGGTGAGTTCCTGGCCCCTATTGTCGGACACAGGGGGACATGAAGTGGCTGCTGCATGTGCTGTTGTTAACTATGCCTGCCTTTATAAAGACAGTTACTACCTGCCTAGTGCCTACCTTGGTTAATTTTTTGGTGTTATGGTACTACTACCAGTAAGTTGCCATGGTCCTCCTTCTGAGCTGCTGAACTGACGGCCCGCTTTGCCCTCCTGACTCAGTTGCTACTACACTCTGCGTTCACACTGCCCGGGTCACCGGGTGAATTTAATTTCTTGGCCAGCACTATGACGCTGTGCTATTACTACTACCACCAGTATGTTGCCATGGTCCTTCTGTGCTGCTGAACTGACCGCCCGCATTGTCCTCCTCCTCCTGTCTCAGTCGCTTCCACCAATGTACTCTGTCTGCGTTCACACTGCCCGGCTCACCGGGTGCATTTAATTTTTTGGCCAGCACTATGACGCTGTGCTACTACTACTACCACCAGTATGTTGCCATAGTCCTTCTGTGCTGCTGCTGCTGAACTGAACGCCCGCTTTGTCCTCCTCCTCCTCCTGACTCAGTCGCTACCACGGTACCACCAATGCACTCTGTCTGCGTTATCACTGCCCGGGTCACCGGGTGCATTTAATTTTTTGGCCAGCACTATGACGCTGTGCTACTACTACTACCACCAGTATGTTGCCATGGTCCTTCTGTGCTGCTGAACTGACCGCTCGCATTGTCCTCCTCCTCCTGACTCAGTCGCTTCCACCAATGTACTCTGTCTGCGTTCACACTGCCCGGGTCACCGGGTGCATTTAATTTTTTGGCCAGCACTATGACGCTGTGCTACTACTACTACCACCAGTATGTTGCTATGGTCCTTCTGTGCTGCTGCTGCTGCTGAAGTGAACGCCCGCTTTGTCCTCCTCCTCCTCCTGACTCAGTCGCTACCACGGTACCACCAATGCACTCTGTCTGCGTTATCACTGCCCGGGTCACCGGGTGCATTTAATTTTTTGGCCAGCACTATGACGCTGTGCTACTACTACTACCACCAGTATGTTGCCATGGTCCTTCTGTGCTGCTGAACTGACCGCCCGCATTGTCCTCCTCCTCCTGACTCAGTCGCTTCCACCAATGTACTCTGTCTGCGTTCACACTGCCCGGGTCACCGGGTGCATTTAATTTTTTGGCCAGCACTATGACACTGTGCTACTACTACTACCACCAGTATGTTGGCATGGTCCTTCTGTGCTGCTGCTGCTGAATTGACCGCCTGCATTGTCCTCCTCCTCCTGACTCAGTCGCTTCCACCAATGTACTCTGTCTGCGTTATCACTGCCCGGGTCACCGGGTGCATTTAATTTTTTGGCCAGCACTATGACGCTGTGCTACTACTACTACCACCAGTATGTTGCCATGGTCCTTCTGTGCTGCTGAACTGACCGCCCGCATTGTCCTCCTCCTCCTGACTCAGTCGCTTCCACCAATGTACTCTGTCTGCGTTCACACTGCCCGGGTCACCGGGTGCATTTAATTTTTTGGCCAGCACTATGACACTGTGCTACTACTACTACCACCAGTATGTTGGCATGGTCCTTCTGTGCTGCTGCTGAATTGACCGCCCGCATTGTCCTCCTCCTCCTGACTCAGTCGCTTCCCGCTGCTGCACTCTGCGTTCACACTGCCCGGGTCACTGGGTGCATTTAATTTTTTGGCCAGCACTATGACGCTGTGCTGCTACTACTACCACCAGTATGTTGCCATGGTCCTTCTGTGCTGCTGCTGCTGCTGCTGAACTGAACGCCCGCTTTGTCCTCCTCCTCCTCCTGACTCACTCGCTACCACGGTACCACCAATGCACTCTGTCTGCGTTATCACTGCCCGGGTCACCGGGTGCATTTAATTTTTTGGCCAGCACTATGACGTTGTGCTACTACTACTACCACCAGTATGTTGGCATGGTCCTTCTGTGCTGCTGCTGCTGAACTGGCCGCCCGCATTGTCCTCCTCCTCCTGACTCAGTCGCTTCCCGCTGCTGCACTCTGCGTTCACACTGCCCGGGTCACTGGGTGCATTTAATTTTTTGGCCAGCACTATGACGCTGTGCTGCTACTACTACCACCAGTATGTTGCCATGGTCCTTCTGTGCTGCTGCTGCTGCTGCTGAACTGAACGCCCGCTTTGTCCTCCTCCTCCTCCTGACTCACTCGCTACCACGGTACCACCAATGCGCTCTGTCTGCGTTATCACTGCCCGGGTCACCGGGTGCATTTAATTTTTTGGCCAGCACTATGACACTGTGCTACTACTACTACCACCAGTATGTTGGCATGGTCCTTCTGTGCTGCTGCTGCTGAACTGACCGCCCGCATTGTCCTCCTCCTCCTGACTCAGTCGCTTCCCGCTGCTGCACTCTGCGTTCACACTGCCCGGGTCACTGGGTGCATTTAATTTTTTGGCCAGCACTATGACGCTGTGCTGCTACTACTACCACCAGTATGTTGCCATGGTCCTTCTGTTCTGTGCTGCTGAACTGACCGCCCGCATTGTCCTCCTCCTCCTGACTCAATCGCTTCCACCAATGTACTCTGTCTGCGTTCACACTGCCCGGGTCACCTAGTGCATTAAATTTTTTGGCCAGCACTATGACGCTGTGCTGCTACTACTACCACCAGTATGTTGCCATGGTCCTTCTGTGCTGCTGAATTGACCGCCCGCATTGTCCTCCTCCTCCTGACTCACTCGCTTCCACCAATGTACTCTGTCTGCGTTCACACTGCCCGGGTCACCGGGTGCATTTAATTTTTTGGCCAGCACTATGACGCTGTGCTGCTACTACTACTACCAGTATGTTGCCGTGGTCCTTCTGTGCTGCTGAACTGACCGCCCGCATAGTCCTTCTCCTGACTCAGTCGCTACCACCACTGCACTCTGCGTTCACACTGCCCGTGTCCACTGACAACTCTGCTGCGATGTCATTGCTAATTGCTGCAAAAAAAAAAAAAATTACAAATACCTCTCTGGGGCCTTTTTGGCGTCAGCCACTCATCCTCCTCCAGCGGTACCTTCGCCGCCAAGTGCCATTGGAACTCGCCTTCACCTCTTTGATTGCTTAACGCGTATATCCCTTTTTAAAACCACTTATTACCAATTAATAGCCCCATTTACAGTGGTGATTTGTCTTTAAAAGCCATTAAAACAAAAGAAAAATTTTGGGGAATTTTTTATGTTGAAGTTATGTTGCCCCTTATCACCTCGATAATCCATGCAATTTGGGGGATTGTAGCATGTATGGGGGCTTTGTTATTAACGTTGAAAGAAAATCCGCCTCCGGGCGTGAATCCACGCGTGATTACGCCATTCACGGCAGAAAATCCGCGTGGTTGCGTGGACACGGACGAAAATCCGCATGCGGCGGGGTCGAATGCGGATTTTTTTTTGCAACCACGCGGATTGCCGAATTCGTGGATGAGGCACATCCGAGCATCCCTGTTCTGAAGCACAACCATGAGAAACGATGCAGGAATGGTCCACAAAGGTCCCCCAATCGCAGGGCATGGAATGCTTGTCAATGAAATGCAGTTTGTCTCCCTCAATTGCAGGGCAGTGAGACGCCTGTCAGTATAGTCCTGATGGATGGAACATATGATGGCAGCACACACATGTGTTGAAGCGCATGCAGCAGACACAAAAGATCTATGTCCCTCAGTCGCAGGAAAATAAAACTGCTTTTCAGCAGGATGAAGCATATGATGGTGTCAGTAATGCCACATAGTTACCAGTCCCATGCCAAATGTGTCCGGGCCGGTGTTGGAAAGGCTCCTGATGGTATTAGGTTGAGTGATGTTGAGGAGAAAGCCCGCTGTCAGGAAGGCCTGACATGTTTCGCCGCAACTAGCGGCCTTTTCAAAGGCAGACAGCGTGAGTAGCATCTAGACGCCATTACAGCGTCTTTAAATGTGGAGCTTGGCCGCGCCGCCCCGCCCGCCGGCTCACCTCACCACGTCACCGCTACACGCCCACCAGGCAAACACGTGGGCGTGTGGGGGGCGAACCTCCGGAGCGCAAATGCGCTCCATCTCGGCAAAACCGGAAGTGCCATGACAGCATCCACCGGAAGGCAGAGGGAGGAACAATCGACCAATAGCGAGGACGGGGAAGGGAGACAGGGGCAGGCCAAGGCGGAGCGGCCGCATAAAACGCAACATATAACAAAACACTAATCAAAATATACAAACCCCTTAAGCATTAAAGACAAAGGGGAAGAAATATACAAAAAACAAATGCAATTAAATTCTTAACCCATGACAGTGCGGAGACCCATGCCAACAGACACAGACCCCAATAAATTGTCAAAGGAGCCGCATCCACAGACAGGGGTCGCCCCATCACATACCCCAACACAAATGTTAATACCCAAGCAAAAAAGAGGAAGAAAAAGAGGGGGGGAGGGAGAGGATCCAGCTCATATAAATGCATAATGACTGAGAGGGTGTACTTATAAGTAATGACACCCCCCAGTAGATGAGGGCCAAAATATATACATAAAGCCACAGTCCAAAAGGGATCAAGAAGAGGCACAGCAGGCAGAGGGCCCAAGGGCCCATTAAAAGACCCCAGAGATATAAACCAAGAACATCAACACAGGAGGGGGGGGGGGGGGTTCGTCTGAACTGGAAATAAGGAGATACAAGGAATAGCAAAGGGCAAGAAAAAGGGAAGAAAAAGGGAAGGAAGGAGGAAAAGGAAGGAAATTGAAAGGGAGGGAGAAGAAGGTGGGAGGAAAAGAAGGGGAAGAGGGAGAAGGGAAAAGGGAAAGGAGGGGGAGGGAAAGAGGAGGAGAAAGCAAGAGGGGAAACAAGTGGAAAGGAAAAGGACAAGAAAAGGTATAGAAAATGGAAAAGAAAAAGAGAAAAGAAAAAGGAGGGAAAGAGTCCAGAACACAACCCTCCAATGTATATGTGTACATGACCATTTTATTGTGGCATTGAACATAACACTATTTTGGCAGGAAAACACGGTAGTTGATACTATCATTCAAACCCTTTGATTCGGTGGAATTAAGATTAAAGATCCATCGAGACTCTAGCTGCAATAGTGCTCTATCAACATCTCCTCCTCTGGGATGTGCATGAATTCTATCTAGACCTAACAATTTAACAAAACTGGGATCCCCTCTATGTTATAGATGTATATGTCTAGAAATGGGTGATTTAATATTACAGTTTGCAATGTCACCCACGTGGTTTTTAATCCTTTCTTTGAAAGCTCTTTTGGTTTTACCAACATAAAAACAGCCGCATCTGCAGTATAATAAATATACAACACCAACAGTGTTGCAATTGACAAAATGTTGTAATTTCCATTTGCGACCGTTGGGTAACATGACAAACTTTCCAATTTGACGATAGCGACAGAAACTACACCCCCCACAGCTATATGTACCTGTAACTGTACAATGTTTTTGGGGGCCACTCATGCCCCAAAAATGGCTAGATGTTACAATATTACGTAAAGTTTTACTAGGTTTATAGGTTACCTGAGGAGAAGAAGATATAAATTCATTCACAGTTTTATCGTTAGTCAACACGTGCCAATGTCGGTGGAGGATCCCGTCAACCTCCTTATTTTGATTATTAAAACGAGTAATTAATCGTGTCACATTACCGTTCGAAGTATCTTTAGTCTTTTTAGTCAACAGTGCCATGCGATCTGTTGCTTTTGCACGTTTATAGGCCTTTTTAAGCCAGCGATCCTTGTAGCCCCTTTCTCTAAAATGAGAAAAGTAATAATTTGGCTTCTTTCTCGAAAGTGATCTCATCACTACAATTTTGACGTGCCCTCAGATATTGACCCCTAGAAATCACACGAATAGTATGGATGGGATGTGCACTATTGGCGTGGAGATAGGCGTTAGACGCCATCGGTTTACGATATAAATTGGTTGACAAGGATCCATCCCGACACTAATCACAAGGTCAAGAAAGGATATAAACTGATCACTGCATTCCATTGTGAATTTCAAATTCCAATTATTCCGATTGAGTATGGTGACAAATTCATCCAGAAAATCTTTGCCACCTGTCCAAAACATAAGTACATCGTCAATGTACCTGTGCCATGCCACAATGTGGCACAGGTACACGACGAGAGAATCATTTCCAAAAATAAACCGTTCCCACTCCCCCCAGGTACAGGTTCGCCAGCGAGGGGGCACACGTTGTCCCCATCGCGGCCCCCTGCACCTGGGGGTAATGGACGCCATCAAACACAAACACATTATTCCGTAAGATAAAAGCTAGCGAATCAAGAACAAAGTGATTGTGGGCCGCCTCCCCTATCTCCATCTCTGAAAGAAACCTATCCACGACCTCCACTCCTCTATCCTGTGGGATACTGGAGTAGAGGGCCTCCACATGCAGGGCCACCAACAAAGAACCAGTGGGCAATTGCATACCTTCTAGAATCCATAAAAGGTGCAAAGTATCCCGAACATACGACGGCAGGCGATGCACATGTGGCTGCAAGTGTCTATCCACATAGTCACTTATCTGTTCAGTTAATGACCCATTGCCTGAGACAATGGGTCGTCCCGGTGGTCTCACCAAACTTTTATGCACTTTTGGTAAGGCATAAAACGTGGGTGTAATGGGATTCTCAACTCTGAGAACAGATCCCACTTCCGCCATAATGATAACCTGGCCAATCGCCGTGTCAATTAGATCAAAAAGCATGCGCTGGTTGTTGATGACCCTGGATGCAGACACCCTCCAGTACCAATACTTTATTTTATAAAGTTATTGTTTAATACAAAGGAAAGGCATTCTCAGCCCTGAGCTGAAAGAACTATCAGAACTAAGTACTTCCAGGAGGGGATACTTATACCGGCAACAGTGTTTTAGCATGAAAACTGATGTGGTGATGTACAAATACATACCTCCCAACTTTTTAAGATAAGAAAGAGGGACACTTAAGCCAAACCCCTGCCACACCCCTAACCACGCCCCTGACATACCTCTAATCCCAACCCTTAAGATTTTATAAGAAAAATATGTTGTTTTATAATTCGAACCACACTGGTCCTTTCTATCCTGGTTCATTTTCCTTCATATTAACATTTGAAAATAAGAAATATATAAATGTAAAGGATGGGAATCAAGTTTAAAGCCAATTAAGCACAATATTCAATAGATAAAATACACATATTTACTTAGATCTTTACATCAGTCCTGAAAGAGGGCCAAAAAGTAGAGATAGTCCGAAATGCTGATTTCCAATTCCACGGAAATTACGATTTCTGCCAATGCCTATTACCGATTCCATGAATTTCTGATTCTGATTTCCGAAGCAGTTTTTTTTTTTTTTTGTCATTTTTTTTCATTCTCTGATTGGCCAAACACTTCCGAGTTGACTCTTCCTTTTCTGATTGGTCTTGCACTCTGTGGTTGGGGTAAATTTACCGAGTTGCAGTAATGCTATATTTCCACGGAAATCCGAGTTCCATTTTCCAATCTGAATGAGCATCCCTACAAATAAGGAAGAAAGAGGGACAGAGGATTATGGTTTTCGAAAGAGGGACAATCCCTCCAAGAAAGGGACAGTTGGGAGCTATGCAAACATGCCATATAATATCTACAGAAGCTCACAAAAGCACCAGGACAGATAAAGCAGGAAAAAGTATATCAAAACTTTATAACACACTTCCAAAGAGTAATAAAAGCAATTAAAAATCCACCAAAGGGTGAATCATGGGAGGGAACAAGACCGGGGCCTAATGAATAATATATGTAAATATAATAATTACAAAGATAAATCATAATAATCTTCTGGTAGTAATTACATCCAGAAAGAAGCAAAAATAATAATAATAATAATGACTCCCTATAATAAAGCAAATAATATCCCAAAAAGTAACAGTAGGACACCATATCACATATCCAGGAGTGCTAGCAAGGAAGGCAATAAATATATAAAAATGTGGAGAAATAAAATATGCAGTATAAAACTCATAAGTACGGCCAGGGATGTTCCAGGGGAAACGATCCCAAAGTATGTGTGCTAAGTTGTTTGTGCATTGTTGTTTGTGCGTCCTGTATATTCCTATAGTTCATGTTATTATGGCTGGTTGTTTGATCACGCACAGGTGTTTTGGTGTATTAGTGCTCCAGTATCGCACTCTTTGCACGTATACTTAGGAATTATTTCCCCTGGAACATCCCTGGCTATTTGTGAGCAGCGATGAGGGAAAAAGGAGAAAATGTCTATATTCTTTTTGCATTCATTTTCACGAACATAATATGAAATTTGACTTTCATGCGAAAATGCCATGGAAAATCATTTTGTAGTAGGTTTGTGATTTTTCAAATTTCTTGCAAATTTTCACACTAAATAAACAATTTTTTACGTCTTTGTGCTATTTTCCTTACATTTTTACTTCACATTTTTTAAGTTTCTACTTCATTTTCAGCGCTAAGGCTGGTTTGACAGTTGGACAGTTGGTTAAAGTCCCACGTTACAGCAGCCAGTAACGCAGCCTCACTCACAGCACTGTAAAATCAATGTGCTGTTCACAGTGCACACGTTAGGTCAGGGCCGGGCCGAGGCATAGGCTGGAGAGGCTCCAGCCTCAGGGCGCAGTGTAGGAGGGGGCGCAGAATTCATTCAGCTGTCATTCCTAATTGTGTTTGAAGCAGAAAGAAATAAGAAAACTGGATACATGGCAGTGACTGCAAGCCAGATAACTAGATATTAAGGTGTTGGGGAGGTTGTGGGTCCATGGGGGCCTCTTAGTCTATCAGCAATCAGTGTGTGACGGCTGGGGTGGCAGGGATGGAGGGGCGCACTTTGGTGTCTCAGCCTTGGCTGCTGGAGGACCTTGTCCCAGCTCTGCGTTAGGTTACATTGTAACGCAGCACAATTAACCTGCTGAGCGGTCTGGACGAGCTCAGCTCGTCCAGTACCGCCGAAGGTCGCCGCTCAGGCCCTGCTGGGCCGATTTGGCTCAAATAAAAAGCAGCACACGCAGCCGGCACTTTGCCAGCCGCGTGTGCTGCCTGATCGCCGCCGCTGTGCGGCGATCCGCCACGAGCAGCGGCGAAAGAGGGTCCCCCCAGCCGCCTGAGCCCAGCGTAGCCGAAACCAAAAGTTCCGGCCAGCGCTAAGGGCTGGATCGGAGGCGGCTGACGTCCATGACGTCACTCCGCTCGTCGCTATGGCGACGATGTAAGCAAAACAAGGAAGGCTGCTCATTGCGGCCTTCCTTGTTTATTCTGGGCGCCGGAGGCGATCGGAAGAACGCCTCCGGAGCGCCCTCTAGTGGGCTTTCATGCAGCCAACTTTCAGTTGGCTGCATGAAATAGTTTTTTTTTTATAAAAAAAAACCCTCCCGCAGCCTCCCTGGCGATCTTAATAGAAAGCCAGGGTGGTTACAAATTGCTGCATGCTGTACGTTATATCAGGCTAAGCCAAGTTAGACTGCTTGCACATGCTCAGTAATGTTGGAGGAGGAGGTTTCCCCTCCTCCTCTGCAGCCAGCCACATGGCTAATTAATATTCACTGCACTGCAGAGACTCCTGGTAGGACTGTAGTGTTGTCCGGATTATGAACGAATCGTTCAATTGATCCGGATCTTTTTTGTGAGTCGAATCATCCAGATCATCACAATGAAAGATTCGGTTCACAGTGGATGTCTGTCTGGAAGAAACAGGAACATACATCGCCGCCGCCGTTCAGTGCAGGGAAAGTCCTGTCCTGCTAGTCATTTCACCCAGTCTGCTTCCCTAGTAAAATGATTCAAATGATTTGGTTCAAAGATCCAGATCTTTTCAATGATCCGATTCAAATGATCCGAATCCTTAAAAAGATCCGGACTTCCTATCACTAACCTGGAGCTGCTGCTTTGAGAGCCGCATAACGCAGCTCAATCTGACCTCCAACTTCAACACCACCATGCATTAGGGGCACGTTATGCGACCTTAACGTCCCCTAAAACACAACATCTTGGTGTGAAAGTAGCCTTAGTAACCGGTGGTTATTTAGTCCAACTGCCAAAATAGGGTGCAAGAGAGGAAAAGGGGAGGGGGCCGGTATCTTTGTATAGATCAGTCCTTTCTCAACCATTTTACCTTGGAGGAACCCTGCAAATAATTTTTGGATCTCAGGGAACCCCTACATTTATTTTGCAGGTGGCACAGTCTTTCAAAATAGGTGTGGCTGTTCATGTCACTACCCCCTATTACACTGCCACACATTATACTGTCTCCTTATCCTAGTGCTTTTTATTAATGTGCTCATTATTATTCTGACCCCTCAATTTAATGCTTCTTTTATATTATAATGTGCTCTAATTAATATAATTCCCCCATGATAGGGGAAAAAGAGTGCTCAAGGAACCCTGGTTGAGATAGCCTGGTATAGATCCTTTCTAGGAAGTGCTTTTGTAAATACCATATATTTTGGACTATAAGACACACTTTTTCTCCACCAAAAGTCAAAATACAGGGAGTCCTTGATTTACGATCACCAGCCGATACAAACCACCAACTCGCCACAATGTCAGCAACTCCCCCTGTATTGTCCCCGGTGTCCTCCTGCACTGCTCCGTACAACAGTAATTAGTGGCGGCAGCCACGTGCATCTCTAACCTCATACTGGGAGCCCACGCCAGTCAGCTGCTTCACTTGCTCACTCCTTTCCCCTAGTGACGGTCATGTGTGTAATAACACGACCAGGAAGGGGAAGGAGGAAAGGAGGATGACACAAGGGGGAATGGAGGAGGACACCAAGGGGGACAGGAGGAAGACATCAAGGGGATGGGGAACAGGAGGAGGACAAAAGAAGGAAAGGAGGAGGACACAAGGAGGACAAGAGGAGGACACAAGGACAGGAGGAGGACACAAGGGGGACAGGAGGAGGACACAAGGGGAAAAGGCGGAAGACAAAATAATTGGAGAAAGAACATCCACAAGATGCCCCTCCCTGGACCACAGATGAACCAGGTTTAGTATATTGTTTGCCCTGGTT
This sequence comes from Hyperolius riggenbachi, assembly GCF_040937935.1. Lineage (NCBI taxonomy): Eukaryota > Metazoa > Chordata > Amphibia > Anura > Hyperoliidae > Hyperolius > Hyperolius riggenbachi. Next base: position 21,557,281 of record NC_090647.1, on the reverse strand, counting down.
TTTGCCCTCTAAACCTAGGTGCATCTTATTGTCTTTTGTCAGCAGTGTCTTATAGTTCGAAAAATCCTGATAAATGAAATACTAAGAATCTCCCATGAGATTCAAATGACCTGAAGACAAAGATTGTTCACCATGAGGATTTAGGGTAAGGATACAGAAAGCTGTCTCAGAGATTTCAACTGTCTGTTTCCACAGTAAGGAACATAATGAGAAACTGGAAGATCAAAGGTTCCGTTCAAGTTAAGGCTTGAACTGGCAGACCAAGAAAAATCTCGGATAGACAGAAGCGACAAATGCTGAGAACAGTCAGAGTCAACACACAGACCAGCACCACAGACCGACAATATCATCTTGCTGCAGATGGAGTCACTGTGCAATGTTCAACCATTCGGCACACTTTACACAAGGAGATACTGTATGTGAGAGTGATACAGAGGAAGCGTTTTCTCCGCCCACAGCACAAACATAGCTGCTTGAAGTATGCTAAAGCTCATTTGGGCAAGTCAGCTTCATTTTGGAATAAGGTGCTGTGGACTAACTAAAATTTAGTTATTTGGGCATAACAAGGGACGTTATGCATGGAGGAAAAACAACACAGCATTCCAAGAAAAACAACTGCTACCTACAGTAAAATATGATGGTAGTTCCATCACGCTGTGGGGCTGTGTAGCCAGTGCAGAGACTGGGAATCTTGTCAAAGTTGATGGACACATGGATTCCACTCGGTATCAGCAGATTCTGGAGACCAATGTCCAGGAATCAGTGGCAAAGCTGAAGCTGCGCCGGGGATAGATCTTTCAACAAGACAACGACCCTAAACACTGCTCAAAATCCACTAAGGCATTCATGCAGAGGAACAAGTACAATGTTCTGGAATGGCCATCTCAGTCCCCGGACCTGAATATAATTGAAAATCTGTGGTGTGAATTAAAGAGAGCTGTCCATGCTTGGAAGCCATCAAACCTGAATGAACTAGAGATGTTTTGTAAAGGAAAATGGTCCAAAATACCTTCATCCAGAATCCAGACTCTCATTGGAGGCGTTTAGACACTGTCATTTCTGCAAAAGGAGGATCTACTAAATATTGATTTCATTTTCTTTTTTGTGGTGCCCAAATTTATGCACCTGCCCAATTTTGTTTAAACAATTATTGCACACTTTCTGTAAATCTAATAAACTTCATTTCACTTCTCAAATATCACTGTGTGTGTCTCCTATATGATATACAGTATTTAACTGACATTTTTTGTCTGAACAACCAATGATTTATCCAGGAAAATCATGACGATTAACAAGGTTGCCCAAACTTTCGCATCCCACTATAAGACCTCTGTCCATGTGTCTCTCTTGAGCTCCATATAATTTGCCCCCCGGAGAGATGGCGCTGGACTGTCCGTGAGAATGGCCCCTGGCTAAAGGATTTTTTATTTTTCTCATTTGGTGTTATTTGATAAGATTCTTTCAGGTTCTGGTTTTCTGGTCAGATAAGGAACACATCATAAGACTCCCCACCTATATTCGTACCAAAGTCTTAGGTTGACCATGCCTCAGTGTTTCTCAAACCTGTACTTGTGACTCCCCAACGGTGCATGTTTTGCAGACAGCCTCACCTAGAAACACTGCCACACCTGAAGAGATAAACACTTGCTGGTTTTTATAGGAGTTTTAGTGGTAAAGAACTTCAAAGTGTGCACACATAGCTCTATACTAAGTGGGAACTCTAACTCTCACTGCCTCCCTGTGTTTTATAAGCTATAGGCTTGCTATGCACCAGCAGTTCTGGATGTAAGCCTGGCTTCAGGGGTATAAAGAGATAATTAGCAGCGGTGCATTGTGGGTAACAACGGTCACACACTTAAATCTGAAATATTGCAAATACCATCTGTTTTAAGAAGGCAAACTACACTGAGCATTGCCACCTTGTTGGCATCTATGCACATTTATATTAGGTTAAAAGAGAGCTCTATGTATCTATCCATCCTGTTGTGTCATTCAGCCAGGTTGTTGGCTATACACAAAAAAACAACGTAATTATGTTGCCTTTGTGTCTTGCAGGATGTAGTGTCAGACTGACAGCACTGAGTTTTTCTCAATAAGAGTGGAATTTCCCTTTAAGGTTGATGAGTAAAGTTGATAGTTTCAGCCCCACCCTGCGCAATAATAATGAATCCAGTTATACTGGACACAGAGAATCTTCCCTTCATTTCCCTCTTCTGCTGCCAGCGATGGCGTCTGCTGATCTGAGGAAAGAGCTGGAGTGTCCCGTCTGTCTGAGCATTTATACCGATCCCGTCATCATGGAATGTGGGCACAACGTCTGCCGAGTCTGTATTGAACGTGTGCTGGATACACAGAGGGAGTCTCTAGTTAAATATTATTACTGTCCTGATCCTGAATGTAAGGAGCATTTTAGCGAGCGACCCATACTGCTGAGGAACATTACTCTCAAGAAGATAGCAGAATATTTCCAGTCTACTCAGCCAGATCAGGAGGAGGCCGGAGTCTGCTGTACTTACTGTATTCACGCTGCTGTACCGGCTGTTATGTCTTGTCTGCTGTGTGACGCTTCTCTGTGTGATAATCACCTGAGAGTCCACAGCAAGGAACCAGAACACGTCTTATGTGACCCCAACACTTCCCTGGAGAACAGGAAATGCTCTGTCCATAAGAAGATCCTGGAGTATTACTGCACTGAGGATGCTGCCTGTATCTGTGTGTCCTGCAGGCTGGATGAAGAACATCGGGGACACCAGGTGGAGATGCTGGATGAGGTGTCTGAGGAGAAGAAGAAGCTGAAAAATGTTCTGCAGAAACTGATGGCAGAGACAGAGGAGGCTGAAAACAAAGTCCAGAGTCTGAAGGAACGCAGGAGAAAAGTCAAAGAAAAAGCAGATGGTGAAACAGAAATAATCACTGCCCTGTTTAGAGACCTCAGAAGACGGCTGGAAGATCTGGAGAAACGAGTTCTTAGCGACCTCAGCAGGCAGGCAAGCCCGATGATCCTCTGGTTTAATGATGTCATTCAGCAACTGGAAATAAAGAAGGACAAGCTGTCAAGGAAGATGCGTCACATTGAGGAGCTGTGTAACATGACTGATCCACTGACTGTCTTACAGGAATCAGACACAGGTGACTTGTGTGACACGGAGGACAGAGAGAGACATGATAAACAGCTCCATGATGGAGGGGATCTGGATGTGGCCGGCATCTCACACACATTACACACAGGACTATCTGATATCCTGTCTGGGGTAAAATATACACAGTGCCAGGCTGGGGGGTCAATTATCTGGACCCCAGAGCAAATATCAGGGCTGCCAGTGTATGCAGACATATTACTGGATGTAAACACAGCTGGCAATGATCTGCAAATATCAGAGGACCGGAAAACTGCAGTCAAAGTAGTTGAAAATGAGATTCTCCCAGAAACATCAGAGAGATTTCTGGATTATCCTCAGGTGTTGAGCAGCCAGAGATTCTCCTCAGGGCGACATTACTGGGAAGTGGACGTTAGTGAATCAGGTACATTTGCAATTGGAATGTGTTACCCCAGTATAGCCAGGAGAGGAGGGGTGCACACAATGATAGGATATAACAACAAGTCCTGGTGTTTGATTGATCAGTTGAAAGTTCAGTACTTTGCAATGCATGACAGTCGTAGGGTCCGGTTACATGACCATATGCCCAGTACTAGAATCAGGATATATCTGGATTATGAGGTTGGGGAAATTTCCTTTTATTCCATGTGTGACCCCATCAGACACCTCCACACCTTCACTGCTGCCTTCACTGAGCCCCTCCATGCTGCAATATCAGTAAGGGATGGTTGTGTAAAGATATCGGGGGGAACAGAGAGGGTATGAATAATCACAGGGATATGGTCCATTCTCTGTCCAATGTTTACTAGTTTTCTATGGTTTCCAGGGACAGTCCCAGCATCCATACTTGTGTCTCTCATTTTCTGTCCTTGTACGATGAAATCCTAATTTCTCTTCAATTTACATTAATTCCGTATCTGTTATAGAATCCAATCTTCCGATAACAATAAAGATCACTCTACACTGCAGACTCGCTCACGCAGGAGTGGGACACTCCTCCTCTTTCAGCAGGCAAAATGCTATCAGTAGTCAAAACTAACTGGCACTATGGATCATGCACAATGATAATTAAAAGGAACGTATACTCTTTTAAATTCACTTTTATTGGGTTAGTATCAGGACTTGAAAATAAAAACATTCTTTTAAATTGGGGAAACAGCATATCTACCTTTTGCATAACAGAATATCAAAGCAGCTCGGGGTGACCCAAAACTACTAGGAAAATATAGGGGAGTAAGAGAGACTGAAGAGTCCTCCTACTACAAAGAAATGCTTAGTGTGATTTCTTTTGGTCTCCTATACTTTCCTTGTGGTTTTGGGTCACCCTGCGCTGCTTGGTTACTGTGTTGTACAGGACTGCCCCTATCCCAGAGAGCCATACCAATCCCTGCCATGCACTGATGAGGACCAACAGTCTGAAACAGGCTGTGTGTATGCAGGGCCGGATTTCTGGCAAGGCCAACCTAGGCAGTGGCCTAGGGCGGCAGATAATCAGCCCTTGTTTAGGGCGGCTGATGGGTGTCAAAGCAAACACACTATCAAAGTGCTTTCCTGCCCAGCCATCATTCATTCTGGCCGGCGGCTACACTCTACCATTACACAAGCAGCCAGCACTGTATGCCGTGAGGCCGCCAGACCCGATCCATCCACGGCCACCCTCTGCTATCTTCAAACTCTGATGCAGGGCGGCCGCAAACGGACCGGGTCTGGCTGCCTCACATTACAGTGCTAGCTGCTTGTGTAATGGTGGAGGAGAGTGGATCCGGCGGCCAAAATAAATGATTTGATATCATGATTGCACAGCACAGGAAGCGTGGATGGCCAGGCACAGCACAGTGCACGAACTTGAAGGCTGGGTGACCGGGCTGCAGGCACACGTGGAGGAAGATACCAGCGGGAAGAAGCAGCAAATATACAGTTCCGTGAGCCTCAGCCTGCAGTTCAGCCTGGCCAGGGAGAACTTCAACTTCTGCAGAGATTAGGAGACGCAGGGAAGCTGTTTATTCCTTTCCCCTCCGGTACGAGTCAGACACGCAGCAAAGCACGGGGGAAGGGGAGAGAGCTCAGCTGAACGGAATTCAGCGAGCTCACATGGGGAGAAGGACTCTTATGGCTGGCTGCAGGAAGCTGGATGATTGATGTGGCCTGAGTCTCTGAAGCTGTTACCTGGCCTGCATGCATGCATGTGAGTACCTGTCCTGCTTCTGAGTCCTGACACCCTCTCTCCCACCCCACAGCATTAGGTAGTCCATTTGTCCCCTTCCTCTCTATTAAGGCACCACTGCTCCCAGCAAGCTCCCCTCCCTTTCCATAGAGCTACCACTGCTCAGCAAACTCCCCCATCTTTAATATAGAGATCCTACCACTGCTCCCAGCAAGCCCCCCACTTCTTTAGAGAGGTACTACTGCTCCCAGCACACCATCCCTTGTTATAGAGGCACTACTGCTCCCAGTAAGTCACCCCACCATTTATATAGTTACTACAGCTGCCAGCATGCCCCCCTCCTCTGTAGATGCATTAGAGATTCCAGCAAGCCCTCCCACCCCCAGCATGCACCTCTCCTCCATAGAGCCCCCCTTTCCATAGAGGTACCACAGGTCCCAGCATGCCCCTCCTTCATATAGTATTGTTTTCCCTCGGGGACCCAGTGCCATCTGGTGTGTCGTCGTCCCCCCCCCTTTCCCTGGTCTCCCCTAAAGTGAATAGTGGTCCCCCAGAGCTTCGCAGCAGAGCACACTGACACCCAGCTGGCATGCTCCTCTGCATGTTTTTCCGTCTTGAGTGTGTACATGCCGTCAGGTCACAGAGATAAGGCACCCACGAGGATGAAGCCACCAGAGGAGCAAGGCAGCCAGATGGGTGAGCGCGCTCCACTGAAAATGTTCTGCAGGGGACCACTATTCACATTGGAGGAGGCCTGGGGGGCCCAGCAGCCATCTTTGAGGCCTTAGGGGATAACCGATACTATATGGAACGTGGTGCCTCTATGGAAGAGGAGGTACATGCTGGGAGCTGTGGTGCCTCTATGGAGGAAGGAGCATGCTGGGAGCTGTGGTGTCTCTATGGAGGGAAGGAGCACGCTGGGAGCTGTGGTACTTCTATAAAGAGGGTGTGTAGGGCTTGCTGACAGCTGTGGTGCCTCTATGGAGGAGGGGGTAGTCCAGGGGCTTCCTGTAATTTTCCTCTACCCCACCTTTCCAGTGCTGGGTTCCTCTCTAGTTAAATGGGTCTCTTCAGTATGCAACTGTGACTGTGAGCGAGTGTATCTGTATTGGGTATGGGCAAGTAAGGTCCGCACATGCCCAGTTACAGAGTAAAAAAAAGCATTGCACAAGTGCCTTAGTTCTACTGGGCTTGCACAGACCTTACTTGTACATGCCCAGTACGGACACGCTCATGCCTGCACAATGAATAAACCTATTCGAGCAGAGAGTGACCCAGCTGGTGACAGATGGCCTTGGGCAGTAGAATGTACAAATGCGGCCCTGGTGATTAGACACAGATGATGGGGAATTAAACAGCAGTGTTCTCCCCAGGCTCTTTTAGCCGGGTGCACCCGGCCGTCATCGGCTCACCTCCTCCAATGCTGTAAGCAGAGAAGCACCGGCCCCTCATTCTCTCATCTCGCCCCACCCGGCTAATTTTTCATACCACCCGGCTACATTTTCAAGCCACCGGGCTGGAAAAAAATTCTGGGGAGAACACTGAACAGGCTAAAAACTAAATACATACATGGTGCATTTCTCTATGTTTTCCTTCTGTCCTGTGCAAGACTCCATATGTTTGCTGGGGGAAAATGGGAAAATTGTGTGTGTGTGCGTGTGTGCGGGGTGTGTGGGGGGAGAGTGTTTACGGTTGGTCAGGGGGCGGCTGATGATAGTTGGCCTAGGGCAGTAAAAGGTACAAATCCGGCCCTGTCTGTATGTTGGGTTGGTGCAGCTCTGTAAAATTGAAAGCAGTAGGCTTGCTATACACCAGCGGTTCTGGATCTAAGCCTGGCTCCAGGAGCATTAAGATATAATTTGTATATTCAGCAGTAGTGCATTGTGGGTAACTGCAGATGTTCATTTCAGCCTGAATTATCACAAATACCTTCTGTTTTAAAGGGAACCAGAGAGGAACGAGGGGTGAAAAAAGGCAAAGATTTTATACATACCTGGGGCTTCTTCCAGCCCCATAAGCCTGAATCGCTCCCATGCCGCCGTCCTCAGCTTCCTACCGGGCCCGTCACTTCGGTGGACGCGGCCAATTGTCCGCATCACAGGGGCTCCCTCCATACCCGTACGCATGCGGCTGCGCAGTAGGCAGCCACATGCGTATCTGTACGGAGAGAGCACCCTGTGATGCAGAGAATTGGCCGCGTCCGCCAGCCGACTGGCCGACTCATGGCAATGACGGGACCCGGTGGCGGCGGATCCAGGCAGCGGAGGACGGCGGCGTGGGAGCGATCTGAGCGTATGGGGCTGGAGGAAGCCCCAGGTATGTATAGTTCATCCTCTCTGGTTCCCTTTAAGAAGGCAAATCACAACCTTTTTGCATACACTAGGTGCTGCTCCACACAGCCCAGCAGTTTTGTGGAACCGAGCTAAACCATCTTACTCTGAGATCACCTGACTCCTCACCGCTCTCTGACTAACTATGGCATAACTTCCATTATAACAAAGACAGGCAATGTGGAGGGGAATGTAATTTTGTCAAAGTGAATAACTGGAAATTTTTCACTTCTCAGAGTTCTGCTTCTCATTACTGCTCAGTCACAGGAGAGTGCATGGACATCACTGATGATTGTCATCTGATCACTAGGAGGCGGGCATTAAACTGGTTTTGTGTAATCCGTTTGTAAACTTTGAATACCTTTTGCATAACTTTTGCATAATTTTTGTGCTGACTTTAGAGGTTAATAGCAAGGCCCCCATTCCAGCTATTGCAAACAAAATAGCTGCATATATTAAAGCGGTATAAAACCCTGACATAAAATTCAATAAAAACATGTTTTCCTACTTTTTATATGCCATACGGTTATCTTCTTTGCTTTTGGGCATAAGTATTAGTACTCATTTAGAAATTATACGTTCCCAAAGTACCCTTTTTTGCTCTGAAAGTTGACTTGGCATTTTACTTATAACTGCTTTATTGATGTTCTAACGAATCTAACATAAGCAGAAATACTTTCTGATTGTCTGACTGTTTTCAGGAGAGTCTGCAGTGTCAGAGAAGTGTTTATTTACATTCTTCACTTGATATAATTAAACACAAGATAACATTATCTCAAGTTCAGATGCATCCAGCTTTGCTGGCAGGGAAGCTTCTAAGTCCTGTGTGTAACCCTTTGAATGCTGTTTTAGTAAAAAAAAAACAAGATGGTTGTATATAATATGCTGTAAATAATCTATTACAGCAAAGATAAAATGCTGGGTTTCATTCCGCTTTAAGGAGAAGGGTGAGAACCAGGCAACAAACATTTTTCAAAAAGACCTTGTAGTTTTTAAGAAAATCGATTTTGAAAATGCAAAGGAAAAATTATTTTTAAACTAAGAAAATTGACGGTTTAAAACCATTTTCCTTTGCATTTTTTTTTTTGCGTTATTCTCACCCTTCTTCATAATATATTTAGCAGTTTTAGGGGTTATAGCATGTACGGGGGGTTTGCTATTAACCGCTAAAGTCAACATGAAATTATGCAAAAATTGCGCAAAATTGTGAAATTACGGTTCCTGATTATGTTTACAACCAAAAATTAATTACGATTTTACCCAAAATTTCACATTACAATTTTGCATAGTAATTGCGAATTGTGATGTGATATAACGATCATGCAAAAATTGTGCTCATCATTAATGAACATTGTGCTGTATGTTATCATTTATTGCGACCCTGTCACTAGGAAGTCCTGTAAGCACCAATGATAAAAGGACTATAATGGCCTCAATTCACTAAGCAGTTTAGACTAGTCTATTGATGGTTTTTAGTCTACTGATGGTTTGGTGTAATGTTTTAGACCTGGTCCAAAACATTCGGTAATTAGGTCGGTAAAGCAGGGGGAATGATCAAAAGATGCAATTCACAAACGCAAACAAGGAGTGTTTTATTTTCTCTATCCATTTTTGTTCACTGTTAGTTTTATTTAGGAATATTTTGTCTTTGCAAGTCCACCAGCAGATGGCGCTAATTACAATGACTTATCTTAAAGTGAACCTTAAGCCAGAAAAAAAAAATAATGATTTTTTTGCATTTTCATGGGTATGTTAAATTAAAAATAACATTTTTGCCTTTTCATGGTAAAATAACTATTTTTAAGTTTTTGTGGTAAAAAGAATGATTTTCTCATGTTTTCACAGTAAAAATAATTTTTCCAAATTGAAAATGGAATTTTTCGTTGCGAAAAGGACTTTGCCGAAAATGTGCGCACAACATTGGTCCTCTTCTCCTCAGGGGCGTAACAATAGACCCTGCAAAGGATGCAGCTGGCAATTTGGTGAGCACTTCTCAAAGCGCTCTTTGCTTAGAAAAATACTTTTGCTGAATGATTAATTTTTTCATTACCTGGCGTCAGTGAGGAAAAGAATCCCTTGACCCGGAAATAAATAAATACAATTTATGTATTCATTAAAGCGCTCTGGAAATCGCAATTCAAATCGCTTTTTCAAACGCATTGCGATTTCCCTATACATTCTATTGAACACAAATGCTCAGAAAATGTTGCAGGAGCTGCTTTAGTTATTCAACAGAAAGCGGACCATTGCACTAGTGCTTTTAGGCCTCTTGCACACTACATGCGATTCCGATTTTTTGATATGTCCGATTTTGGATTCCGATTAAAAATCTTAGCAGCATGCAGTACATTTTTTAATCGGAATCCAAAATCGGAGCATATAAAAAATTGGTAAAGCGGAATTTAAAAAAAAATCTTCTATAAATTAAAGCAAGGGAAGCATAATGAGAAGCAATTTTTCCTGAAAAAAAAATAATCTAATTTTTTTTTTTTTTTAAATTTACAATGAGCCCAAATCTGCTTTAATACGACACTACAATTGTTTAATATCACATCTTGCTCTCTAAAGTTAATTGTTTTAACTACTTAAAGACCGCCTCACCAGGGCCGGATTTGTACTCTATACCGCCCTAGGCCACTGTCACCAGCTGCCCCCCTTCAGTATAGGTAGCGAGATGACCCCTCCCCTCTTCCCTCTAGTGTAGGTAGCCAGATGACTCCTTCCCTTATTCCCTCCAGTATAGGTAGCCAGATGACCCCTCCCCCCAGTATACGTAGCCAGATGACTCCTCCTCCCTTTCCCTCCAGTATAGGTAGCCAGATGACTCCCTTAATCCCTCCCCCCCTCCTTTTCAGTATAGGTAGCCAGCTTGCCTTCACACTGCAGCAGGCATATGTATCACTCATTTCTCCACTCGTCTCCAGTGCAGAAGTTTCCTCTTCCTTTCCAATGTTGCCCAAGTCCATAGCCGCCGGCCACAATGCAAACGTTCACAGAGAGCAAGTTGTCTTCTGCACAGACAGCTAGCAGTAGAGTACCATGGTCATGCGCTCATCTGATCACCCTGCATTGCAGCATTTGCAAGCTTGCAAATGCTTCACCAGTTGAGCCTGCTGCTTTGGTGCCCTTCCTCCTGTGGTGCCCTAGGCCATGGCCTAGGTGGCCTTGGCCTAAATCCGGCCCTGCGCCTCACGCCAAGTGGGGTGAACGTGGCGGCAGCCGGAGGACTGCCTAACACCAATTGGCGTATAGTCCTGTGGCAGTGTTTTGCTGGGGATTGCGTGCGCCAATGCACTCTTATATAGCCACAAAAAGCATCCATCTAGGCTATCCAAATTATGTCATTATCAGACCACCATGAATAGAATAATCAATGAAGTTTATTAGGGACTTGTCCCAGCAACAAATAAAATCATTTAAAACCTTGTATTGCACAGATCAGTCAGCATGTTTTCACATAAATAATATATATCACATAGTATTACAATATCTACTGTCTGCAGCAATGGCAAAAAAATATCCTATGTAAGGCTAATTTTAGTAGGCTACAAACATAAATGCACCTTCCGGTATATTGATACAATAAAATAAAGTTATGGAGCCGCCAAGATTGCGTCTTACCCAATGCTGCAAACCCGTGGACCTGCTGCCTCTCTGTGCCCCCTTCACGCGTTCCGTGATCCTGTCACTTCTCCAGAAGGTAAAAGTTGTAAGGAAACGACCCTTCTTAAACTCCATCCCGGCCTCCTCTTCCTGTCACCTGACTTCCCCTATCTTGCGTGTCAAAGTCCGCATGTTTGCGGTTCACGTGTGCGCGGCCGCGCACAGTGACGTAACAACGTTCCCCGTCATCCAGACGGGATTCCGTGGTTACGTGTTCCTATCTACTATTTATCAACGGGGTTTTTTTGCAGGTTGGGAGGGACAATATAAATTAAAGAAAGCGGCGGTCAATCATCAATACATGAATCAATATTTAAAAAAAACAAATTTGTCAACAAGAATAATTAGTGTCCATCAAACAATATGAATTAGTTACATTTAGTTACGTTAACATTAAACATACTGCCATCTACTGGTCAAATGCTAGATAGCCATGAAATACAAATACACATGAGCTTTAAATACACACACCAGAAAATCAGTTATTCTTATAAAGCTTCATATATATATATATATATATATATATTTATATATATGTGCATAAAAATGGAATTCTTAGTGTGATAAACTTGGTGAATGGATAACAATAATGAATAATTAAAAAATTGATAAATTAATAAATTAAAGTGCATTGTGCTTGTTCAATAAAGTGCAGTTAAATCTTGATTGTCATCTCAGGTTATGTCGTCTTCATTTTATTTACCTATAGACCCAACATAAATAATATTGCTATTAGAATCTGTGCTACTTTATGTTTCATGTTAAAAATGACTTGTGCCAAATATGTGCTTAATTATTGCAAATTGTCCCATGTTTATACCAATAAAGAGTGAAAAAATGTGTGACACATCTAAAAGAGGAAGGACATTGCTGTACTTACATCAGCATGTCTGGTGAAGTTATATTAAACATATATTGGGCCACTGTACTCACATCAGTGTGCTCCAGACTAGTGATGCTCAAATACCCCTTTTTAAAATTCGAGTTTGGTCGAATTCGAATAGTAAATTATTCGAGGTCAGTCGAATATTCGAGTCGAATAATTTTTACTATTCGATTCGACCTCGGACTTCGAGCTCACTATTCGAGTCGGTATTCGAGCTCACTATTCGAGCTGACTATTCGAATTGGCCTTAAATAGCTTCCAACACTTGTTTTGAGGGTGAATGATGCAAGAAACATCTTTTTTTCCAAGTAACAACAGCAAGTGATTATGTGGGGATGTTCCTTTAAAAAAAAAGGTGGAAAGAGAAGTTGTGTCCTTAATTTTGTTCAGTAGTGTTACTGTATATACTTGTTCTTCTTCTTCTTTATCTTTCTTCTTCTTCTTCTCGATCTTCTTCTTCTATATCTTCTTCTTCTTCTTCTATATCTTCTTCTTCTTCTTCTTCTTCTTCTTCTTCTTCTTCTTCTTCATCATCTTCTTCTTCTTCATCATCTTCTTCTTCTTCATCATCTTCTTCTTCTTCATCTTCTTCATCTTCTTCATCTTCTTCTTCATCTTCTTCTTCTTCTTCATCTTCATCTTCTTCATCTTCTTCTTCTTCATCTTCTTCTTCTTCTTCATCTTCTTCTTCTTCTTCTTCATCTTCTTCATCTTCTTCTTCTTCTTCTTCTTCTTCATCTTCTTCATCTTCTTCTTCTTCTTCATCTTCTTCTTCTTCTTCATCTTCATCTTCTTCTTCTTCATCTTCTTCTTCTTCATCTTCTTCATCTTCTTCTTCTTTTTCATCTTCTTCTTCATCATCTTCTTCATCTTCTTCTTCATCTTCTTCTTCATCTTCATCTTCTCCTTCTTTTTCAATATCGTCTTCTTCTTCTTCACGTATTTCTCTTTTCAATTTTTTTTTTAAAGAAATGCAGCTATTTTTGAGCGTAACAAATAGCTGGTGGGCGCACGCATGTTGGAAGCGCCATTGTATGTGCTCCCTGGCAGTGGAAACACAAAGACAGCAGGAGGTAAATTCAGCAGCAGGAGGAGGAGGATGAGTGTGTGGCAGCAGGCAGTCAATGAGGCAGGCAGCTCGCCGTGACATAATAGCCCTGGTACCTAGCGGTGATACCAGGGCTGTAAATAAACACAACAGGAGGTCCCAGACAGCGGTCGTGCAGCCCACATTGTATCCAATACACAACTGGGACAACACAGTTTTCAACCCGGGCACCTCAGAAAAATTAAACCTTTTTTTTTTTTTTTTTAATGGTTTGTTTGGTTTTGGTTTTGCAACCAATATAGCTATTGTTTGACGTAATAGCTGGTGGCAGAGTGGCAGCAGAAGGTAATTCTGTGTACCCTGGCAGTGGGAAACATAGACAGACAGCAACAGCAGCAGGAGGAATGGAGGAGTAATGTGAGCAGCTATTGTTTGACGTAATAGCTGGTGGCAGAGTGGCAGCAGAAGGTAAATCATCTGTGTACCCTGGCAGTGGGAAACACAGACAGACAGCAGCAGCAGCAGCAGGAGGAGGTATGGAGGAGCAGTGTGAGTGTGGCAGCAGGTAGGCAGCGTGACATAATAGCCCTGGTACCTAGCGGTGATACCAGGGCTGTAAATAAACACAACAGGAGGTCCCAGACAGCGGTCGTGCAGCCCACATTGTGTCCAATACACAACTGGGACAACACAGTTTTCAACCCGGGCACCTCAGAAAAATTAAACCTTTTTTTTTTTTTTAATGGTTTGTTTGGTTTTGGTTTTGCAACCAATATAGCTATTGTTTGACGTAATAGCTGGTGGCAGAGTGGCAGCAGAAGGTAATTCTGTGTACCCTGGCAGTGGGAAACACAGACAGACAGCAACAGCAGCAGGAGGAATGGAGGAGTAGGCGAGCAGCTATTGTTTGACGTAATAGCTGGTGGCAGAGTGGCAGCAGAAGGTAAATCATCTGTGTAGTGTACCCTGGCAGTGGGAAACACAGACAGACAGCAGCAGCAGGAGGAGGTATGGAGGAGCAGTGTGAGTGTGGCAGCAGGTAGGCAGCGTGACATAATAGCCCTGGTACCTAGCGGTGATACCAGGGCTGTAAATAAACACAACAGGAGGTCCCAGACAGCGGTCGTGCAGCCCACATTGTGTCCAATACACAACTGGGACAACACAGTTTTCAACCCGGGCACCTCAGAAAAATTAAACCTTTTTTTTTTTTTTTTTAATGGTTTGTTTGGTTTTGGTTTTGCAACCAATATAGCTATTGTTTGACGTAATAGCTGGTGGCAGAGTGGCAGCAGAAGGTAATTCTGTGTACCCTGGCAGTGGGAAACATAGACAGACAGCAACAGCAGCAGGAGGAATGGAGGAGTAATGTGAGCAGCTATTGTTTGACGTAATAGCTGGTGGCAGAGTGGCAGCAGAAGGTAAATCATCTGTGTACCCTGGCAGTGGGAAACACAGACAGACAGCAGCAGCAGCAGCAGGAGGAGGTATGGAGGAGCAGTGTGAGTGTGGCAGCAGGTAGGCAGCGTGACATAATAGCCCTGGTACCTAGCGGTGATACCAGGGCTGTAAATAAACACAACAGGAGGTCCCAGACAGCGGTCGTGCAGCCCACATTGTGTCCAATACACAACTGGGACAACACAGTTTTCAACCCGGGCACCTCAGAAAAATTAAACCTTTTTTTTTTTTTTAATGGTTTGTTTGGTTTTGGTTTTGCAACCAATATAGCTATTGTTTGACGTAATAGCTGGTGGCAGAGTGGCAGCAGAAGGTAATTCTGTGTACCCTGGCAGTGGGAAACACAGACAGACAGCAACAGCAGCAGGAGGAATGGAGGAGTAGGCGAGCAGCTATTGTTTGACGTAATAGCTGGTGGCAGAGTGGCAGCAGAAGGTAAATCATCTGTGTAGTGTACCCTGGCAGTGGGAAACACAGACAGACAGCAGCAGCAGGAGGAGGTATGGAGGAGCAGTGTGAGTGTGGCAGCAGGTAGGCAGCGTGACATAATAGCCCTGGTACCTAGCGGTGATACCAGGGCTGTAAATAAACACAACAGGAGGTCCCAGACAGCGGTCGTGCAGCCCACATTGTGTCCAATACACAACTGGGACAACACAGTTTTCAACCCGGGCACCTCAGAAAAATTAAACCTTTTTTTTTTTTTTTTTAATGGTTTGTTTGGTTTTGGTTTTGCAACCAATATAGCTATTGTTTGACGTAATAGCTGGTGGCAGAGTGGCAGCAGAAGAAGGTAATTCTGTGTACCCTGGCAGTGGGAAACACAGACAGACAGCAACAGCAGCAGGAGGAATGGAGGAGTAGGCGAGCAGCTATTGTTTGACGTAATAGCTGGTGGCAGAGTGGCAGCAGAAGGTAAATCATCTGTGTACCCTGGCAGTGGGAAACACAGACAGACAGCAGCAGCAGCAGCAGGAGGAGGTATGGAGGAGCAGTGTGAGTGTGGCAGCAGGTAGGCAGCGTGACATAATAGCCCTGGTACCTAGCGGTGATACCAGGGCTGTAAATAAACACAACAGGAGGTCCCAGACAGCGGTCGTGCAGCCCACATTGTGTCCAATACACAACTGGAACAACACAGTTTTCAACCCGGGCACCTCAGAAAAATTAAACCTTTTTGTGTACCCTGGCAGTGGGAAACACAGACAGACAGCAGAAGGGCAGTACACAGCAGCCCACTGTAGGTGTAAAATGTGTGGCTGCAGGCGACGTAATAGTCAAAGTGAACCAGGCTGGCTTAGTGAGCAGGAGCCAGGAGGTGGTAAAGGGTGGTAAGGCACATTAACGATGGTTCCGGCAGCCAGTTCATGTCCCCCTCTCGCCGACAACAGGGGCCAGGAACTCGCCTTCCACCCACGCCTGGTTCATCTTGAGAAACGTCAGTCTGTCCACAGACTTGTGAGACAGACGTGAGCGTTTCTCGGTGACCACGCCACCAGCTGCACTGAAGCAGCGCTCGGACAGCACGCTGGAAGGGGGGCAGGACAGCACTTCCAGGGCGTACTGCGCCAGCTCGCTCCAGATCTCCATGCGCTTGACCCAATACTCCATGGGATCAACAGGGGCATCGCTGTCAAGCCCGCTGTAGTACGACCCCATGTAGTCAGCCACCATGCGGGTCAGGCGCTGGCTGTGACCGGAGGAGGATGCTGCTGCATGCATCTCCTCTCTAGTCACTGCTGCCGGAGCCTCTACAGTCCTGTAGAGCTCGTGGCTGAGAGACAGCAGGTCTGTGGGGCGCTTGCTGCTGCTGGATGCAGGCACCTGCTGCTGCCTCTGTGCTGGCTGCTGGACAGTGGGGGTGGAAGGCTGGGGGAAGGCTTCCTCCAAGCGCTCAACAAGGGCCTGCTGCAAGCTCCTTATTTGTTGCGCTGGGTCTCCTCCTGCAGGCGGCAGGAACTGGCTCAACTTCCCCTTGAGGCGTGGGTCCAACATCATGCTGATCCAGATGTCCTCCCTCTGCTTCATCTGGATCACCCTGAGGTCCCTGCGCAGGCACGTCAGCATGTGCGCTGCCATTGGGAAGAGGCGGGCCACGTCTGCTGGCACATCGACGTCAGTGCTGTCCTCATCCTCCTCCTCTGCCGCCTCATCCTCTCTCCACCCCCGCACCAACTCAGCTGCGCTGTGCTGATCCCCCTCATCAGCAGCCAGGTCAGGGACCTCCACCAAGTCCTCCTCCTCCTCCCCCTCAGAGGTGGACTGCGCAGCTGGTTGCCGCTCCTGCTGGTCCAAGGCTGCCGCTCCCTGTTCCAGCAAAGCATCGAGGGCCCTGTTCAGCAGAGAAACCAGGGGCACCCACTCGCAGACCATAGCATGGTCCCTGCTCACCATGTTTGTGGCTTGCAGGAAGGGAGCCAGCACTAAGCACACCTGCTGCATGTGCCTCCAGTCATCATCGGGGACGATGGACGGGATGTTGCTGGTCTTGTCCCTTCTCTGAGCTGCGGAAACAGTGGCCAGGGCAAGGTACTGTTTGACAGCGTGCCTCTGTTCAACCAGACGCTCCAACATCGCCAGGGTGGAGTTCCAGCGAGTCGGAACGTCAAGGATCAGCCGATGGCGTGGCAGATCCAGCTCCTTTTGCACGTCTTCCAGGCTCGCACAGGCTGCAGCCGAGCGCCGGAAGTGACGCACAACATTCCTTGCCGTTTCCAGCAGTTCGCCCATCCCCTGGTAGGTGCGCAGGAACTTCTGCACCACCAGGTTCAGCACGTGGGCAAGACAGGGGATGTGGGTCAGGTTTCCCCTGTCTATTGCGGCAACCAGATTGGCCCCATTGTCGGCCACCACCTCTCTGACTCTGAGGCCTCTGGGGGTCAGCCAAATCCTCTCCTGCTCCTGGAGTTTGGCCAACACATGGGTTGCCGTCAGCTTGGTCTTCCCAAGGCTGACCAAGTGCAGCAGCGCTTGGCAGTGGCGGGCCTTCACGCTGCTGCTGAGGCGGGGGGTTTGGCCAGGTGTGCCGGAGGATGGCAGAGGATCGGAGGAACCTGCTGCAGTTCCCCTGACCCTGCGGGGTGGCACCACCCACTGTGTTGCTGCTGCTGCTGTGCCCGCTGCTGCTCTCCCATCCTCACCCCCTTCCACCAAGCTGACCCAGTGGACAGTGAAGGACAGGTAGCGGCCTGTCCCGAAGCGGCTGCTCCAGGAGTCCATGGTGACGTGGACCCTTTCACCAACCGCGTGCTCCAGCCCTCGCTCCACATTGGCCATCACAAAGCGGTGCAGTGCAGGAATGGCCTTGCGGGCAAAGAAGTGTCTGCTGGGGAGCTGCCAGTCTGGGGCTGCGCAAGCAAGCAGCGCACGAATGTCGCTCCCCTCCTGCACGAGCGTGTACGGCAGGAGTTGGGAGCACATGGCCCGTGCCAGCAAGCCGTTCAGCTGCCGCACGCGACGGCTGCTGGGAGGCAGAGCCCTAACCACCCCCTGGAAGGACTCGCTCAAAAGGCTCTGGCGTGGCCTTTTGCTGACACGGGAATCAGCAGACACAGCAGAGGAGGCCACTGAGGACTGGCTGCCAGAACAGGCCTCAGTGTCGGCGGCAGGAGTTGCAGAGGGGGGAGGAGCAGTGCGTTTCCGCACTCCTGCTGGTGCTGCTGGAGGAGCAGGAGGGCGGGTGGCTGCTGTTGCTGCTGCTGCTGCTGAAGGCTGTGCAGTGATGGGTGTGGTGCCACTGCCAGCAGCAGATGCCTTCAGCCTCTGGAACTCCTCATGCTGGTGGAAATGTTTAGCCGCAAGGTGGTTGATGAGCGAGCTGGTGCTGAACTTTAAGGGGTCTGCACCTCTGCTCAACTTCCGCTGACAGTGGTTGCAAGTGGCGTACTTGCTGTACACAGTGGGCATGGTGAAAAACCGCCAGATTGGTGACAGAAACTTCCCCCTACGGCATGGAAGCGCTGCTGCCTGTCTCCCTGTGGTGGTTGGGGGGGGGGGCTTGGGTGCGGCTGGTGGTGGTACTGGCTGCTGCTGCTGCTGCTGCTGCTGAGCCTGAGACACCAGCAGGCTGTGGGACGCTGCCAATGCTTGCAATGATGCGCCTCCTTGCAAGGCCCACAAGCGCATCCTCCTCCTCCTCCTCAGAGCTGCTGAGGACGACATCCCCTGGAGGTGGTGGCACCCAGTCTCTGTCTGTCACCGGGTCATCATCATCCTCCCCCTCCTGAAACATGTCCTGCTGGGATGAGGACCCCCCAAACTCCTCTCCTGATGCATGGATGGGCTGCTTGACTGTCGCCACAGTCTTGCTGTCCAATCCCTCATCCCCCAAAGTGCCCATCAGCATCTCCTCCTCAAGATCGCCAACAACAGCAGACAATTTACTCATGATGCCTGGGGTCAAAAGACTGCTGAATGACAGGTCGGCGAGTGACGGTGAACTGGCCTCCTCCCCAGACCCTGCTGGGCGGCTGCTGCGAACAGGGGTGGTGGTGGTGGTGGTGGTGGTGGTGAGGGTGGAGGCCTCGGATGCAGAGCTGATGGCGGGCTGCTCATCCTCCGTCATGAGTTGCACCACAGTGTCTGCATCCTTTTCCTCAATGGGACGTTTCCGACCCGGCTGGAGGAAAATGGGAGCAGGTGCTACACGCTGCTGCTGCTGTGTCTCTGCAGCGTGAGTTGCAGATGCTCCTGCTGGGCGGCGCCCAAGGCGTCCACGGCCAGTGGCTATGGGAGGAATGTTAGCCACTGATGCTGCTGCTGCTGCTGCGGAACTGTGCATGGTGGCGCGCCCGCGGCCGCGGCTTGCCACAATGCTGCTCCCTCTCCTCCTGATTCCCTTGCTGCCCTTCCCCTTGCCCAAACCGCGCTGGCTGCCACTTCCAGACATCTTCAATGTTTTGGGCGTATAGACAAAAGTTTTTTAAAAGGGCGGGTGAAAAGTGGGGTACTTTAATGGAGTGGGTTGGTTGGTGAGGTGACTGAGTGAGTGTCCCCTAGTACAGTAAGTAAGTAGTAACAGTCAGGAAGTACAACTAGCAGTTACAATAATCAGTAGTAATCACAAGTAAATTTAGTGTGTGTACACTCAGACAGTGAGTGCACGCACGCAGGAGCTAGTAGCCTATGAACACAGTGACTGAGTGTCCTAGACTCCTAGTACAGTAAGAGTAAGTAGTAACAGTAAGTAGAACTAACTAATTACAATAATCAATCAGCGATCAGAAGGAAATGGAGTGTGGGTGGTGTGTGTACACTCAGACAGTGAGTGCACGCACGCAGGAGCTAGTAGCCTATGAACACAGTGACTGAGTGTCCTAGACTCCTAGTACAGTAAGAGTAAGTAGTAACAGTAAGTAGAACTAACTAATTACAATAATCAATCAGCGATCAGAAGGAAATGGAGTGTGGGTGTGTGTACACTCAGACAGTGAGTGCACGCACGCAGGAGCTAGTAGCCTATGAACACAGTGACTGAGTGTCCTAGACTCCTAGTACAGTAAGAGTAAGTAGTAACAGTAAGTAGAACTAACTAATTACAATAATCAATCAGCGATCAGAAGGAAATGGAGTGTGGGTGTGTGTACACTCAGACAGTGAGTGCACGCACGCAGGAGCTAGTAGCCTATGAACACAGTGACTGAGTGTCCTAGACTCCTAGTACAGTAAGAGTAAGTAGTAACAGTAAGTAGAACTAACTAATTACAATAATCAATCAGCGATCAGAAGGAAATGGAGTGTGGGTGGTGTGTGTACACTCAGACAGTGAGTGCACGCACGCAGGAGCTAGTAGCCTATGAACACAGTGACTGAGTGTCCTAGACTCCTAGTACAGTAAGAGTAAGTAGTAACAGTAAGTAGAACTAACTAATTACAATAATCAATCAGCGATCAGAAGGAAATGGAGTGTGGGTGGTGTGTGTACACTCAGACAGTGAGTGCACGCACGCAGGAGCTAGTAGCCTATGAACACAGTGACTGAGTGTCCTAGACTCCTAGTACAGTAAGAGTAAGTAGTAACAGTAAGTAGAACTAACTAATTACAATAATCAATCAGCGATCAGAAGGAAATGGAGTGTGGGTGTGTGTACACTCAGACAGTGAGTGCACGCACGCAGGAGCTAGTAGCCTATGAACACAGTGACTGAGTGTCCTAGACTCCTAGTACAGTAAGAGTAAGTAGTAACAGTAAGTAGAACTAACTAATTACAATAATCAATCAGCGATCAGAAGGAAATGGAGTGTGGGTGTGTGTACACTCAGACAGTGAGTGCACGCACGCAGGAGCTAGTAGCCTATGAACACAGTGACTGAGTGTCCTAGACTCCTAGTACAGTAAGAGTAAGTAGTAACAGTAAGTAGAACTAACTAATTACAATAATCAATCAGCGATCAGAAGGAAATGGAGTGTGGGTGTGTGTACACTCAGACAGTGAGTGCACGCACGCAGGAGCTAGTAGCCTATGAACACAGTGACTGAGTGTCCTAGACTCCTAGTACAGTAAGAGTAAGTAGTAACAGTAAGTAGAACTAACTAATTACAATAATCAATCAGCGATCAGAAGGAAATGGAGTGTGGGTGTGTGTACACTCAGACAGTGAGTGCACGCACGCAGGAGCTAGTAGCCTATGAACACAGTGACTGAGTGTCCTAGACTCCTAGTACAGTAAGAGTAAGTAGTAACAGTAAGTAGAACTAACTAATTACAATAATCAATCAGCGATCAGAAGGAAATGGAGTGTGGGTGGTGTGTGTACACTCAGACAGTGAGTGCACGCACGCAGGAGCTAGTAGCCTATGAACACAGTGACTGAGTGTCCTAGACTCCTAGTACAGTAAGAGTAAGTAGTAACAGTAAGTAGAACTAACTAATTACAATAATCAATCAGCGATCAGAAGGAAATGGAGTGTGGGTGGTGTGTGTACACTCAGACAGTGAGTGCACGCACGCAGGAGCTAGTAGCCTATGAACACAGTGACTGAGTGTCCTAGACTCCTAGTACAGTAAGAGTAAGTAGTAACAGTAAGTAGAACTAACTAATTACAATAATCAATCAGCGATCAGAAGGAAATGGAGTGTGGGTGGTGTGTGTACACTCAGACAGTGAGTGCACGCACGCAGGAGCTAGTAGCCTATGGACAGTGACTGAGTGTCCTAGACTCCTAGTACAGTAAGAGTAAGTAGTAACAGTAAGTACAACTAACTAATTACGATAATCAATCAGCGATCAGAAGGAAATGGAGTGTGGGTGTGTGTACACTCAGACAGTGAGTGCACGCACGCAGGAGCTAGTAGCCTATGGACAGTGACTGAGTGTCCTAGACTCCTAGTACAGTAAGAGTAAGTAGTAACAGTAAGTACAACTAACTAATTACGATAATCAATCAGCGATCAGAAGGAAATAGAGTGTGTGTTGTGTGTGTACACTCAGACAGTGAGTGCAGTGCGCACACGCAGGAGCTAGTAGCCTATATGAACAGTGACAGTGAGTGTCCCTACGGGTACAGTAAGAGTAAGTAGTAAGTAAGTACAACTAACTAACAATAATCTATCAGTAATCAGAAGGAAATAGAGTGTGTGTACACACAGACAGTGAGTGAGTGCACACACGCAGGAGCTAGCTAGTAGCCTATAAACAGTGATAGTCAGTGAGTGTCCTACTCCTAGTACAGTATAACTACAATACTATTAGTAAAGGACAGCAGAAATACTGGTATAGATGAGAGAAATAAACAGAGGACAGCTGCCCACAGAGGCAAGGCCCCCCTGAGGCCTAAACCTGTAAGCTTGCAGCAGCTGCCTGTCTCTAATGTAACACACAAGCTACTAACTAAAATACAATGTCTAAATAACTAACAACAATATAAGTGTGTATAGGAGGTGTATGTGAGCAAAAACGCTAGGTAAATGACCACAATAGAGCTCTTGCTAAGCCAAAGCACAAAGGAGCAACTCTCTCTCTGTACAAGTCTCAGGCAAGCACGGAGAAACGGAACATGGCGGCCGCTATTTATAGGGTAGGGGCTGGCCAGGGTCCCCCTCTGTGATTGGCTGCCGTCAGAGGGCCTGGGAGCCCTCTGATTGGCTCTAAGGACATCAATCTGGGCTATGACGCTATTCGAGCTCGGTACCGAGCTCGAATAGCGCCGGGTTGCTCGAATAGCTCGAATAGTGAATGGGCTATTCGAGTGTACTCGGATAGCCCATTCGAATAGCTCCAGCTATTCGGAGCTCGAATACCGAGCTCGAATAGCTGAAAAAGAGCTCGAATATTCGAGCTACTCGAATATTCGAGCTCTGCTGAGCACCACTGCTCCAGACAATACAAAACAAACAAACCAGGGAAAGTGAGAATAAAACCACCACCATTCCATTTCCAATATATATCTCTGTCATACTCACTATTTACATTAGGAACCTGGAGTATAATTTAGAAGTCAAAGAGGGTGTAGATGAATGAAAAAGAGAGAGAGAGAAAAAAAGGGAACAATCGAGAGCCCCCAATAGTGTATTATTGTAGATCAAATGGTGTAGAGAATAATAATAGTAGATTATACTCACAAGTGTGGGTTGCCGGAAACAGGCAACCACTTGAATTGCAGACGGGGAGATTAGACCTGTCCCCGCTCAGGTTAAGAAGTCGCTCTCTGTGGAAAAAGAAGGGGTGTCCTCACCCATCCACCAGGTGGATAATAGCGTAAATGAAAATACAGAGGCGCCAAATAGGATAAAAATAGTGCCAATTAAAAACAAGTAAAATTGTGGGTGGCAACGGTGGACTTGTCCACCCTACAAGCAACAAAAAGACCACTTTATATGGTAAAAACAAATTTAATCAATTTAGTACTCCAAAATGAAAAACACAGTTTGCAACGCGTTTCACGGGACACAAGCCCGCTTCCTCAGGCAAAAAACAATTATAAGCAGGAGCAACCAAGCAGTGATCTATACTGGCGTGGCACCTCTGTTACCTCTGAGACAGAGGTGCCACGCCAGTATAGATCACTGCTTGGTTGCTCCTGCTTATAGATGTTTTTTGCCTGAGGAAGCGGGCTTGTGTCCCGTGAAACGCGTTGCAAACTGTGTTTTTCATTTTGGAGTACTAAATTGATTAAATTTGTTTTTACCATATAAAGTGGTCTTTTTGTTGCTTGTAGGGTGGACAAGTCCACCGTTGCCACCCACAATTTTACTTGTTTTTAATTGGCACTATTTTTATCCTATTTGGCGCCTCTGTATTTTCATTTATGAATGAAAAAGAGGTAGTAATCACTAGAAAGAAATTTATAAATAAATAAGAACTGGTTAAAAAATGGCAAGGCAAAGCATCCTATCCTATCATTAGTTTATTGAGGAAGAAAACATCCAAAGCTATATTCCTCATTTAATCCAGATGGACTTCTACTCTGTATATTATGTATCGATCTCATTTCCGCTCTTAATAGTTTGGTAACAACATTGCCTTCCCGAATATTTTGTTGTATTTTTTGTAGGCCCTGGAATCGCCATCCAGTTAGAGAGCTATTATGTGCAAAAAATGCATGTGCAGCTACTGTTGTGATCATATTTCCCCTTTCTAAATCTCTTGCTGCTAATTTAACTGTCGATACATGTTTCTGTAATCTTAATTTTAGTTGGTTTTTCGTTTGTCCTACATATTGCTTTCCGCAGGGACATTGTAACATATAAATTCAATTCAATTCAAATCACTTTTTCGAACGCATTGCGATTTCCCTATACATTCTATTGAACACAAATGCTCAGAAAATGTTGCAGGAGCTGCTTTAGTTATTCAATAGAAAGCGGACCATTGCACTAGTGCTTTTAGGTCTCTTGCACACTACATGCGATTCCGATTTTTTGATATGTCCTATTTTAGATTCCGATTAAAAATTACATTTTTTAAATGTATATAATTTTTCCAAATTGAAAATAGAATTTTTCGTTGCGAAAAGGACTTTGCCGAAAATGTGCGCACAACATTGGTCCTCTTCTCCTCAGGGGCGTAACAATAGACCCTGCAAAGGATGCAGCTGGCAATTTGGTGAGCACTTCTCAAAGCGCTCTTTGCTTAGAAAAATACTTTTGCTGAATGATTAATTTTTTCATTACCTGGCGTCAGTGAGGAAAAGAATCCCTTGACCCGTAAATAAATAAATACAATTTATGTATTCATTAAAGCGCTCTGGAAATCGCAATTCAAATCGCTTTTTCAAATGCATTGCGATTTCCCTATACATTCTATTGAACACAAATGCTCAGAAAATGTTGCAGGAGCTGCTTTAGTTATTCAATAGAAAGCGGACCATTGCACTAGTGCTTTTAGGCCTCTTGCACACTACATGCGATTCCGATTTTTTGATATGTCCGATTTTAGATTCCGATTAAAAATCTTAGCAGCATGCAGTACATTTTTTAATCGGAATCCAAAATCGGAGCATATAAAAAATTGGAAAAGCTGAATTTTTAAAAAAAAATCTTTTATAAATTAAAGCAAGGGAAGCATAATGAGAAGCAATTTTTCCTGAAAAAAAAATTAATTATTTTTTTAAAAATTTTTTTACAATGAGCCCAAATCTGCTTCAATACGACACTACCATTGTTTAATATCACATCTTGCTCTCTAAAGTTAATTGTTTTAACTACTTAAAGGCCGCCTCACGCCAAGCGGGATGAATGTGGCGGCAGCCCCAGGACTGCCTAACACCAATTGGCGTATATTCCTGGGGCAGTGTTTTGCTGGGGATTGCGTGCGCCAATGCGCTCTGTCATTAGTCTTCTAGCGGCTTGTTTCACCATCTATTTACATTGTACAGTGCTTCAATCTACAGCAGCGCTGTACTGGGGACAGCCATGTCACTCGGCTGTCCACTTGGGATGTGCAGAGAGCGATCGGCTCTCATAGGCTGATGTCTATGAGAGCCGATCGCTGGGATTGGCTGGTGGGGGGAAGGGAGGAGTTTAATAAAATACATTTTAAAAAAAGTGTAATTTATTAAAAAAATAAATAGATACATTTATTTAAAAAATAAAGCAACAGCCTGCAGCAGCGATCAGAGCACAACAACAGAAAGCTCTTTTGGTGGGCAGAAGGGGGCAGGGGAATCACTTATGTGCTGGGCTGTATGGCCCTGCAGCAAGCCCTTGAAGCTGCAGTGGCCTGAATTGTAAAAAATTGCCTGGTCACTAGAGGGGTGTAAGCCTATGGTCCTTAAGTGGTTTAAAACTATTCACATTGGGCACAACCATTCACATTGGGCGCTTGCTTGGAGGCAAAATCTCGCTATTTCAGCATGATTTGCGCTTGTGATTCCCATCAATAGAACGAGAATCACAGTGCAATTGCCCCAAAGACACTGCATGCAGCGCTTTTGCGTTTGATCGAAATCGCAAATGCCGCAGTGTGTCTATATCCAGCAAAGTACTGAAAAAACAACAATTGTGAACCAGCCCAAAGGAATAAAAAAAAAAAATTGACATGCTTCATGAGTTACCCTTGATATACACACCAAATCTGATGTCAATATCTGTGTCATGTAGCTGCTTTGCAATTTTCGGACACATTTGGTTCCATTGAATTCAAAACAAATTTGCAAAATATCCCTCCGCCGATACCAACACCGCCTCCCGCCGTTTAACCCTCGCTCTGCCAATATCTGCTCTTCCTGTAGTCGCAATGTATTCTACCCTGCCGGAGCCCAAGTAACACACTGGGCACCATAATAGCTGCAATTAATATTGCAGTCAGGGACCAAACTACAAATCATGGGGCCCAAAGCAAAACTTTGATGGGGCCCCCATAATGTTCACAATCCTTCTTTTGCCTCTACTTGATGAACCTCACAGCCTGGGGGCCCATCATAAAAGGCTCATAAAACAAGGGTGGCCATCATGATCACCTGGCATTGCCCAGGTATGTATTTGGCTGGTGTTGGTTCCGCCCCCTTTTCCTAACCCTAACACATAATTACTCAATGACCAAGTTTGTGAGCTTTGCAGTCTTTGGTATCAATAATTTGCATTGAAATGAAACAAATCTGATTGGCTGTGTGTGGCTCCACCCCTTTTCTGAATTTGAACCCCAATCACCCATTGACCAACTGTACCAGGTTTGAGGCTTGTGCCATTAACAATGCAAGAATGTCAGCAATTAAATATTCCCCTTCAATAGGTGAATTTTGAATTTTGATTGGCTTTTGTAGGCTCCACCCACTTTCCTGAATATTTATCCCAGTGACCAGCTGTGCAAAGTTTGAGAACCCTGCCATTAACAGTGAAAAAGGGCTGCAGTTTACATTTTCTCAGTGAAATTAGTAGTACGATTCTGGATGTCACATCAAACCGCCCACTTCCGGCAAAGTGACAGGTGCCCCACCCCTTTTTCACACCCTTTCCCCGCCCCTCCCGGTATGTGTCCCCACCCCCTAATGCCCTTAGTGATGCTGTGTCCCGCCCCTTGCTGCCCACAGTGAAACACCGCCCATTTCCAGTCTTGGACCTGCCCCAATGACTCGCCCCCCCTCATAGAGATCTCCGCCCCCACCCTTTATTAGCTCCAAAGCAGTTTATTTTGTGTTGTGGATCATTTGTTTGATCTGTAGCATTTATTAAGTCCTTATTAACACAGCTGCAACCACCTTGTATTGAGACACAAACACTTTCTATAAGGTTTAATAGTATTTGTGGTTTATTTTGCGTTGTGAATTATTTGTTTAATCTGTAATTTTTTATTAGCACCCCCAGCAAACAACTTGTATTGTTTTCATGAGACATGAACTCTTTAATTAATCTCCCTGGCGGTTCATTTCTGTCTGGAATTATGAGTCAAAAGCGGTACATTTATTCCAAGAATTTTAAGCCTTCAATTTTTCAGTCATAACTCTCCAAAATATGTCTGAATAAAAGCCAGGTAGACATTCTGCATATAAATAAAAGAATGGAACACAAATTTGTTGATTTAATTAAATTTATGAATAAACTTTAAAAATTGTGAAACTGTACAAATAAGTCAGACAGAAAGTAGTGAAAATCCAGACAAAAATCGGTAACTGTTTTTATATATAGTGTCATCCTGTGCTTTTCAAATTAGCTTATCTGCCATCTCTGCCTTGGCAGTCAGGTGACACGGGAGAGATAAAATTTTGCGTTTATAGAGAAATGAGGAGAAATTAGACACACTAATATATATGTAGAGGCAGAGGAAAAGAAATGCTGGCACTGCAGAAACTGTCTTCCATCCAAAAAGGTGGAGGGGAGGGGGGGAGGTAGCGCAGTCCCAAGCAGAGGTGTGTGTACAGTGCGTCTTCAGCGTGCTCAGGCCAAAGTCACGTCTATGCACAAAAAGAAGGAGGAGAGCGCCGGCACTGCTGTCATACACTTTATTCCAAAATCATTAAAATCAAAAATGGCAGCCTCTGTAGAAGCGCAAAACGCGTAAAACGGCCGTCAGGCTTTGCACCCTCCGCACCATCTAAAGTCACCTATGGTATGTGATTTCATATTTTTGTATGGATAATGTTTTCTACCCTTTGACGATTTTAATGATTTTGGAATAAAGTGTATGACAGCAGTGCCGGCGCTCTCCTCCTTCTTTTTGTGCATACACTAATATATATATATATATATATATATGTATATATATATGTGTGTGTGTATATATACTGTGTATATACATATATATATATACGTATACAGTGTATATATATATATATATATATATATATATATAGTATATATATATATATATATATATACATACATACATACATATATACACACGTATATATACAGTATATATGTATATACACATGCAGATCGGTTTTTATTTTTTTTCTTCTTCCCTGTGCGACTCTTCAGGGCCACCTTAAATTTTTGTCCCGCCCCGTGACGTCACGCCACGCTCTGATTGGCCGCCGGGTCCCCGGAACAAGAGCGTGGCTGTGGGGATCCCGGCGGCCAGCAATGGATACAGAAAGGCCGGGGAGAGCCGGGGGAGATGCTGGAGTCCCGCTGCACAGCAGCAATCGTGTGCGGAACTCCTAAAATGCAGGGATTTCCCTAGCCCGACCTGAGCTCAGGCTTACCGCTCGCAGCTCATCTCTCCCAGCCTGAGCTCAGGACGGGCTTACCGCCAGGGAGGCTACTAAAATAAGACACAGTAAAAAGGTTTATGTGTTTTTTATTGAATACTAGCTGATTGCCCGGCGTTGCCCGGGTATGTATTTGGCTGGTGTCGGCTCCACCCACTTTTTCTAACCCTAACACACAATTACTCAATGACCAAGTTTGTGAGCTTTGCCGTCTTTGGCATCAATAACTTTCATTGAAATGAAAAAATCTGATTGGCTGTTTGTAGCTTCACCCCTTTTCTGAATTTGAACCCCAGTCACCCATTGACCAACTGTACCAGGTTTGAGGCCTGTGCCATTAACAGTGCAAGAATGGTAGCAATTAAATATTCCCCTTGAAAAGCAATAGGTGAAGTATGATTCACTTTTGTAGGCTCCACCCACTTTTCTGAGTATTAATCCCAGTCACCCAGTGACCAACTGTGCAAAGTTTAAGAACCCTGCCATTAACAGTGTAAGAATGGCTGCAGTTTACATTTTCCCAGTAAAATTTGTATTTGTCTCCACCCACTGATGACCCGGCATTGCTTGTGTATGTATTTGACTGGTGTTGGCTCCTCCCACTTTTTCTAACCCTAACGAACATACACTTAATGATCAAGTTTGTAAGCTTTGGGGTCCTTGGCATCAATAATTTGTATATTCCCATAGAAATTAAACAAATCAGATTGGCTGTTTGTGGCTGCGCCCCTCTCCAGGATTTGAACCCCAATCACTCAACCAACTGTAGCAGGTTTGAGGCATCTGCTTTTAACAGTGTAAAAATAACGGCAATTTAAATATTCCCCTTGAAAACCAACAGGTGAATTTTGATTGGCTATTATAGGCTCCACCCACTTCCCTGAACATTAATCTCAGTCACCCAGTGGCCATCTGGGCAAAGTCTGAGATCCCTGCCATTAACAGTGTAAGAAGGGCTGAAGTTTCCATTTTCCCAGTGAAATTAGTTTTTGGCTCCACCCACTTTTTCTAACCTGGACACACAGTCACTCAATTACCAAGTTTGTGCATTTTGGAGTCCTTGGCATCAATAATTTGTATTTTCCCATGAAATGAAAAAAATCCAATTGACTGTTTGTGGCTCTGTCCCCTTTTCTGAATTTGAAGCCCAGTGACCCAATGACCAACTGTATCAGGTTTGAGGCTTGTGCCATTAACAGTGCAAGAATGGCAGCAATTTGAATTTGAATTTACAGAAAGTGCGTAATAATTGTTTAAATAAAATTAGGCAGGTGCATAAATGTGGGCACTGTTGTCACTGTATAGACCTTTAGAACTAATTATTGGAACTCAAATTGGCTTGGTAAACTCAGTGACCCCTGACCTACATACACGGGTGAATCCAATTATGAGAAAGAGTATTTAAAGAGAACCAGAGATGAAGCAACCTCATGTATTTTACCTTATAAATCAGTGGGAACATGACAGTAAACACCTAATCTGCTCTTTGTTACATTGTTCTCTGTTTAATTTGCCTGTTATCACCTCTAAGATAAGAATCCCGACTAAGCAGTCGGTCTGGCTTTGCTACAGAATAATTATAGCTGAGACTGTGTTCTTTGCTGTCTTCAAGTCCAAGCCTGCCCCCTGCTGGCTTTGCTCAGGAATCATTATAGCTGAGTCATTATAGCAAAGCCAGAATCAATGCTCAGTCCGGGATTCTTATCTCAGCTAGATAACAGACACTTTTAGCAGTGAGGATGGAACAGAGAGCATGGTAAATGTTTTCTCTAATGTTCCCACTGATTTCTATGGTAAAATACACAAGGGTGCTTCGTCTCTGGTTCACTTTAAGGGAATAAATTGTTTCCCTCCTCTTTTAATTTTCTCTGAAGAATAGCAACATGGGAGTCTCAAAGCAACTTTCAAAGGACCAGAAAACAAAGATTGTTCACCATCATGGTAGAAACAAGGTTAGGGGAGCCCTGAGCTGGTGAAAAAAGTATAATTTATTGCAATATCAAAAATTCAATAGGCTACATGACAAACACTGACATACAAACATGTACCCTCCCCATAAAAACACTGAAGGAGATGGCAGGCATCTGGGATACTGGCAAGTGAAATGGAGTGCACTCCTGTGTAGTCACTATGCATGCAAATAGGATTTTTCTTCAGGCCCAGGCAAAGCAACCAGCTCCAAGCAAACAACAGCGGAAGGAAATCAACTGAAAGATGTCAGCCCGTATATGTGAACAGCATTAGCACGCCTCTGCAATAAAGCTTACGCTCTCATTACAGACACAGATTGTGTCTAACCTCAACCCCAAGCACATTGTTTCCAATTTTTGATTGGCACTCACGTGACCTATTCGGGTGGTAAGTGATGGCTCATGGCGGGCGTCTCCCGCTCTGAATGGGCCCGACAAGGCTCTGCTTGGCTTCCGAGTGGCATAAAGACTGTGTGCAGGGGGAGGAAGAGAAGCGGAGGCTCGGGCAAGGATCCCAGGACGAACTTCCGTGTTCAGCAGCGTCTCACGTGACGCGTTTCATCACGACCCACGTGATTTCATCAGACGTGACGTAGTGAGGGTAACGTGGGTTCTTATAAGCAAGGCAACGCCCACCTCTCAGGCTGATCTCAATAGCATAAAACACCATTTAAAAAGGCAGTGTCCATCTTGTGGCCAAAGTTCAATACTACAGGGACAGCATTAGATTGCCTTAGAGGAATGATTTTAGATTCAAATCTTTGTTAAGTCCCTTCGGATGTAGGCTCTCACACTTATAAATCCACATGGACTCTTTTCTTAAAAGTTGTTTATCATAGTCCCCTCGACGTGGGCTAATATTCAATTTATAGATGCCCATAAATCTCAAGCCAGAAACATCAGAATTGTGGACAGATTTGAAATGTAAAGCCAGGGGATTTAACCTTTTTTTGTCTATAGTGGTACTCCTAATATTGTTTATATGCTCACCTATGCGTACATTTAAGGGTCTATAAGTTTTCCCAATATATACAAGATCACAAGGACATCTGATCTGATACACTACCCGGGTAGTAGTACAGGTAATATGATCATTAATAAAAAACGATTTTGATCTGTCATGATTAAAAAATTGGTTACCTTTTTGTGCATATCTGCACACATCACAATCCAAACATTTTTGCATACCTTTTTTGATCGTATGCCCATGATGGCTGCTCCACCCAAACTCACTTCTGACCAAAAGGTCATTTAAATTGGTGCCTCTTTTTGCGGCCATATGTGGGTACTCCCCCACTATCTTGGCCATAATAGGATCCCTACGTAGCAAATGCCAATGCCTTTGCAGGATCTGTTTAATTTCCATAAAGTGAGCATTGTATGGGGTCACCACCCGTGGGACATTATCACAATATTTGTCTTTTCTAGTCTTACCTATTAAAAGGTCCTTTCTATTTCTCGCTAATGCTCTTTTGTATGCAGTAATAATAATTCTATTGGGGTACCCCCTTGCCCGCAATCTAGACCTCAAATCTCCCGCCTCTCTATTAAAGTCAGCAATGTTGCTGCAGTTCCTGCGTAATCGCAGGAACTGTCCAGTGGGAACAGCCCACTTTTGTGCTGGGAGATGAGAGCTTTCTGCGGACAGGAGGGTATTCCCAGCTGTAGGTTTTCTATATGTACTGGTAACCAACCCAGTACCCTCCTTTTTGATGGTCAGGTCCAAGAAGGAGATTTCTTTTTGATCACACGTGTATGTAAGGAAAATATTTCTATTGTTGGTATTCAATTCGGCGACAAAGGACTTAAGTTATTACCCGATAGTTTCGGGTAATAATGGCCCTTTGGAAAAGTTGGCAACGTATGTAGATCTAAAAGTCAAGAATATTGTCACTAATTTACCTTCTTTTGTCATGGATACTGGAGATGTGCTGGCTGGCATCGAGGGGGTGCATGTCGAGGAGGACTGGCTGTTGGTGGGACTCGATGTTGAGTCCCTTTTTACTTCTATCCCCAATGCTAAAGGGCTGGAAGCTTTCGAATACTATTTGAACTGTCATTATAAGGACCACGTGAGTCATGTCGATTTTGTTTTGGACGCTATGAAATTGATCCTAAATAATAATTTTTTTGAGTTCGGTGGCTCCATCTATAGACAGAAAAGGGGGGTGACCATGGGGGCGGCGTGCTCCCCATCCTACGCGTGCCTTCACCTTGGTTACTGGGAGCAGGAGGTGGTGAGGTGCACTCGT
This sequence comes from Hyperolius riggenbachi, assembly GCF_040937935.1. Taxonomy (NCBI): domain Eukaryota; kingdom Metazoa; phylum Chordata; class Amphibia; order Anura; family Hyperoliidae; genus Hyperolius; species Hyperolius riggenbachi. Next base: position 21,524,320 of record NC_090647.1, on the reverse strand, counting down.
GGGTATGCGGAGCACGTCGCCCTCTGGATTCGTTATGTGGATGACATTCTTGTTTTGTGGAAAGGGACAAACCAGGAACTTAAGTCCTTTGTCGCCGAATTGAATACCAACAATAGAAATATTTTCCTTACATACACGTGTGATCAAAAAGAAATCTCCTTCTTGGACCTGACCATCAAAAAGGAGGGTACTGGGTTGGTCACCAGTACATATAGAAAACCTACAGCTGGGAATACCCTCCTGTCCGCAGAAAGCTCTCATCTCCCAGCACAAAAGTGGGCTGTTCCCACTGGACAGTTCCTGCGATTACGCAGGAACTGCAGCAACATTGCTGACTTTAATAGAGAGGCGGGAGATTTGAGGTCTAGATTGCGGGCAAGGGGGTACCCCAATAGAATTATTATTACTGCATACAAAAGAGCATTAGCGAGAAATAGAAAGGACCTTTTAATAGGTAAGACTAGAAAAGACAAATATTGTGATAATGTCCCACGGGTGGTGACCCCATACAATGCTCACTTTATGGAAATTAAACAGATCCTGCAAAGGCATTGGCATTTGCTACGTAGGGATCCTATTATGGCCAAGATAGTGGGGGAGTACCCACATATGGCCGCAAAAAGAGGCACCAATTTAAATGACCTTTTGGTCAGAAGTGAGTTTGGGTGGAGCAGCCATCATGGGCATACGATCAAAAAAGGTATGCAAAAATGTTTGGATTGTGATGTGTGCAGATATGCACAAAAAGGTAACCAATTTTTTAATCATGACAGATCAAAATCGTTTTTTATTAATGATCATATTACCTGTACTACTCAGGGACGGAGCAAGACCAAGTTGCGCCTGGGGCAAGGTCAGGTTTTGGCGCCTAAAGGTCAGGTTTTGGTGCCTAAACTGCCATTCATTTTGCCGCCTTTTTTAAGAATTCAACAAACTGCGCCTGGGGCAAGATACCCGCTCGCCCCCCCCTAGATCCGTCCCTACTACTACCCGGGTAGTGTATCAGATCAGATGTCCTTGTGATCTTGTATATATTGGGAAAACTTATAGACCCTTAAATGTACGCATAGGTGAGCATATAAACAATATTAGGAGTACCACTATAGACAAAAAAAGGTTAAATCCCCTGGCTTTACATTTCAAATCTGTCCACAATTCTGATGTTTCTGGCTTGAGATTTATGGGCATCTATAAATTGAATATTAGCCCACGTCGAGGGGACTATGATAAACAACTTTTAAGAAAAGAGTCCATGTGGATTTATAAGTGTGAGAGCCTACATCCGAAGGGACTTAACAAAGATTTGAATCTAAAATCATTCCTCTAAGGCAATCTAATGCTGTCCCTGTAGTATTGAACTTTGGCCACAAGATGGACACTGCCTTTTTAAATGGTGTTTTATGCTATTGAGATCAGCCTGAGAGGTGGGCGTTGCCTTGCTTATAAGAACCCACGTTACCCTCACTACGTCACGTCTGATGAAATCACGTGGGTCGTGATGAAACGCGTCACGTGAGACGCTGCTGAACACGGAAGTTCGTCCTGGGATCCTTGCCCGAGCCTCCGCTTCTCTTCCTCCCCCTGCACACAGTCTTTATGCCACTCGGAAGCCAAGCAGAGCCTTGTCGGGCCCATTCAGAGCGGGAGACGCCCGCCATGAGCCATCACTTACCACCCGAATAGGTCACGTGAGTGCCAATCAAAAATTGGAAACAATGTGCTTGGGGTTGAGGTTAGACACAATCTGTGTCTGTAATGAGAGCGTAAGCTTTATTGCAGAGGCGTGCTAATGCTGTTCACATATACGGGCTGACATCTTTCAGTTGATTTCCTTCCGCTGTTGTTTGCTTGGAGCTGGTTGCTTTGCCTGGGCCTGAAGAAAAATCCTATTTGCATGCATAGTGACTACACAGGAGTGCACTCCATTTCACTTGCCAGTATCCCAGATGCCTGCCATCTCCTTCAGTGTTTTTATGGGGAGGGTACATGTTTGTATGTCAGTGTTTGTCATGTAGCCTATTGAATTTTTGATATTGCAATAAATTATACTTTTTTCACCAGCTCAGGGCTCCCCTAACCTTGTTTCTACTATTATGCTTATATTCTGGGTGAGACTAAGCCAATTAGGGTGATATCCCGTACCTTGTTTTTGTTTGCAAATTATCCTTTGTTACGGTTTGATATCCCTGGTGATTATTATTACTGATTGTTTTTCAATTGTTTTTTGGTTAGCAATATGGCGTACATACCTAAGTTTGATACATCAGAGGACACAGATGATGCCTTTGAGGGAATAGAAGATGAAGTAGCAAGTGAGGATAAATTATTGTTGGTGCGTTTATTTCGCCAACATAAACGTATTTCCATCAAGTTCATTAAGAAAAAACTGGAGATCATAAGCATGGATAGATACATTGAAAAGAATATTATCCCTAGGGGAATTAGAGAAAGAGTGGCCCCAGCCGAACATCTGCAAACTCTACGCATGCTCCCAGAGTGGGAGAAAGAGTGTAAACAACATGGATTGAAAGTTATGAAAAAATTTTTGTAAAAGAGGAGAAAATACAATTTACAGATGTTGAGAAGGATTTAGAGATCAGTGCCTTAAAATTGAATGAATATAAAGATAAAGACTCATTCGATGAGTTAAATGAGAGATTGAAAAAGGATATGGAAAAAGAACAGGCAAGAATAAGAGAGATAAAAGATAAGAAATTTGCACGAGATGTAGAGGATTATAAAAATGGAGATATTTTCAACCTAGGTGGTAGAAAGTATGGAAGCAGGCGTGGACAGGGCAGAAGAGTCGGCTGGGGCAGTAACTCAGAGGAATCAGGGGCTGACACCTCAGGACGTGAGGAAGGTTCAGGCTCAGGTAACCCCAGGGGTAAAGGGAAAAATAATAGAAAGCGAAGGAATAATAGTCAAAAGAATAAGGATAGACGCAATGACCCCCGTTTTTTAGGAAAAGGAAAAGGAGGAGAGGAAGAAGAGGTAGAGGAAGAGGATATAGGTATGCAGACGAGACAGAGGCAGAACAAGGGGATGTCCCGTTAGGTGCAGATGAAGGACCCCCTGGGGAGTCTTTGGATGTAGTTAACTTAACCGATGAAGTCCTTTCTGATACCCAAATATCTCTGCTTAAGAGAGGGCTTAGTTTTTGTCCAAAGCGGAGTGGATGTGAATTTGAGGCCTTTAAGGACGTTCAACTTTTCTTACGCAGGGTTCTCTTAAAGCGCATGTACTCCCCTGATGCCCCCAGCACGTCTTTGGCTCGTGGGATTTCCCCTTCCCCTGCAGATGTGGATGACTACGATCTTGATCTCCTCTTTGGGGAGGTTGATCTTATGTCTAATCCAAGTGATTTACATGTAAAGCTGTTCCCTAAATCGAACTTCATGCCCCCCCTTGGCTCAAATAGACATGCATCCATGTTCATGGATTTAGTAGCTGAGGACCTAAAAGGAATTGACTGGGAGAAGAAAGGTAGGGATAATCTCTCCAAAATGGAGAGAGAGGCCCTGAAATCACTGCAGTCAAACCAAAAAATTGTTATTAAAAAGAGTGACAAGGGGGGGAATGTTGTGCTGATGACCAGGGACAGCTATGAAAAAGAAGCTAGACGATTATTAAATGACAAATCCACCTATGAAAGAGTAAATACTAGCCTTTTTAAGGAATTGATGGAGAAAATTAATTTAAAAATGCAGTGGGGTTTTTTGGAGGGGGTTCTGACTGAAAAAGAGCTGAAGTTTTTGTTGGTTTCTGAATATACTATCCCCACTTTTTATTTTTTGCCAAAGACACATAAAAGTTTAACTAGTCCCCCAGGTCGCCCGATAGTTTCGGGTAATAATGGCCCTTTGGAAAAGTTGGCAACGTATGTAGATCTAAAAGTCAAGAATATTGTCACTAATTTACCTTCTTTTGTCATGGGTACTGGAGATGTGCTGGCTGGCATCGAGGGGGTGCATGTCGAGGAGGACTGGCTGTTGGTGGGACTCGATGTTGAGTCCCTTTTTACTTCTATCCCCAATGCTAAAGGGCTGGAAGCTTTCGAATACTATTTGAACTGTCATTATAAGGACCACGTGAGTCATGTCGATTTTGTTTTGGACGCTATGAAATTGATCCTAAATAATAATTTTTTTGAGTTCGGTGGCTCCATCTATAGACAGAAAAGGGGGGTGACCATGGGGGCGGCGTGCTCCCCATCCTACGCGTGCCTTCACCTTGGTTACTGGGAGCAGGAGGTGGTGAGGTGCACTCGTGGGTATGCGGAGCACGTCGCCCTCTGGATTCGTTATGTGGATGACATTCTTGTTTTGTGGAAAGGGACAAACCAGGAACTTAAGTCCTTTGTCGCCGAATTGAATACCAACAATAGAAATATTTTCCTTACATACACGTGTGATCAAAAAGAAATCTCCTTCTTGGACCTGACCATCAAAAAGGAGGGTACTGGGTTGGTTACCAGTACATATAGAAAACCTACAGCTGGGAATACCCTCCTGTCCGCAGAAAGCTCTCATCTCCCAGCACAAAAGTGGGCTGTTCCCACTGGACAGTTCCTGCGATTACGCAGGAACTGCAGCAACATTGCTGACTTTAATAGAGAGGCGGGAGATTTGAGGTCTAGATTGCGGGCAAGGGGGTACCCCAATAGAATTATTATTACTGCATACAAAAGAGCATTAGCGAGAAATAGAAAGGACCTTTTAATAGGTAAGACTAGAAAAGACAAATATTGTGATAATGTCCCACGGGTGGTGACCCCATACAATGCTCACTTTATGGAAATTAAACAGATCCTGCAAAGGCATTGGCATTTGCTACGTAGGGATCCTATTATGGCCAAGATAGTGGGGGAGTACCCACATATGGCCGCAAAAAGAGGCACCAATTTAAATGACCTTTTGGTCAGAAGTGAGTTTGGGTGGAGCAGCCATCATGGGCATACGATCAAAAAAGGTATGCAAAAATGTTTGGATTGTGATGTGTGCAGATATGCACAAAAAGGTAACCAATTTTTTAATCATGACAGATCAAAATCGTTTTTTATTAATGATCATATTACCTGTACTACTACCCGGGTAGTGTATCAGATCAGATGTCCTTGTGATCTTGTATATATTGGGAAAACTTATAGACCCTTAAATGTACGCATAGGTGAGCATATAAACAATATTAGGAGTACCACTATAGACAAAAAAAGGTTAAATCCCCTGGCTTTACATTTCAAATCTGTCCACAATTCTGATGTTTCTGGCTTGAGATTTATGGGCATCTATAAATTGAATATTAGCCCACGTCGAGGGGACTATGATAAACAACTTTTAAGAAAAGAGTCCATGTGGATTTATAAGTGTGAGAGCCTACATCCGAAGGGACTTAACAAAGATTTGAATCTAAAATCATTCCTCTAAGGCAATCTAATGCTGTCCCTGTAGTATTGAACTTTGGCCACAAGATGGACACTGCCTTTTTAAATGGTGTTTTATGCTATTGAGATCAGCCTGAGAGGTGGGCGTTGCCTTGCTTATAAGAACCCACGTTACCCTCACTACGTCACGTCTGATGAAATCACGTGGGTCATGATGAAACGCGTCACGTGAGACGCTGCTGAACACGGAAGTTCGTCCTGGGATCCTTGCCCGAGCCTCCGCTTCTCTTCCTCCCCCTGCACACAGTCTTTATGCCACTCGGAAGCCAAGCAGAGCCTTGTCGGGCCCATTCAGAGCGGGAGACGCCCGCCATGAGCCATCACTTACCACCCGAATAGGTCACGTGAGTGCCAATCAAAAATTGGAAACAATGTGCTTGGGGTTGAGGTTAGACACAATCTGTGTCTGTAATGAGAGCGTAAGCTTTATTGCAGAGGCGTGCTAATGCTGTTCACATATACGGGCTGACATCTTTCAGTTGATTTCCTTCCGCTGTTGTTTGCTTGGAGCTGGTTGCTTTGCCTGGGCCTGAAGAAAAATCCTATTTGCATGCATAGTGACTACACAGGAGTGCACTCCATTTCACTTGCCAGTATCCCAGATGCCTGCCATCTCCTTCAGTGTTTTTATGGGGAGGGTACATGTTTGTATGTCAGTGTTTGTCATGTAGCCTATTGAATTTTTGATATTGCAATAAATTATACTTTTTTCACCAGCTTAGGGCTCCCCTAACCTTGTTTCTACTATTATGCTTATATTCTGGGTGAGACTAAGCCAATTAGGGTGATATCCCGTACCTTGTTTTTGTTTGCAAATTATCCTTTGTTACGGTTTGATATCCCTGGTGATTATTATTACTGATTGTTTTTCAATTGTTTTTTGGTTAGCAATATGGCGTACATACCTAAGTTTGATACATCAGAGGACACAGATGATGCCTTTGAGGGAATAGAAGATGAAGTAGCAAGTGAGGATAAATTATTGTTGGTGCGTTTATTTCGCGAACATAAACGTATTTCCATCAAGTTCATTAAGAAAAAACTGGAGATCATAAGCATGGATAGATACATTGAAAAGAATATTATCCCTAGGGGAATTAGAGAAAGAGTGGCCCCAGCCGAACATCTGCAAACTCTACGCATGCTCCCAGAGTGGGAGAAAGAGTGTAAACAACATGGATTGAAAGTTATGAAAATTTTTGTAAAAGAGGAGAAAATACAATTTACAGATGTTGAGTAGGATTTAGAGATCAGTGCCTTAAAATTGAATGAATATAAAGATAAAGACTCATTCGATGAGTTAAATGAGAGATTGAAAAAGGATATGGAAAAAGAACAGGCAAGAATAAGAGAGATAAAAGATAAGAAATTTGCACGAGATGTAGAGGATTATAAAAATGGAGATATTTTCAACCTAGGTGGTAGAAAGTATGGAAGCAGGCGTGGACAGGGCAGAAGAGTCGGCTGGGGCAGTAACTCAGAGGAATCAGGGGCTGACACCTCAGGACGTGAGGAAGGTTCAGGCTCAGGTAACCCCAGGGGTAAAGGGAAAAATAATAGAAAGCGAAGGAATAATAGTCAAAAGAATAAGGATAGACGCAATGACCCCCGTTTTTTAGGAAAAGGAAAAGGAGGAGAGGAAGAAGAGGTAGAGGAAGAGGATATAGGTATGCAGACGAGACAGAGGCAGAACAAGGGGATGTCCCGTTAGGTGCAGATGAAGGACCCCCTGGGGAGTCTTTGGATGTAGTTAACTTAACCGATGAAGTCCTTTCTGATACCCAAATATCTCTGCTTAAGAGAGGGCTTAGTTTTTGTCCAAAGCGGAGTGGATGTGAATTTGAGGCCTTTAAGGACGTTCAACTTTTCTTACGCAGGGTTCTCTTAAAGCGCATGTACTCCCCTGATGCCCCCAGCACGTCTTTGGCTCGTGGGATTTCCCCTTCCCCTGCAGATGTGGATGACTACGATCTTGATCTCCTCTTTGGGGAGGTTGATCTTATGTCTAATCCAAGTGATTTACATGTAAAGCTGTTCCCTAAATCGAACTTCATGCCCCCCCTTGGCTCAAATAGACATGCATCCATGTTCATGGATTTAGTAGCTGAGGACCTAAAAGGAATTGACTGGGAGAAGAAAGGTAGGGATAATCTCTCCAAAATGGAGAGAGAGGCCCTGAAATCACTGCAGTCAAACCAAAAAATTGTTATTAAAAAGAGTGACAAGGGGGGGAATGTTGTGCTGATGACCAGGGACAGCTATGAAAAAGAAGCTAGACGATTATTAAATGACAAATCCACCTATGAAAGAGTAAATACTAGCCTTTTTAAGGAATTGATGGAGAAAATTAATTTAAAAATGCAGTGGGGTTTTTTGGAGGGGGTTCTGACTGAAAAAGAGCTGAAGTTTTTGTTGGTTTCTGAATATACTATCCCCACTTTTTATTTTTTGCCAAAGACACATAAAAGTTTAACTAGTCCCCCAGGTCGCCCGATAGTTTCGGGTAATAATGGCCCTTTGGAAAAGTTGGCAACGTATGTAGATCTAAAAGTCAAGAATATTGTCACTAATTTACCTTCTTTTGTCATGGATACTGGAGATGTGCTGGCTGGCATCGAGGGGGTGCATGTCGAGGAGGACTGGCTGTTGGTGGGACTCGATGTTGAGTCCCTTTTTACTTCTATCCCCAATGCTAAAGGGCTGGAAGCTTTCGAATACTATTTGAACTGTCATTATAAGGACCACGTGAGTCATGTCGATTTTGTTTTGGACGCTATGAAATTGATCCTAAATAATAATTTTTTTGAGTTCGGTGGCTCCATCTATAGACAGAAAAGGGGGGTGACCATGGGGGTGGCGTGCTCCCCATCCTACGCGTGCCTTCACCTTGGTTACTGGGAGCAGGAGGTGGTGAGGTGCACTCGTGGGTATGCGGAGCACGTCGCCCTCTGGATTCGTTATGTGGATGACATTCTTGTTTTGTGGAAAGGGACAAACCAGGAACTTAAGTCCTTTGTCGCCGAATTGAATACCAACAATAGAAATATTTTCCTTACATACACGTGTGATCAAAAAGAAATCTCCTTCTTGGACCTGACCATCAAAAAGGAGGGTACTGGGTTGGTTACCAGTACATATAGAAAACCTACAGCTGGGAATACCCTCCTGTCCGCAGAAAGCTCTCATCTCCCAGCACAAAAGTGGGCTGTTCCCACTGGACAGTTCCTGCGATTACGCAGGAACTGCAGCAACATTGCTGACTTTAATAGAGAGGCGGGAGATTTGAGGTCTAGATTGCGGGCAAGGGGGTACCCCAATAGAATTATTATTACTGCATACAAAAGAGCATTAGCGAGAAATAGAAAGGACCTTTTAATAGGTAAGACTAGAAAAGACAAATATTGTGATAATGTCCCACGGGTGGTGACCCCATACAATGCTCACTTTATGGAAATTAAACAGATCCTGCAAAGGCATTGGCATTTGCTACGTAGGGATCCTATTATGGCCAAGATAGTGGGGGAGTACCCACATATGGCCGCAAAAAGAGGCACCAATTTAAATGACCTTTTGGTCAGAAGTGAGTTTGGGTGGAGCAGCCATCATGGGCATACGATCAAAAAAGGTATGCAAAAATGTTTGGATTGTGATGTGTGCAGATATGCACAAAAAGGTAACCAATTTTTTAATCATGACAGATCAAAATCGTTTTTTATTAATGATCATATTACCTGTACTACTACCCGGGTAGTGTATCAGATCAGATGTCCTTGTGATCTTGTATATATTGGGAAAACTTATAGACCCTTAAATGTACGCATAGGTGAGCATATAAACAATATTAGGAGTACCACTATAGACAAAAAAAGGTTAAATCCCCTGGCTTTACATTTCAAATCTGTCCACAATTCTGATGTTTCTGGCTTGAGATTTATGGGCATCTATAAATTGAATATTAGCCCACGTCGAGGGGACTATGATAAACAACTTTTAAGAAAAGAGTCCATGTGGATTTATAAGTGTGAGAGCCTACATCCGAAGGGACTTAACAAAGATTTGAATCTAAAATCATTCCTCTAAGGCAATCTAATGCTGTCCCTGTAGTATTGAACTTTGGCCACAAGATGGACACTGCCTTTTTAAATGGTGTTTTATGCTATTGAGATCAGCCTGAGAGGTGGGCGTTGCCTTGCTTATAAGAACCCACGTTACCCTCACTACGTCACGTCTGATGAAATCACGTGGGTCATGATGAAACGCGTCACGTGAGACGCTGCTGAACACGGAAGTTCGTCCTGGGATCCTTGCCCGAGCCTCCGCTTCTCTTCCTCCCCCTGCACACAGTCTTTATGCCACTCGGAAGCCAAGCAGAGCCTTGTCGGGCCCATTCAGAGCGGGAGACGCCCGCCATGAGCCATCACTTACCACCCGAATAGGTCACGTGAGTGCCAATCAAAAATTGGAAACAATGTGCTTGGGGTTGAGGTTAGACACAATCTGTGTCTGTAATGAGAGCGTAAGCTTTATTGCAGAGGCGTGCTAATGCTGTTCACATATACGGGCTGACATCTTTCAGTTGATTTCCTTCCGCTGTTGTTTGCTTGGAGCTGGTTGCTTTGCCTGGGCCTGAAGAAAAATCCTATTTGCATGCATAGTGACTACACAGGAGTGCACTCCATTTCACTTGCCAGTATCCCAGATGCCTGCCATCTCCTTCAGTGTTTTTATGGGGAGGGTACATGTTTGTATGTCAGTGTTTGTCATGTAGCCTATTGAATTTTTGATATTGCAATAAATTATACTTTTTTCACCAGCTTAGGGCTCCCCTAACCTTGTTTCTACTATTATGCTTATATTCTGGGTGAGACTAAGCCAATTAGGGTGATATCCCGTACCTTGTTTTTGTTTGCAAATTATCCTTTGTTACGGTTTGATATCCCTGGTGATTATTATTACTGATTGTTTTTCAATTGTTTTTTGGTTAGCAATATGGCGTACATACCTAAGTTTGATACATCAGAGGACACAGATGATGCCTTTGAGGGAATAGAAGATGAAGTAGCAAGTGAGGATAAATTATTGTTGGTGCGTTTATTTCGCCAACATAAACGTATTTCCATCAAGTTCATTAAGAAAAAACTGGAGATCATAAGCATGGATAGATACATTGAAAAGAATATTATCCCTAGGGGAATTAGAGAAAGAGTGGCCCCAGCCGAACATCTGCAAACTCTACGCATGCTCCCAGAGTGGGAGAAAGAGTGTAAACAACATGGATTGAAAGTTATGAAAATTTTTGTAAAAGAGGAGAAAATACAATTTACAGATGTTGAGTAGGATTTAGAGATCAGTGCCTTAAAATTGAATGAATATAAAGATAAAGACTCATTCGATGAGTTAAATGAGAGATTGAAAAAGGATATGGAAAAAGAACAGGCAAGAATAAGAGAGATAAAAGATAAGAAATTTGCACGAGATGTAGAGGATTATAAAAATGGAGATATTTTCAACCTAGGTGGTAGAAAGTATGGAAGCAGGCGTGGACAGGGCAGAAGAGTCGGCTGGGGCAGTAACTCAGAGGAATCAGGGGCTGACACCTCAGGACGTGAGGAAGGTTCAGGCTCAGGTAACCCCAGGGGTAAAGGGAAAAATAATAGAAAGCGAAGGAATAATAGTCAAAAGAATAAGGATAGACGCAATGACCCCCGTTTTTTAGGAAAAGGAAAAGGAGGAGAGGAAGAAGAGGTAGAGGAAGAGGATATAGGTATGCAGACGAGACAGAGGCAGAACAAGGGGATGTCCCGTTAGGTGCAGATGAAGGACCCCCTGGGGAGTCTTTGGATGTAGTTAACTTAACCGATGAAGTCCTTTCTGATACCCAAATATCTCTGCTTAAGAGAGGGCTTAGTTTTTGTCCAAAGCGGAGTGGATGTGAATTTGAGGCCTTTAAGGACGTTCAACTTTTCTTACGCAGGGTTCTCTTAAAGCGCATGTACTCCCCTGATGCCCCCAGCACGTCTTTGGCTCGTGGGATTTCCCCTTCCCCTGCAGATGTGGATGACTACGATCTTGATCTCCTCTTTGGGGAGGTTGATCTTATGTCTAATCCAAGTGATTTACATGTAAAGCTGTTCCCTAAATCGAACTTCATGCCCCCCCTTGGCTCAAATAGACATGCATCCATGTTCATGGATTTAGTAGCTGAGGACCTAAAAGGAATTGACTGGGAGAAGAAAGGTAGGGATAATCTCTCCAAAATGGAGAGAGAGGCCCTGAAATCACTGCAGTCAAACCAAAAAATTGTTATTAAAAAGAGTGACAAGGGGGGGAATGTTGTGCTGATGACCAGGGACAGCTATGAAAAAGAAGCTAGACGATTATTAAATGACAAATCCACCTATGAAAGAGTAAATACTAGCCCTTTTAAGGAGTTGATGGAGAAAATTAATTTAAAAATGCAGTGGGGTTTTTTGGAGGGGGTTCTGACTGAAAAAGAGCTGAAGTTTTTGTTGGTTTCTGAATATACTATCCCCACTTTTTATTTTTGGCCAAAGACACATAAAAGTTTAACTAGTCCCCCAGGTCGCCCGATAGTTTCGGGTAATAATGGCCCTTTGGAAAAGTTGGCAACGTATGTAGATCTAAAAGTCAAGAATATTGTCACTAATTTACCTTCTTTTGTCATGGATACTGGAGATGTGCTGGCTGGCATCGAGGGGGTGCATGTCGAGGAGGACTGGCTGTTGGTGGGACTCGATGTTGAGTCCCTTTTTACTTCTATCCCCAATGCTAAAGGGCTGGAAGCTTTCGAATACTATTTGAACTGTCATTATAAGGACCACGTGAGTCATGTCGATTTTGTTTTGGACGCTATGAAATTGATCCTAAATAATAATTTTTTTGAGTTCGGTGGCTCCATCTATAGACAGAAAAGGGGGGTGACCATGGGGGCGGCGTGCTCCCCATCCTACGCGTGCCTTCACCTTGGTTACTGGGAGCAGGAGGTGGTGAGGTGCACTCGTGGGTATGCGGAGCACGTCGCCCTCTGGATTCGTTATGTGGATGACATTCTTGTTTTGTGGAAAGGGACAAACCAGGAACTTAAGTCCTTTGTCGCCGAATTGAATACCAACAATAGAAATATTTTCCTTACATACACGTGTGATCAAAAAGAAATCTCCTTCTTGGACCTGACCATCAAAAAGGAGGGTACTGGGTTGGTTACCAGTACATATAGAAAACCTACAGCTGGGAATACCCTCCTGTCCGCAGAAAGCTCTCATCTCCCAGCACAAAAGTGGGCTGTTCCCACTGGACAGTTCCTGCGATTACGCAGGAACTGCAGCAACATTGCTGACTTTAATAGAGAGGCGGGAGATTTGAGGTCTAGATTGCGGGCAAGGGGGTACCCCAATAGAATTATTATTACTGCATACAAAAGAGCATTAGCGAGAAATAGAAAGGACCTTTTAATAGGTAAGACTAGAAAAGACAAATATTGTGATAATGTCCCACGGGTGGTGACCCCATACAATGCTCACTTTATGGAAATTAAACAGATCCTGCAAAGGCATTGGCATTTGCTACGTAGGGATCCTATTATGGCCAAGATAGTGGGGGAGTACCCACATATGGCCGCAAAAAGAGGCACCAATTTAAATGACCTTTTGGTCAGAAGTGAGTTTGGGTGGAGCAGCCATCATGGGCATACGATCAAAAAAGGTATGCAAAAATGTTTGGATTGTGATGTGTGCAGATATGCACAAAAAGGTAACCAATTTTTTAATCATGACAGATCAAAATCGTTTTTTATTAATGATCATATTACCTGTACTACTACCCGGGTAGTGTATCAGATCAGATGTCCTTGTGATCTTGTATATATTGGGAAAACTTATAGACCCTTAAATGTACGCATAGGTGAGCATATAAACAATATTAGGAGTACCACTATAGACAAAAAAAGGTTAAATCCCCTGGCTTTACATTTCAAATCTGTCCACAATTCTGATGTTTCTGGCTTGAGATTTATGGGCATCTATAAATTGAATATTAGCCCACGTCGAGGGGACTATGATAAACAACTTTTAAGAAAAGAGTCCATGTGGATTTATAAGTGTGAGAGCCTACATCCGAAGGGACTTAACAAAGATTTGAATCTAAAATCATTCCTCTAAGGCAATCTAATGCTGTCCCTGTAGTATTGAACTTTGGCCACAAGATGGACACTGCCTTTTTAAATGGTGTTTTATGCTATTGAGATCAGCCTGAGAGGTGGGCGTTGCCTTGCTTATAAGAACCCACGTTACCCTCACTACGTCACGTCTGATGAAATCACGTGGGTCGTGATGAAACGCGTCACGTGAGACGCTGCTGAACACGGAAGTTCGTCCTGGGATCCTTGCCCGAGCCTCCGCTTCTCTTCCTCCCCCTGCACACAGTCTTTATGCCACTCGGAAGCCAAGCAGAGCCTTGTCGGGCCCATTCAGAGCGGGAGACGCCCGCCATGAGCCATCACTTACCACCCGAATAGGTCACGTGAGTGCCAATCAAAAATTGGAAACAATGTGCTTGGGGTTGAGGTTAGACACAATCTGTGTCTGTAATGAGAGCGTAAGCTTTATTGCAGAGGCGTGCTAATGCTGTTCACATATACGGGCTGACATCTTTCAGTTGATTTCCTTCCGCTGTTGTTTGCTTGGAGCTGGTTGCTTTGCCTGGGCCTGAAGAAAAATCCTATTTGCATGCATAGTGACTACACAGGAGTGCACTCCATTTCACTTGCCAGTATCCCAGATGCCTGCCATCTCCTTCAGTGTTTTTATGGGGAGGGTACATGTTTGTATGTCAGTGTTTGTCATGTAGCCTATTGAATTTTTGATATTGCAATAAATTATACTTTTTTCACCAGCTCAGGGCTCCCCTAACCTTGTTTCTACTATTATGCTTATATTCTGGGTGAGACTAAGCCAATTAGGGTGATATCCCGTACCTTGTTTTTGTTTGCAAATTATCCTTTGTTACGGTTTGATATCCCTGGTGATTATTATTACTGATTGTTTTTCAATTGTTTTTTGGTTAGCAATATGGCGTACATACCTAAGTTTGATACATCAGAGGACACAGATGATGCCTTTGAGGGAATAGAAGATGAAGTAGCAAGTGAGGATAAATTATTGTTGGTGCGTTTATTTCGCCAACATAAACGTATTTCCATCAAGTTCATTAAGAAAAAACTGGAGATCATAAGCATGGATAGATACATTGAAAAGAATATTATCCCTAGGGGAATTAGAGAAAGAGTGGCCCCAGCCGAACATCTGCAAACTCTACGCATGCTCCCAGAGTGGGAGAAAGAGTGTAAACAACATGGATTGAAAGTTATGAAAAAATTTTTGTAAAAGAGGAGAAAATACAATTTACAGATGTTGAGAAGGATTTAGAGATCAGTGCCTTAAAATTGAATGAATATAAAGATAAAGACTCATTCGATGAGTTAAATGAGAGATTGAAAAAGGATATGGAAAAAGAACAGGCAAGAATAAGAGAGATAAAAGATAAGAAATTTGCACGAGATGTAGAGGATTATAAAAATGGAGATATTTTCAACCTAGGTGGTAGAAAGTATGGAAGCAGGCGTGGACAGGGCAGAAGAGTCGGCTGGGGCAGTAACTCAGAGGAATCAGGGGCTGACACCTCAGGACGTGAGGAAGGTTCAGGCTCAGGTAACCCCAGGGGTAAAGGGAAAAATAATAGAAAGCGAAGGAATAATAGTCAAAAGAATAAGGATAGACGCAATGACCCCCGTTTTTTAGGAAAAGGAAAAGGAGGAGAGGAAGAAGAGGTAGAGGAAGAGGATATAGGTATGCAGACGAGACAGAGGCAGAACAAGGGGATGTCCCGTTAGGTGCAGATGAAGGACCCCCTGGGGAGTCTTTGGATGTAGTTAACTTAACCGATGAAGTCCTTTCTGATACCCAAATATCTCTGCTTAAGAGAGGGCTTAGTTTTTGTCCAAAGCGGAGTGGATGTGAATTTGAGGCCTTTAAGGACGTTCAACTTTTCTTACGCAGGGTTCTCTTAAAGCGCATGTACTCCCCTGATGCCCCCAGCACGTCTTTGGCTCGTGGGATTTCCCCTTCCCCTGCAGATGTGGATGACTACGATCTTGATCTCCTCTTTGGGGAGGTTGATCTTATGTCTAATCCAAGTGATTTACATGTAAAGCTGTTCCCTAAATCGAACTTCATGCCCCCCCTTGGCTCAAATAGACATGCATCCATGTTCATGGATTTAGTAGCTGAGGACCTAAAAGGAATTGACTGGGAGAAGAAAGGTAGGGATAATCTCTCCAAAATGGAGAGAGAGGCCCTGAAATCACTGCAGTCAAACCAAAAAATTGTTATTAAAAAGAGTGACAAGGGGGGGAATGTTGTGCTGATGACCAGGGACAGCTATGAAAAAGAAGCTAGACGATTATTAAATGACAAATCCACCTATGAAAGAGTAAATACTAGCCCTTTTAAGGAATTGATGGAGAAAATTAATTTAAAAATGCAGTGGGGTTTTTTGGAGGGGGTTCTGACTGAAAAAGAGCTGAAGTTTTTGTTGGTTTCTGAATATACTATCCCCACTTTTTATTTTTTGCCAAAGACACATAAAAGTTTAACTAGTCCCCCAGGTCGCCCGATAGTTTCGGGTAATAATGGCCCTTTGGAAAAGTTGGCAACGTATGTAGATCTAAAAGTCAAGAATATTGTCACTAATTTACCTTCTTTTGTCATGGATACTGGAGATGTGCTGGCTGGCATCGAGGGGGTGCATGTCGAGGAGGACTGGCTGTTGGTGGGACTCGATGTTGAGTCCCTTTTTACTTCTATCCCCAATGCTAAAGGGCTGGAAGCTTTCGAATACTATTTGAACTGTCATTATAAGGACCACGTGAGTCATGTCGATTTTGTTTTGGACGCTATGAAATTGATCCTAAATAATAATTTTTTTGAGTTCGGTGGCTCCATCTATAGACAGAAAAGGGGGGTGACCATGGGGGCGGCGTGCTCCCCATCCTACGCGTGCCTTCACCTTGGTTACTGGGAGCAGGAGGTGGTGAGGTGCACTCGTGGGTATGCGGAGCACGTCGCCCTCTGGATTCGTTATGTGGATGACATTCTTGTTTTGTGGAAAGGGACAAACCAGGAACTTAAGTCCTTTGTCGCCGAATTGAATACCAACAATAGAAATATTTTCCTTACATACACGTGTGATCAAAAAGAAATCTCCTTCTTGGACCTGACCATCAAAAAGGAGGGTACTGGGTTGGTTACCAGTACATATAGAAAACCTACAGCTGGGAATACCCTCCTGTCCGCAGAAAGCTCTCATCTCCCAGCACAAAAGTGGGCTGTTCCCACTGGACAGTTCCTGCGATTACGCAGGAACTGCAGCAACATTGCTGACTTTAATAGAGAGGCGGGAGATTTGAGGTCTAGATTGCGGGCAAGGGGGTACCCCAATAGAATTATTATTACTGCATACAAAAGAGCATTAGCGAGAAATAGAAAGGACCTTTTAATAGGTAAGACTAGAAAAGACAAATATTGTGATAACGTCCCACGGGTGGTGACCCCATACAATGCTCACTTTATGGAAATTAAACAGATCCTGCAAAGGCATTGGCATTTGCTACGTAGGGATCCTATTATGGCCAAGATAGTGGGGGAGTACCCACATATGGCCGCAAAAAGAGGCACCAATTTAAATGACCTTTTGGTCAGAAGTGAGTTTGGGTGGAGCAGCCATCATGGGCATACGATCAAAAAAGGTATGCAAAAATGTTTGGATTGTGATGTGTGCAGATATGCACAAAAAGGTAACCAATTTTTTAATCATGACAGATCAAAATCGTTTTTTATTAATGATCATATTACCTGTACTACTACCCGGGTAGTGTATCAGATCAGATGTCCTTGTGATCTTGTATATATTGGGAAAACTTATAGACCCTTAAATGTACGCATAGGTGAGCATATAAACAATATTAGGAGTACCACTATAGACAAAAAAAGGTTAAATCCCCTGGCTTTACATTTCAAATCTGTCCACAATTCTGATGTTTCTGGCTTGAGATTTATGGGCATCTATAAATTGAATATTAGCCCACGTCGAGGGGACTATGATAAACAACTTTTAAGAAAAGAGTCCATGTGGATTTATAAGTGTGAGAGCCTACATCCGAAGGGACTTAACAAAGATTTGAATCTAAAATCATTCCTCTAAGGCAATCTAATGCTGTCCCTGTAGTATTGAACTTTGGCCACAAGATGGACACTGCCTTTTTAAATGGTGTTTTATGCTATTGAGATCAGCCTGAGAGGTGGGCGTTGCCTTGCTTATAAGAACCCACGTTACCCTCACTACGTCACGTCTGATGAAATCACGTGGGTCGTGATGAAACGCGTCACGTGAGACGCTGCTGAACACGGAAGTTCGTCCTGGGATCCTTGCCCGAGCCTCCGCTTCTCTTCCTCCCCCTGCACACAGTCTTTATGCCACTCGGAAGCCAAGCAGAGCCTTGTCGGGCCCATTCAGAGCGGGAGACGCCCGCCATGAGCCATCACTTACCACCCGAATAGGTCACGTGAGTGCCAATCAAAAATTGGAAACAATGTGCTTGGGGTTGAGGTTAGACACAATCTGTGTCTGTAATGAGAGCGTAAGCTTTATTGCAGAGGCGTGCTAATGCTGTTCACATATACGGGCTGACATCTTTCAGTTGATTTCCTTCCGCTGTTGTTTGCTTGGAGCTGGTTGCTTTGCCTGGGCCTGAAGAAAAATCCTATTTGCATGCATAGTGACTACACAGGAGTGCACTCCATTTCACTTGCCAGTATCCCAGATGCCTGCCATCTCCTTCAGTGTTTTTATGGGGAGGGTACATGTTTGTATGTCAGTGTTTGTCATGTAGCCTATTGAATTTTTGATATTGCAATAAATTATACTTTTTTCACCAGCTCAGGGCTCCCCTAACCTTGTTTCTACTATTATGCTTATATTCTGGGTGAGACTAAGCCAATTAGGGTGATATCCCGTACCTTGTTTTTGTTTGTTCACCATCATGGTTTATGAGAAGGATACAGAAAGCTGTCTCAGAGATTTAAGCTGTCTGTTTCCACAGTTAGGAGCATATTGAGGAAATGGAAGACCACAGGCTCAGTTAAAGTTGAGGCTCGGAGTGGCAGACCAGGTAAAATCTCAGATAGACAAAAGCAACGAATGGTGAGAACAGTCAGAGTCAACCCACAGACCAGCACCAAAGACCTACAACATCATCTTGCTGCAAATAGAGTCACTGTGCATTGTTCAACCATTCGGAGCACTTTGCACAAGGAGATGCTGCATGCGAGAGTGATGCAGAGGAAGCCTTTTCTCCGCCCACAGCACAAACAGAGCTGCTAATAAAGCACTTTTGGACAAGTCAGCTTCATTTTGGAATAAGGTGCTGTGGACTGCTGAAACTAAAATTGAGTTATTTGGGCATAACAAGGGGTGTTA
The DNA here is from genome assembly GCF_040937935.1 of Hyperolius riggenbachi. Classification (NCBI taxonomy): domain Eukaryota; kingdom Metazoa; phylum Chordata; class Amphibia; order Anura; family Hyperoliidae; genus Hyperolius; species Hyperolius riggenbachi. Next base: position 21,505,326 of record NC_090647.1, on the reverse strand, counting down.
TGCATGGAGAAAAAAGAACACAGCATTCCAAGAAAAACACCTACTACCTTCAGTAAAATATGGTGGTGGTTCCATCATGCTGTGTGGCTGTGTGGCCAGTGCAGAGACTGATAATCTTGTCACAGTTGAGGGACGCATAGATTCCACTCAGCATCAGCAGATTCTGGAGACCGATGTCCAGAAATTATTGACAAAGTTGAAGCTGGGCTGGATCTTTCAACAACACAACGACCCTAAACAATGCTCAAAATCCACTAAGGCATTCATGCAGAGGAACAAGTACAACGTTCTGGAATGGCCATCTCAGTCCCCAGACCTGAGTATAACTGAAAATCTGTGGTGTGAGTTAAATAGAGCTGTCCATGCTCGGAAGCCATCAAATCTGAATGAACTAGAGACGTTTTATAAAGAGCAATGGTCCAAAATACCTTCATCTAGAATCCAGACTCTCATTGAAACCTACAGGAAGCATTTAGAGGCTGTAATTTCTGCAGAAGGAGGATCTACTAAATATTGATTTCATTTCTTTTTTGTTAAGCCCAAATTTATGCACCTGCCTAATTTTGTTTAAACAATTATTGCACACTTTCTGTAAATCCAATAAACAATTCACTTCTCAAATATCACTGTGTGTGTCTCCTATATGATATACATTTTTTATCGTAACAACCAACGATTTATTCAGGAAAATCACGACGATTAACAAGGTTGCCCAAACTTTCACATCCTACTCTACATTCGGACTGGTCCCAGGAAACAACACATGACAAAGCCACTCATGTCTGGACGGCTATCCCTAGAGTTCAGGTTGCAATGAGGGCCCAGAGATCCAAGGTTATGAGCCACGACTGTGATTTTGCATGAGGGCCGGTTCACACCTGCAGTGGATCAAAATGGATCCAGTTAAAACAGATCTTTTTTTTTAAACATATTTTCACAATTATGTGCTTTTCTAAGCATACGTTTCCAGTATGTTTTAACATATGGTAAAAACATTGAGGGTGTTTCGATTATGGTAATGTTCGTTTTATGATTAATATAAAGGAGTTGGGAGTGGTTATGCTGTACCAAACAATTTTTTATCCATATAGCTTTGTTTAATCTACTGCTTTATTTTGAATGTACCATGTAATGTACCATGTTATGTACCATTTTACTTGTTTAGATTAATGTACCTGAATGTTAATGTGAGGCTGCTGGTTTGCAAATGGTTAATTACACTACATAATATAGACATATGGCAATGGTAGGGATTAGATTGTGAGCTCCTTTGAGGGACAGTTAGTGACAAGATATATATATATATACTCTGTACAGCGCTGCGTAATATGTCGGCGCTATATAAATACTAAAAATAATAATAATAAATAATAATAATAATAATAATGAACCGCTAAAATACCACATGTTTAAAGCCTTGCTCGAGTCCTACTTTTAACAGGAAGTGCATAAAGATGACACTGAGGGGAGGAGCAGGAAGTTTAGGCAATCCTTTTTGATATACGATTTGTGTGCATAGTTCTGTGTATGAACGGAAGGTCCATTTTAGCATTGGCTTTCATTGCCTCTGTGCTGCTCTCTGGAAAAAAAGTGTCAAGTTTGGACTCTCTACTTAGTTTCTGTTAAGTTTTTATGAACATATCCAGTGGATCCATGTTCCGTTCAAGATGGCCAATATATTTAACACTAGCTGATGACCCGGTGTTGCCCGGGTATGTGTTTGGCTGCTGTTGGCTCTGCCCACTTTTTCTAACCCTAACACGCAAACACTCAATGACCAAGCTTGTGAGCTTTGAAGTCCTTAACATCAATAATTAGTATTTTTCCATTAAAATGAAACAAATCTGATTGCCAGTTTGTAGCTTCACCCTCTTTTCTGAATTTAACCCCAAGTCACCCAATGACCAACTGTACCAGGTTTGAGGCTTGTGCCATTAACAGTGCAAGAATGGCAGCAATTTTATTATTACCCTTGAAAATCAATAGGTGAATTTTGATTGGCTGTTGTAGGCTCTACCCACTTTTCTGAATATAATCTCAGCCACCCAGTGGCCAACTGTGTCAAGTTTGAGAACCATGCCAATAACATTGTAAGGATGGCTGCAGTTTATTTTTTCCTACGTAAAAAGTTAGTTGTTTTTGGCTCTGCCCACTGTTTCTAACATTGACATACAGTCACTCAATGACCAAGTTTATGAGTTTTGGGGTCCTTGGTATCAATATTTTGCATTTCGAAATTAAATAAATCTGGCTGTTTGTGGCCTTGCCCCCTTTTCAGAATTTGAATCCCAGTCACCTAATAACAGACTGTGTCAGATTTGAGGCCTCTGCCGTTGACAGTGTAAAAATGGTAGCAATGTAAATATTGCCCGTGAAAATCAATACATTTTGATTGGGTTCTGTAGGATTCGACTACTTCTGAATATTAATCCCAGTCATCCAGTGACCAACTGTGCATAGTTTAAAAACCCAGCCATTAACAGTGAAAGAATGGCTGCAGTTTACATTTTAACAGTGAATTTTGTATTTGTCTCTACCCACCCTTTGTAACATTGACAAACAGTCACTCAAGGACCAAGTTTGTGAGAATGGAAGCAGTATATCAAGAAAGAAATCTGATTGTCTGTTTCTGGCTCCGTCCCCTTAAGTGGATGTGAACCCCAGTCACTTATTGATGGTCTGTAGCAGGTTTGAGGCCTCTGCCATTGGCTGTTTAGGCTTCACCCACTTTTCTGAATATTAATTCCAGTTTTGAGCTTTGGGGTCCTTAGCATCAATAATTTGCATTTTCCCATTGAAATTAAACAATCTGGCTGTTCATGGCCCACCCCCTTTCCAGAATTAGAACCCCTGTCACCCAAAAACCGACTGTAGCAGGTTTGAGGCCTCTGCCATTAACAGTGTAGGAATGGCAGCAGTTTGAATATTCCCCTTGAAAATCAATAGGTGCATTTTGATTGGCTGTTGTAGGCTCCACTCACTTTCCTGAATCTTACTCTTATTCACCCAGTGACCAAGTGTGCCAAGTTTGAAAACCCTGCGATCAACAGTCTAAGAATGGCTGCAGTTTACATTTTCCCATTATAAATGAATGGCTGATATTTGATTGGCTGTTTAATGCTCTGCCCACTTTTCCTGGATTTGTAACCTCGGTCACCAAGTGACCAACTGTGCCAACTGTGGGGACTCTGGCTTGATTACTGTGAGAATGGCAGCCTTTTACATTTTTTCCATTGACATGAATGGGTGAAACCTGATTGGCTGTTTGTAGCTCCGCCCAGGTGGACAGAGGGGACGCGAGACTCCCAAAACATATCATCCAAGGTAGTAAGTGATCTGTATATCAAGTTTTGTTGACATTGGTAAAAGCGTTTTTGAGTGATCACTGCACATACACACATACTTCCAATGTTATATCCCATACTAGCTGATGACCCGGTGTTGCCCAGGTATGTATTTGGCTGGTGTCAGCTCGGCCCACTTTTTCTGACCCTAACCCACAAACACTCAATGACCTAGTTTGTGAGCTTTGGCATCAATAATTTGTATATTCCCATAGAAATTAAATAAATCAGATTGGCGGTTTGTGACTCCACCCCTTTCCAGCATTTGAACCCCAGTCACCAAATGACCAACTGTAGCAGGTTTGAGACATATGCTATTAACAGTGTAAAAATGGCAGCAATTTAAATACTACCCTTGAAAATCAACAGGTGAATTTTGATTGGCTATTATAAAATCCACCCACTTCCCTGAATATTAATCTCAGTCACTCAGTAACCATTTGGGCAATTTTGAGAACCCTGCCATTCACAGTGTAAGAATGGCTGCAGTTTACATTTTCCCAGTGAAATGTGGTTTTGGCTCCGCCCACTTTTGTAACCTGGACACACAGTAACTCAGTGATCAAGTTTGTGAGCTTTTGGGTCCTTGGCATCAATAAAAACAAATCTGATTGGCTGTTTGTGGCTTCGCCCCCTTTTCTAAATTTGAACCCCAGTGACCAATTGACCAACTGTACCAGGTTTGAGGCTTGTGTCATTAACAGTGCAAGAATGGCAGCAATTTTAATATTACCCTTGAAAATCAATAGGTGAATTTTGCTTAGCTTTCGTAGGCTCCACCCACTTTTCTGAATGTTTTTCTCAGTCACCCAGTAACCAATTGTACAAAGTATGAGAACAAAACACTGCCATTAACAGTGTAAGAATGGCTGCAGTTTACATTTTCCCAGTGAAATTTGTATTTGGCTCTGCCTACTTTTTGTAACCTGGACACACAGTCACTCAATGACCAAGTTTGTGAGCTTTCAGGTTCCTCGCATCAAAAATGTGTGAATGGAAGCAGTTTATCCAGCAAAAAAATCTGATTGGCTGTTTGTGGCTCCACCACTTTAGTGAATTTGAACCCCAGTCACCCAATGACCGACTGTAGCAGGTTTGAGGCCTCTGCCATTAACAGTGTAAGAATGGCAGCAGTTTTAATATTCCCCTTGAAAATCAATTAGTGAATTTTGATTGGCTGTTGTAGGCTCCCCCCACTTTTCTGAATATAATCTCAGCCACCCTGTGGCCAACTGTGTCAAGTTTGAGAACCCTGCCAATAACATTGTGAGGATGGCTGCAGTTTATATTTTCCTATGTAAAAAGTTAGTTGTTTTTGGCTCTGCCCACTGTTTCTAACCTTGACATACAGTCACTCAATGACCAAGTTTATGAGCTTTGGGCTCCTTGGTATCAATATTTTGCATTTCGAAATTAAATAAATCTGGCTGTTTGTGGCCCTGCTCCCTTTTCAGAATTTGAATCCCAGTCACCTAATGACAGACTGTGTAAGATTTGAGGCCTCTGCCATTGACAGTGTAAAAATGGTAGCAGTGTAAATATTGCCCGTGAAAATCAATACATTTTGATTGGCTTCTGTAGGATTCGACTACTTCTGAATATTAATCCCAGTCATCCAGTGACCAACTGTGCATAGTTTAAAAACCCTGCCATTAACAGTGAAAGAATGGCTGCAGTTTACATTTTAACAGTGAAATTTGTATTTGTCTCTACCCACCCTTTGTAACATTGACAAACAGTCACTCAAGGACCAAGTTTGTGAGAATGGAAGCAGTATATCGAGAAAGAAATCTGATTGTCTGTTTCTGGCTCCGTCCCCTTAAGTGGATTTGAACCCCAGTCACTTATTGATGGTCTGTAGCAGGTTTGAGGCCTCTGCCATTGGCTGTTTAGGCTTCACCCACTTTTCTGAATATTAATTCCAGTTTTGAGCTTTGGGGTCCTTAGCATCAATAATTTGCATTTTCCCATTGAAATTAAACAATCTGGCTGTTCGTGGCCCACCCCCTTTCCAGAATTAGAACCCCTGTCACCGAAAAAACCGACTGTAGCAGGTTTGAGGCCTCTGCCATTAACAGTGTAGGAATGGCAGCAGTTTAAATATTCCCCTTGAAAATCAATAGGTGCATTTTGATTGGCTGTTGTAGGCTCCACCCACTTTCCTGAATCTTGCTCTTATTCACCCAGTGACCAAGTGTGCCAAGTTTGAAAACCCTGCGATTAACAGTCTAAGAATGGCTGCAGTTTACATTTTCCCATTGAAAATGAATGGCTGATATTTGATTGGCTGTTTAATGCTCTGCCCACTTTTCCTGGATTTGTAACCTCAGTCACCAAGTGACCAACTGTGCCAACTGTAGAGACTCTGGCTTGATTACTGTGAGAATGGCAGCCTTTTACATTTTTTCCATTGACATGAATGGGTGAAACCTGATTGGCTGTTTGTAGCTCCGCCAAGGTGGACAGAGGGGATGCGAAACTCCCAAAACATATCATCCCAGGTAGTAAGTGATCTGTATATCAAGTTTTGTTGAAATTGGTAAAGGCGTTTTTGAGTGATCGCTGCACATATACACATACTTCCAATGTTATATCCCATACTAGCTGATGACCCGGTGTTGCCCAGGTAGGTAATTGGCTGGTGTCAGCTCCACCCACTTTTTCTAACCCTAACCCACAAACAATCAATGACCAAGTTTGTGAGCTTTGGCATCAATAATTTTTATATTCCCATAGAAATTAAATAAATCAGATTGGCGGTTTGTGACTCTGCCCCTCTCCAGCATTTGAACCCCAGTTACCAAATTACCAAATGTAGCAGGTTTGAGGCATCTGCTATTAACAATGTAAAAATGGCAGCAATTTAAATACTCCCCTTGAAAATCAACAGGTGAATTTTGATTGCCTATTATAGAATCCACCCACTTCCCTGAATATTAATCTCAGTCACCCAGTGACCATTTGGGCAGATTTTGAGAACCCTGCCATTCACAGTGTAAGAATGGCTGCAGATTAAATTTTCACAGTGAAATTTGTTTTTGGCTCCGCCCACTTTTTGTAACCTGGACACAAAGTCACTCAATGGCCAAGTGTGTGAGCTTTCGGGTCCTTGGCATCAATAAAAACAAATCTGATTGGCTGTTTGTGGCTTTGCCCCCTTTTCTGAATTTGAACCCCAGTGACCAATTGACCAACTGTACCAGGTTTGAGGCTTGTGCCATTAACAGTGCAAGAATGGCTGCAATTTTAATATTCTCCTTGAAAATCAACAGGTGAATATTGTTTAGCATTTTTAGGCTCCACCCACTTTTCTGAATATTAATCCCAGTCACCCAGTAACCAACTGTGCAAAGTTTGAGAACCCTGCCATTTGCAGTGAAGAAGAGCTGCATTTTACATTTTTCCGGGGAAATCTGTTTTTGACTCCAACCAGTTTTTGTAACCTTGACACTCAATGACTGTGAATAGAAGCAGTTTATCCAGCAAATAAATCTGATTGGCTGTTTATGGCTCCGCCCCTTTTGTGAATTTGAACCCCAGTCACATAATGACTGACTGTAGCAGGTTTGAGGCATCTGCCATTAACAGTGTAAGAATGGTAGCAGTTTCAATATCCTCCTTGAAAATCAATTGGTGAATTTTAATTGGCTGTTGTAAGCGCCACCCATGTTCCTGAATATTAATCCCATACACCCAGTGACCAACTGTGTCAAGCTTGAGAACCCTGCCAATAACAGAATCGCTGAAATCAATCTAACAAATCTGATTGGCTGTTTGTGGCTCTAACCCTTTGAATTTGGTCCCCAGTCACCCAATGACTGACTGTATCAGGTTTGAGGCCTCTGCCATTAGCAGTGTAAGAATTGTAGCAATGTAAATATTCCTCTTGAAAAATCAATAGGTAAATTTTGATTGGCTGTTGTAGGCCCCACCCACTTTCTAAATATTAATCCTAGTCACCCAGTGGCACACTGTGTCAAGTTTGGGAACCGTGCATTTAACAGTTTAATAATAGTTGCAGTTTATATTTTCTCGTGTTAAAAATGTAGTTGTTGGCACCACCCACTTTTTCTAACCTTGACATACAGTCACTCAATGTCCAAGTTTATGAGTTTTGGTGTCCTTGGTATCAATAATTTGTATATTCTCATTGAAATTAATCAAATCTGATTAGCTGTTTGTGGCTCCACCCCTTTTTGAATTTGAACCCCAGTCACCCAGTGACCAACTGCGTCAGATTTGAAGCCTCTGCCATTAACAGTGTAAGAATGGCAGCAATTTAAATATTCTCCTTGAAAATCAATAGGTGAAGTTTGATTGGCTGTTTTAGGATCCACCCACTTTCCTGAATATTAATCCCATTCACCCAGTGACCAAGTGTGCCAAGTTTGAAAACCCTGGGATTAACAGTCTAAGAATGGCTGCAGTTTACATTTTCCCATTAAAAATGAATGGCTGAAATTTGATTGGCTCTTTTATGCACTGCCCAATTTTCCTGGATTTGTAACCTTGGTCACCAAGTGATCAACTGTGCCAAGTGTGGGGACTCTGGCTTGATTGGCTGTTTATAGCTCCACCCAGGTGTGCAGGGGGGACAGGAGATGCCCAGAACATATCATCCCAGGTAGTAAGGGATCTGTATACCAAGTTTCGTTCAAATCGGTCAAGGCGTTTTCGATTGATCGCGGCACATGTATACACACATACATAAATACATACACACACACATGAAAGGATATGTAGGTATATATGTATATATCTGTATATATATATTAGTATATATGTATTAGTATATAGATCAATTTCATATACAAGCATACATGTATCTAATCAGTGTTAAAGTGTCTATAGAACAACCAGCCACACACACACATCTGTGCAGGAAGAGCTGGCTGCATGAAATAGAGAATAGTCAAATTCTTCTTGCTGGGCAAAACCCATAAGTGCCCCAAATGGGGACACCTGGAAGGTCATAAATAACATATTTCCCCGTGATCATTGAACTGTGCTATTTCTTGTAAATCACATGACTTTCTGTAATTATGGTGACATATGATGATATACTGCGCATGCGCAAATCCTGTATTGAGTAGGATATAAGGAAAGCAACTGAAGTAACTTAAATAGTCTAAAAACATCTGATATCTGACAAGGCCGTGACATGAACTTACATAGCAACGACTCCTTTCAGCTGAGGGCTTGCCGCGGATGGTCTTCTTCAGAATTCACGTAAGTAATATGACTATATTTCTCTTTTTATTTTTTTTTAAAGAGAGAGGTGTCTATATTATTTATGTGAAATTTCTGTTGATACCAAAACGAATCCGGTTTTGGAGTTTGTGTTTTTTGATAGTATAAATTATATAGGTTATAAGGTTTTTATTTATTTTAGTTTAAAAAAAAAAATATTAGGTAGAAGGGACTTTTGGTAAGTCAATTGCGCTTCTCTTAGTAGGTCTAAGGGAAATATAGATTTTTTGGTAAAAATCTAACAAATTTGAAGTCTGATCAACTTCAATAAATTATTTTCTTTTGGTAAGAAAATAGTGTTCATTTGGGTAATGAACAGGGCACCATATGGTATGGATTTTTGGGTACTTGTAGTTCTTCTTAGGTTTTGGATGGGTTTATTATAGGTGATTTTTGTAAGGTTTTTATAATGTCAGATAAGATTCAGATGTTTTAGATTATTTGTCTGTGTTTGTTTTGTAAATAATAATCTGTTTTATTAGTAAGGTTGAGAAAAAAAGTTATTCAATTCTAAGAAACAGTTTGGGTTTAGTTAGGTTGTAGAAAGAAAAAATCCCTAGACAAAGTTTGTTTTGTTCTCATGAGATGAGAATTATAGAATTATTGATAAATATTAGTTATTGATAAAAATAGTGTTGATAAATTTGAAAAATTTATAAATTATAATTTATCTAGATAAGAATTGTCTATTGGTACGGCAATATCTTATATTTGTATTTGACACATAGATTTAATAGAGGGCCAATAAATTACAGTATAAAACTGAAATTAGATTAATGGGTCAAAATACTGTCAAAATGTTTCCTATCCCAATCCCTAAAATAGATGAAACGTATGTACCTTTGTGTTGCCAGAATATCTGGAAGAAAAATATTTTGTTCATCCTTGGTTAGAATATAATATAGTATATTAGTCTTGGGCTGTCATTCCCTTGGGGGGGGGAGAAAGGAATAATAGTTAAATCCATATACAATTGGCTAAAGAATTATGTCTAAGGCCCCGTTCACACTTGCGGTTTTGTCAAAACCGCACCGGATGTCCGGACCGCACCGTATCCGGACCGGACCTGATCCGTACGGTTCCTATCCGGATCCGGTCCGGATCCGGTCCGTTTGCATCCGGTTTCCGTGCGGTGTGAACACGGTTGCGGTCCGGATCCGGTTTCTTAAGGAGATAACAACCTGTTATTACCTGGGGTCTGGGAGGTCAGCAGAAGGGTCTGGGGTCATTGTTGGAGACAGGTGGACGTGTGGAGACCATCCGTGGATACAGAGACTGCAGTTGGGACCATGGATCCAGGCATTTTTTACTCGTATACCTGGGAATTCTCTGTTGTTCGCCTCCTCGTTATCAGACTAATCAGACATGTTGCTGCCTAGAGCTCCAGCATGAAATCGCTGCTGCCCCACCTGAACGCTGGGCCCATGTGGTCCCCATCCAAAATGCATAGGAAGTGGGGTAGAACGTACGGTTTTTGTAGCCAGTGTGTTGTGCGCTCTCCGGTTCTCATTGGTTTCCATTGGCCGGATGGTGCAGTCCGGCTCCGCCCCGGATACGGCTGCCGGAGGAGCCGGACCAAAAAATAGCGCATGTTGGAACGGACGCCGGAGTCCGGATCCGGTCCGGATCCGGTCCGGCTCCGGTCCGGCAGAACGGACGCATGTGAACGGACGCATAGGCTTTCATTGCTATTGCCGTGCGTCCGTTCCGTCCGTTCTGCAAGCGGTCCGGCTCCGGCACGGCGATTCCGGACGGCCACCGCTAATGTGAACCGGGCCTTACGGTGATTAGAATTGTATATGTCCAAGTCTGTCTTGTTTGTGTGTTAATCTTGACTAACAGTGATCTTGACTAACAGTGTGTTTTTATGTATGTTCTCCGTGTATAGGTTGCGCAAGCGATGATAAATTATTATATAAATTGTTATAAGATCCTTACTGTGTTTCTGAGAGATGATTAGTAAAATTAATATTAAAGACACTCATGGAATTCGGATAAGAACGGTCACTTACCAAAATCTACAGTATACATTCTATGTACGTACAAAACTGGTTTCAGATGCCATATTTAACAAATATCTGGTTATACTGAGATTTGTACATTGACCGTCAGAAATTATCTGAATAAATTAGGTGTCATTTTGTATAGTCCTTTGTGTAAGAGAAAACATTTCAGAAATATAGTAATGTAATTAATTATTGCAAACTTAGGTAAAGTTCATAAGGATATAGAATAGCATGTATCATAATGTATTCATATGTATTGTGTATAAACTGACACATATGTGTGTAAATAGAGAGTTGTATTGGGTACATGTTTGTGATATGTAAGGTATGGAGGAGGCACCCGCAGGGACGTAGCAATAGGGGGTGCAGAGGTAGTAACCACACCGGGGCCCTTGGGCCAGAGGGGCCCCGAAGGGTCCACCCTCTATCACAGTATTAGCTCTCTATTGGTCCTGTGCTGGTAATAATCACTTTTATAGATGCTTTGAATAGTAGTAATCCTTAACACACTGTTCCCCATCCCCTTCTTGCACCTCTGACACTGTGGTTGTCTTTGGCAAGTTTTGGCGCGCTGTATCAATTGCTATGTATAAAGTTCTTGGGGGGGCCCCATGTAAAACCTGCACCAGGGCCCACAGCTCCTTAGCTACGCCACTGGGCACTCGTGAAATAACCAGAAATAGTTAAGTTGTCTTTAAGTAGTGTTAGAATTCCCCTTTAAGTTTTGAAAGGGTTAAAAATGCATTAGGACTTGCCATACCCAACCTCCAGCTTAACAACTTACTTAACAAGGGCATCTCTTTTCTGGAAGACATAATGACCAACGAGCAAATCTACTCCTTCGACTTCCTTAAATGGAAGTATAAGCTATCTAACAAAGACCTGTATCCATACCTCCAAATAAAACATCTGATCTTCACCCACCCCATAAAATCAAATAACTTGCCCAAGGAAATCTGGGATTTCATATTTACTCCTAAAACCAAATATACAGGTGGTATAACACTGTGGTATAGTCAAATTAATAAAACCCCCGCACCTCCTTACATCAAAAGTATCAAAAACTGGGAAGAGGATCTACAACTAACAATAAAGCCAGAAGATATAGAAAGAGCATTATTAAACACAAAAAAATATTCTAAATGTGCAGCACACACCGATACTACAAAAAAAATCCTATACAAATGGTACCTCACCCCTAGAATATTAGCTAAAATGTCATCTCAGCACTCACCAAACTGTTGGAGAAACTGCCTAAACTCAGGCACAATTTTACACATCCTTTGGGAATGTCCCAAGATCAAACCTTACTGGACACAAATTTTCAAATTGATCTCCAACATATTAAAAACCCATATTCCACCAACACCCCTCCTAGCGTTATTCCTCATAGGACTAGATCATTTCCCAAAACAATACAGACTAGTAATAACCCAACTAATATGTGTAGCTAGACACCTGCTTTTGTCCAACTGGAAAACCACAGATATACCGTCCATGACACAAATAACTAATTCAGTAGACTGCAACCTAAAAATGGAAAAATTGATAAAGACTAGAAATAACCAGATTATATGGTTAGACCAATGGTCCTTTGACTGGGACAACTTAGTAGTTAGGTAAAAGAACTCAATTTACCAGGTGCCTCAAAACAACCCATCGAAAACCCATTTAAGAGATGGTAGAGAACCAGTACCCTTCCCCCCCCCACACCCATGAATCCCATCCCCCCCCCCCCTCCACACTCCCCCTCTGGATCCCGCAGATCTTCTACATTAGCAAACCCAAGTCTACCTGGTACACTACAGGCTTGAGACTTGGCTCCCTGCTATATACTAATACTTCACCTCACCATGGAAAAAGCTCCTCAGTCCTGGATTTCACGAGTCCATAGGTAAACCGATAAAGGATATAAGGCTGTACTCCAAGGTAATGAGACTCGCTCGAGCTTAAGTCGAATAGAATACAATAGAATTTGCTCAGAGTAGTACCCGTTGGTACTACAAGTTCTTACTTCTCTTGTTTATGTTCTTAATACCTATTCATGTATACTAAGAGTTCACAACTGTAACACAACAATGTTTGATTTGCTGAAACTAACAAACAGATATCTGTATTATCTAACTCTTTGAAAAGTCTGTTATCATCAAGAAATGCCAATAAAAAACTAAAAATAAAAAAAATGCATTAGGACATGTCAGATTTTTTTATTTAGTGATCTACGCCCGCCAACATCTGTGTGGGTTTCTCTTCTGAAGTAATCAGTGACAGGAAAGAGAAATGAGGAAGTAAAAAGTTTATTATTTTTTAATCTAATGGGGTTTAACATTAAACATTAGAACATATATGTCCGTATGTATGAAGTAATGTCAGGTATATTTGCCTTATGAAATAATAGTATCTCTTTTTCTCTGTTAATAATGATTTCTGCATATATACGGATGTATTCTTGATAGAAATAAAATAGGAAAGTAAGAATATTCTGGTAGTAAATATAATGTTTGTATAAAGTTATATTTTATATAATACTTTTTAACAGAAGTTTATAACTCTGATATAATTCAAAGACAAAAACAAAAGACCGAGAGCCCAAATGGTGCAGTATTTCAAACCAGGAGAAATACAATAAATTAAATTAGATTTATACTCACAAACATGGGTTGCCCCTAGGCAACCACTCCATATGCGGGTGGGGAGAATTAGAACCTGACCCCACTCAGGTGTAAGATGTCGCTCTCTGTAGAAGAAATTAGGAAAAATCCTTGCCACCAGCGGTGGACTGCATTCTGATTGGGATACGGACCAGAGGCGCCAAAAAGAGTAAAAACAATACTAGGTTTAAAAACGTGGGGGGAGCAGTACTCACCACCCTCTCAACAGACCAAAAGCCAATAGAACCAACAATCTTTGGTCAAAAATCAACACTCCTGTTTGATTGCCTGAGGAAGCGGGATAATCCCGTGAAACGCGTAGCACCTGGGAGTAGTAATAAATTGTTGATTTTTGACCAAAGATTGTTGGTTCTATTGGCTTTTGGTCTGTTGAGAGGGTGGTGAGTACTGCTCCCCCCACGTTTTTAAACCTAGTATTGTTTTTACTCTTTTTGGCGCCTCTGGTCCGTATCCCAATCACAACTCTGATATAATGTTCATTTGTGAGTTTAGAATAAGGCCAGAGTCTGGAAAGGGTTAAATGTCATTTTTTAAAAGTGTTTTTTTTTTCTCTGGGGAAGCTATGCCACCAGCAGTGAAATGAGGAACTAACTTAAACGTACTACTGTGTCATTTTTTTCTGCTGAAAAAAAAAAATGCATTTAAAAGCCTTTATGAGTGTACAATATATCTGTATACATGTATACATACATATGTATATATGTATATACATGTATAGAAGTAGAAATGAATTTTATGAGTTTTATTATTAGATTATTTGGAACAGTGAATAATTTATATATATATTCCTTTTGGGAAATGTTTTAAGATGTAATTTAATTGTCATATTTATCTAAACAACATCTTAGGTTTTTTTTCTTAGTTAGATATTAGAGGTTAGTAAATAATGAATAAAAATGATTTTTCTCCTGAATTTAGTGTCCTTAAATTAAACTAGATTAATTCATTGATACCAACTGTCACCCAGGTCTATATGTATGTGAATGAAGTTTCCCATATTGCAGAATAGATTTTTGGAATTTTTATATCATGACCAAAAGAGGTTCAGATTTTTTTTCCATAGGTAGCATAGTAAAATCATATATCATAATTTGGGGCCAATTTGGGGGGGGGGGGGGAGCCGGTTGACTTGTCTGTGTTTTTTTTTGGGTGAGGAAACTGGAGTGCCTGGGGGAAACCCGTGCAGACACGGGGAGGACATGTGGACTCCGTGCAGATGTTGACCAGGCAGGGATTTGAATAACATTGCAAGACGAGAGCACTGGCTACTGCGCCACCGTGTTACCTTAGTTTTATAGTGTAAAGTGAATTGAGTTTTTAGTACAACCTAAATCCCTTAATTTGAAGTGGATTAATTAAGTAATGGCATTTGTCACCCAGACTTATACAAGTGAGTAGAGTTAAATCATTTCCCCATGTCATGGTAGTTTGCCATAAGTTTGTTAGAATAATGTTCATATTTGAACAGAATTTATATAGCTTGTAACTTTGAAGCATATAGATTCAAATGATTTACTCAATAGTTCTCCATGGATAAGTTCCTTCTTGAATATTGTATCATAGTTGTTAGGCTGTATTTTTTTTTATATAAATCACAGCAGAAAAGGCATTTAATGTTGTTTGCAACTCATTGTTGAAGTGTTACGCCAAATTAATGGCCAGAAGTTCCCGGTTGCCTATATCGTAATTTTTTTCTGCAGGTGAGAACCTATGGGAAAAGTAAGCGCACAGGTGTAATCTGCCCTTCAAGCCAGACCGTTGAGACAGCACCGCCCCCACCCCAACTTCTGAGGTATCAACCTCCACGATAAAGGGAAAGGACGTGTCAACATGCCTCAAAATTGGTGCTGAACAAAATAATTTCTTCAAAAGAGAAAATGCTGCCACGGCTTCAGGGGACCAGTGGTTGGTATACGCCCCTTTTTTCGTGAGACTGGTAAGGGGGGCAACTAACGTGGAGTACCCCTTAATGAACCTCCTGTAATAGTTCGCAAAACCTAAAAATCTTTGTAGGGCCTTTAACCCCACTGGCTGTGGCCACTCCAACACAGCTGTAACCTTGGCAGGATCCATTGAAAGACCCGAGGTGGAAATTACGTACCCTAGGAACGTGACCGTGGTCACCTCGAAAATACACTTTTCCACCTTAGCATAGAGCATATTTTGTCTTAATTTGTTCAAGACAAACTTCACGTGGACCCTGTGCTTGGAGAGGTTATTGGAATAGATTAGTATATCATCAAGGTATACCAGCACGAATCTACCCAATACCTCCCGGAATACCTCATTGATTAATTCTTGGAAGACGGCTGGCGCATTGCACAACCCGAAGGGCATCACTAGGTACTCGTAATGCCCGTCGGGTGTGTTGAAGGCCGTCTTCCACTCATCGCCCTTTCTAATGCGGATTAGGTTGTATGCCCCCCTCAGATCCAACTTAGAGAAGATTTTTGCGGCTGTGACCTGCGTGAATAAATCGTCTATCAAGGGTAATGGATATCGATTTTTCACCGTGATTTTATTGAGGCCCCGGTAATCAATACAAGGTCGAAGACCCCCGTCTTTCTTCTTAACGAAAAAGAAACCGGCCCCAGCAGGCGACCGGGAGGGCCGGATGAACCCCTTGGCCAAGTTATCACGAATGTATTCCTGCATAGCCATCTTCTCTGGACCGGACAAGTTATATAGGTGACCCCTAGGGGGCATACAACCAGCACGTAGATCAATGGGGCAATCGAACGGGCGATGAGGAGTTAATTGATCAGCAGACTTGGGACAAAATACATCAGAGAACTCAGAATACTCCTCGGGAACACCCTCCACACAAATCTTGGTCTGACCCAATGTCACCTTCCCTAAACACTGTTGGTGACAATGATCGGACCATCTGGTTACCTGACCTGTAGCCCAGTCTATTTGTGGAGAATGGACTTGTAACCACGGCATGCCTAGGATGATAGTGGAGGTTGACATACGCAATACAAAAAACTGTAGTTGTTCCCCGTGCAGTACCCCTAACGTGACCTTCACCTGCGGGGTCTGTGACAGGGGACGATTCCGTTGCAGAGGGGAATCGTCAACTGCTGTGACCTGAATGGGGGGACTCACTGGAGTGAGAGGAATACCCAACTCCTGAGCAAATTCAACGTTCATAAAATTAGCCGCTGAGCCGGAATCAATAAAAGCCTCAGTGGCTACAGACTTATTATCCCATGTAATCGTACAGGGAAGAAGCAATTTTTTCTCTTTTTGGGGTGAGAATGGTGTGCCTAGGGTGTCACCCCCCACTACTCCTAGGCAGACTCGTTTCCCGGCTTGTTAGGGCCGTTTCGCACTCTATGCCCCGCTTCTGCACAGTACGGGCACAATTGTTCAGTTATTCTCCGCCTTTGTTCCACCTGGGTCAGTTTTGATCGACCAATCTGCATTGGCTCGGGTGGAGGCAGGGCCGGAAAGGGAGAGACAGGCGGAGATGTCTATTCTAAGGGTGCAGCGGAAGGAGCCGCATAAGATGTCACCCTGACACGGTGACTGCCCCTAGTCTGCCTCTGATGGCGTAGCCGACGGTCGACTCGAATGGCCGATGAAATGGCCTCATCGACTGTCTTGTGCTTGGGTAAGGTTAACATTAGGTCGGAGACCTCCTCCGACAACCCAGACAGGAAGTAATCCATCAGGGCATAGGTGTCAAATCTGGCGGTAACTGACCATCTACGAAATTCTGCCGCGTAAACCTCGACCGAGCCTCTGCCTTGCCGCAAAAGTTTGAGCTTCCGCTCAGAGGTTGCAGCAAGGTCAGGGTCGTCGTATATCACTGCCATGGCCTTAAAAAATTCCTCTACCAAATTCAGAGCTGTATCTGTGGGAGGCAGGTTGTATGCCCAGGACTGGGAGTCGCCAGTTAGCAAAGTTTAAATAAAAATGACCCGTTGGGTCTCAGTCCCCGAGGATCGGGGTCTCAACTCGAAATATGATAACAATCTACTCTTAAAATTCCAGAAGTCAGACTTGTGGCCGGAAAATTTATCAGGTACGGACATACGTATGTCATCACTAGGAGGGGATCGCACTGAATCAACTGACGTCTGGAGGGTTTGCACAGAGCCTGATAAGGCATCAATTAATGCTTTGTGCTGGCCCAGTGCTTGATGAATGCTATCCACCGAAGTGGCAAGCACATTCAGAGGGTCAGCGCGTGCGTCCATCTGTCTTTTTGGTCTGGTGTTCTGTAACGATCGGTGAAGCACAGAGAGGATCTGATTACCGGTGATCTGCAGTATCACTGGGAATACAGATGTATACCAAATTATAAGTGATCTGCAGTATCACCGATAATCCGATATACCAGCTAACCTCTGTTCACCTGAGTAGAGTGTAGTGTTTAGGTGTAACAGTAACACTTTGAGGACAAGGCCTCAGTGCAGACAGGAGCACTGCACGGATTCCTTCCGCAGACCCGGACTCTCCAAGACGGGAGGAGTCGGGCTGACAGCCGGAAGGATTGTCTGAAAGTAACCCTCAGGAGGAAGGGTCACTAACAGACCGAGGAACCGCCTCTAACAGTAAGGTCGGTTCTCGAGGTCGGACAAGCCAGGTCGTACACACACGGACAGATAAAGTACAAGATCAGGAGGCAAAGGCGGAGTCTAAGTACAGGCAGGGTTCGGCAACGGGGTATCAGAAATATCGAGGTACAAGAATCAGGAGGCAGAAGCAGAGTCTAGGAACGAGCCGGGGTTCGGCAACAGAGTATCAGAAATATCGAGGTGCAAGATCAGAGTTCAGGAGGATAGTCAGGCAGGCAAAGGGTCATAACAGATAATCACAATCAAACTAGTACTTAGCTATCAACAGAATCTAGCTAAGTGTAGGATTACAGCTCCAGCTGGTCCCGGCACACTTGCGGATCTGACTACGGATCTGGGTGCTCCCACGTATGTGATCGCAATGCCAGACAAAGAGCAAGTGAGCAGCCAGCAGTATATATGCACAAGGACCTCTCCAGAACCTCCCTAATTGCCGGACCAATGAGTGTAGTGGAAAATGTCAGCTGACCCGCCTGGTCAGCTGACTCCCTTCTGGCTGCCATCTAAACTCTGCCTCTGTGCGCGCGCGCGTGTCACTCTGAATCCAGGTGGACTATCAGTCCCAGCCACATCAGTACTGTCTTGCAATGTATCCCGTGCACCGAGTGCGGGCGCTGCCTCCAATGCGGATTCCGCCGTTACCGATGCGGATTCCGCTGTTCCCAATGCGGATTCCGCCGCTCTGCCTATGCGGCATGCGGCGTTTTTTCCGCGTTGTGACGCCATGCTGGACGCGGAAACAGACGCCTCACCCTGAGAGGCAGTGGCTTTTCCACGTTTCATCACAGTATTGATTAGAAACTTTATCTCTGACAGGATTTTAATCTCAGTTCTGCTTGTTCTGTAGTTCAGTGTCTGTTTAGTAAGGAGGCCTTAGCCTAGTCTCTCTAGTGCTGTTTCTGCCTATAGAGTGTGTCTCGGGGACAACCATAGTTGTAGTACCTTAAGCGCACTATGGGGATAAGGACACTATAGATGTTCTTTGTATGTCTGTAACTTTAAATCTGGAAGGGGATCCAACCCTGTACTGGGACCCTGCTTATATTATGCCTTATAGCTTGCTAACTCTGACCAAACATTAAAATAACTTTAATGTATGGTCAAAAAGGGGGGAAAGAGGTATATGGGAACTGTCATGTTAGTTTGTTGTCTATACACATGTCCAGCCCTGCCCAGGCCTAGTGGTCTGTGCCATGTCATTTCATGTAGTGGTGTAGTAAGAAGGGGTAGTGAGGTAGATATTGCATTAGGGCCACCTAAGTTCTTTAAATACATCACTATTTAGGGTTTGTGGTATGATTGTGGTATGATTGTGGAAGGTATGATGGAATGAGAGTGTAATGAAAATGGATATGTGACTTGTAATGGAAGAATGAAAAATGGGAATTCATTCTATGCCTGGCGTATAAATCTGTGCACAAAACATGCCCTACCTACATCTCGGAGCTTGTTCACAAGTATACACCAGGTCGCCCCCTCCGTTCCTCCAACGACCTTCGCCTCACCACCCCGCGCATTTCACACTCCCATGCCCGCCTGCAGGATTTCTCAAGAGCTGCCCCCACCCTCTGGAATGCCCTTCCACCACCCATCAGACTTGCTCCCTCTTTCAACACATTCAAGCAAGCCCTCAAAACCCACCTCTTTATGATGGCCTACCCACCTCCTACCACACAGTAACTCTCTAAGGAATATTTAACAGCCCCCCCCTAGTGTTTCCACCCCTCCCTTTAGATTGTAAGCCTCTGGCAGGGTCCTCCACTCCCTAGTGTAATCTACAGGATCATGTGCTCCTGTCCTATGACAGCCTGTACTTTTTATTACTGGGCCTACCTAACCATCCCATATTGCATGATCATGTATTTTGTACAATTTGTATGTATAACTTTGTTCTATGTGTATAACCCTATGTATGTCATCCTTGTATCATTGTATATATTTATTGTCCAGCGCTGCGTAATATGTTGGCGCTTTATAAATACAATAAATAATAATAATAATAATAATTATGGTGTAAAAATTCATTGGGAGTTCATCCTCTCTGCCATGTATGGAGTCACATACTCGCACGGGTACAGCGACACGACGTCATGCAAACGGGGAATTGCGAGAGATCCGTTGGGATCATAGAAAGATCCGCTAAGTATGTTTTGAAGTTCATGGTGGAGAGTATGAATAATATTAGTATTACAAGTACTAGTAAAAATAAAGAATTTATTGGATTTTTGCTGGCACTCTTTTCTTTTTCTTTCAGAAACAATTTGACCAGACATCTATCCTGAGGAGGATAAAAGCTGACTACCTGACCAGAGCCCATCCGAAGGTAATCTGAGGGAGCCTGTCCAGAGAGACCCATCCAGAGGGAGCCTGTCCAGAGGGATCCATCCAGAGGGAGTCAGACCAGAGGCTATCCTGAGGCGATCTGTCCAGAAGGATTTCCTACTGGATCCACTGTATTGGGTGAAATAGTTCGACTAAGTCCTGAATTCCAAGTGGGAAAAGAGACTTTTCATCAGATGGACAGTGACAATGTGCTAAGACTTTTCTGATAGAAGTTTCAAAGTTGCTTGTGTCATCTGTTGAAGAATGGAACAAGATCTGGATTTTTGACCCAGGAAGATTGTATGGATTGTGGGACATTCTTATGTGTATTGGGCTCATAGGAAAGCTATTAATAGTAGCTATGGGGAAAACCTTGGGTTATCTAAAAATAACTATATGATCTATTGGTTCAGTATTAGAGGGATGATTTGGAATATGTTTTTTGGTAGGGTTACTTCTTTAATGCGGAACTTTCCTCCGCCAGATGTGATGTGGGTATTCATAAGATTATTCCCCAATGTGTGCATTCCCAGACGGGTGTGGATTTTTCCCCAAGATAGATTAAGGGCCATTAAGACATTCATTAATAGGGCATTATCTAGATCCATGCCAACTATAGGGGTTTCTTCTTATTGGCATAATAAGCTTGAGGGTTCCCGGCCTAACTCATTCCGCCCGGATAGGGTTCACTTGTCTGATCAAGGATTGGATATCTTCAATGCCGATCTTAGATCAATGATTGAATCAGCTGCTATGAGGGGTGGACCACTATATTAAGGGTATTATAGAATGGGAGTTAGTTGTAAGTCACATTATGGGTTAATGCTTTATGAATAGTAAAAGCCATTATTTCTGCTATATCATTCTTTAAAGAGACACTGAAGCGAGAAAAAATATATGATATAATGAATTGGTTGTGTACTATGAATAATTACTAGAAGATTAGCAGCAAAGAAAATATTCTCATATTTTTATTTTCAGGTATATAGTGTTTTTTCTAACATTGCATCATTCTATAATATGTGCAGATTACACAACACTCAGCATTCAAAATGATTCTTTCAGAGCAGTCTGTAAACTAATGACCTCTCCTCTGCCAGAGAAAAAGTAAAAAATTAACTAACAGTTGAGATAATAAAAGTCAGAAGACAGCCCTCTCAACGACTTTGAAAGTCGTAGAGCTTAATGGCTTTTTTGTATAGAGATAACAACTGGAGTTTCTTAAATCTTCCTGCACTGGAAACAATTAGATTTATGTCTCTGATCCTAATGTTTTATTTCTTAGCTGTACTACACATACAAATCATAATATCATAATTTTTTTTGGGCTTCAGTGTCTCTTTAAGTAAAGATTAGGATTAGGGTTTTTGTAAGTTAGATAATGGGTTGATCTGTAATAAGCTGATATTTTTTTTATCTCAATTACTAAATAAGGCCAAGTGCTGATGATCCAGGGATTTTTTCTGATTGCCATTTTGGAGTCGGGAAGGAATTTTCCCTTTCTGGGGCTAATTACACTATGCCTTATAGGGGTTTTTTGCCTTCCTCTGGACCAGCAGAAAAATGGGCTGGTGTGGTGCTTTGTTTTTTTTTTGGTTAAACTTTATGTACACACATCCTTCTTCAACCCATATAACTATAAAATTGTATATTTATCAGACGGTAAAATATATATATATATATATATATACATACATACGCATATGTGTTACTACACATATAATTCAGCAGGCCTGATCTCAGTGGGCGATTTTCAGGGAACAAGTCTCCTACTTTTTGGTACCTTGGTCTTTAGTAGATTCAAGTTGGTCATAGTTGTCTTGCTAAGTTTTGCTAGAGTATTATATTTTGTCCTATCCTGATTGTGAATATAGTTGGTGAGTGTCCATATGTGTGATTAGCAGAGTCCTTCTAGTATGGTTAAATCTGAAGGTAGCCATCATTACAGTTGTCCTGTTAATCCTGACCTTGAAAGAGTATCTTTGGCAGCGGTTGCTATTAGTTACATCTTTTTCTGCTTTGATTTGTAGTGTGTCTGTATAGATATTTACCATTACTGTGATAAAAAGTCAATTAGCTAACATTCCCTTCCCTTACTAAATCAGAGTTTGTGTATCTGTTTGTCTGAGCAAGCATAACAGGCTTTGGTCAGTATGATTGGTGTGATGGACTACAATTTCACAGCACCACAGTTGCCTTGAGCAACCAGATTGGTATATTTAATATGGGATAATTGGAAGGCCAGAGATGTTGAGGGTCTCATGTAGCCTTGTTCCCTAGCCTTCTGCTGTGATCTGTGTATTCCCTTTCACAAATATGTCCTGGACTGAGGCCTGTAGCTACGTTTTGACTTGCTTAGTGAGTTCTGGCAGTACTCCTGTATTTCTGATCTCAGCCTCTGTACTCTGGGCATTAAGGCCTGAGTATGATTGTAGTTGGGTTGGTGTTATCTTTCCACCCCCTGTTTTAACAGGAATGTGTGACTTAGAGTAAAGGATACAGAGATAGCTTGGAGTACAATGGCTGATGGAAGGTGGGAAGTCTGCCATGCCTCACAAACAGTTTATGAACTAAATTGTAGAGTCAAGACTACCCTCACATGCACAAATCTCATATCTTGTTGCATAGCCACCTTACGCAGGAGTTAGTTGCCATCATAAGGGTTTTTGACCTTGGCCTACCTGAGGCCTAGTATTTAGAAAAGCCCTTTTCTAAAATAGAGCAGATGGAAGTTTCTCTTGGAGTAAGTGCTGAGATAAGAAAGCTTCTTATATTGATCTAAGAGAAATATTCCTTCCGCAGGCTAAGTTAAACACATGAGCGTGCTCCATGCATCCAGTCCGCATAAGATTTTTACTAAATTACATCAGGAAAGAAAATTGTTCTTAGTTCTGATATGCATCAGGAAAAATAATTATTGGGTTTTTCCTGAGTAATTTCTGATTTGGTTCTTTTCTGATTTTCTGATTTGTTTGACCATTAGATTGGCCAACATTATTTAATTGGTTGTTTAAGGTTACAGGTTGGTTAATCATTTTCTTTGTTAGGAGTACTTTACCAAATAGCTATTCGTGTTTTGACCATTAGGAGGCTTCGACCAAAATTTTGCCTACTGTGATGCTAGCTCTGCCTGTTTTAGGTATTGGCTTTAGTATGGTCATCTTCTTCCTTTGGAAGAAATGACCAAAGGGGGGACTGAAAGGATATGTAGGCAGGGCCGGCTTTAGGGAGGGAAAGAGGGGGCAGAGCCCCCTCAAATAGACTTCTTGCCCCCTCAAATATGCTGCTGCTTCCTGGTCCGTGGAACGCAGTCACATTTCCTCTATTTCCGCTGTGCTGTGTGTAGAGGGTGGAGATAGAGACACTCAGTAGCCTGGTCGGGTATCACATGGGGGCCAGGCAGCCAGTGAGAGAGGAGTGAGACACTCTGCTCTCTCATTGGCTGCCCGGCCCCATGTGATCCCGGCCAGCCAGCCACAAGTATCTGTATCTGAATGAGAGTGATGGGCGCGCTGGGGAGACATGAGAGGAAAAGGCAAGTGATTTATGTCTCCAGTCCCAGCTGCCCAGCTCTCTGCATACACAGGACACAGCCTGTCAGACTGCCTGTGTGCTGCTGATGGACGCTATGTTGTGTATAATTCATGAGTTCCCTGACCTCCCACACTGACCTGAGGACCCTGTGCCCACATTACTGTGATGATTGGTGGGCAGGGGATACTCTTTTATTAATAACTGATTCCTATCTGCAGCTCAGGGAGCAGGAACAATCCCCACAGAGGTCAGGTATATTCTGTGTAATGTCTCACCCCACTTCCTTTCACTATTCAGTCTCACTGACTGACCTGCTCTCTGCTCTTTTATCTGCTCTGCTCACTTCAGCCTGCATTTTCTTTTATTAACTCTTTCACTGCCTGTCCTAGCTTCTTAAGCTTTGTGTATCCTAATTTAATTATTTGTAGCTGCTGCTGGTCTCCTATTAACCACTTCGCCATATCTGGACGCATATATCCATCCAGATAGGCAGTGGTGCTGCAGCCGTGTGGTGCGCGCGATCGGGCGCGCCCCCGCGCGCGCTCCCGCTACCTCCCGCTGCCCCCCCGATCAGTGAATGGGAATATAATTCCCATTCACCGATCTAAGTCCCTGGCAGAAATACCGACGCTTTCTCATCAGAGAGCGTGGTATTTCTGCCCCCAGGAAACTTCTTCTCTTCTTTTTAGTTCCTAGATGCGACATCGTTCGCATCTAGGAATTTTTTGAATGTGGCCATCTTGTGGCCAAATAGTAAACTGCACCCACATACCTGTATTGAATAAAAAAATACATTACATCACATCTAAAATTGGCTATTTACCTTCCAAACTAAAATTACCCAAATACATTTTTGTATTAAAAAAAAAAAAATTACAATTAAAAAAAAAAAACTACATAAATAGTTACCTAAGGGTCTGAACTTTTTAAATATACATGTCAAGAGAGTATCTTATTAAATTTTTTAAAATTATAAGCTTGTAAATAGTGATGGACACAAATTGAAAAAATGCACCTTTATTTCTAAATAAAATATCGGCGCCATAAATTGTGATAGGGATGTAATTTAAATGGTGTAATAAGCGGGACAAATGGGCACATAAAATGCATGGGTTTTAATTACTGTAGCATGTATTAATTTTAAACTATAATGGCCAAAAACTGAGAAATAATGATTTTTTTCCATTTCTATCTTAATCTTCCTGTTAAAATGTATTTACAGTAAAGTGGCTCTTAGCAAAATGTACTACCTAAAGAAAGCCTAATTAGTGGCGGAAAAAACGAGATATAGATCAATTAATTTTGATAAGTAGCGATAAAGTTATTAGCGAATGAATGGGAGGTGAACATTGCTCGGATGCATAAGATTTTCAAAGCTGTAGGCTGAAGTGGTTAATAATGTCTTAAAGATGATTGACAGTGTTGTATACATACCTGGGGCTTCCTCCAGCCCCGTGCGCACAGATCGCTTTCACGCCGCCGTCCTGCTCTGCCTGCTGCTGCGGTATTGGGTCCCGTTAGTTCTGCCAGTCTACGCAAGAGAAGTGTGCCCTCTATGTATCTCTCCGGTGGTCGCTGGAGAGATACGTAAAGAGCGCAGTTCCTCTTGCGCAGACTGGCTGAACTAACGTGACCCAATACCGGAGCTGCAGGCAGCGGAGGACGGCGGCGTGGGAGCGATCTGTGTGCATGGGGCTGGAGGAAGACCTGGGTATGTATAAAACAGTATCAATCATCTCTGGTTTCCTTTAAGGGTGCCATACATCAGCAACTTGGCAGTGTATTTTTGGTGAAATGCTGTCAGATCACATATATTTTTGGGGGATACACTACAGCAGAGCTCAAACTATCCCAGCAGACCTTTAACACCACTGCGAAAGTCATGTATATTTGTCCCCACCCATGACCACACCCACGGTCTGCTGCACGACCACGCCCATTTTTCGGCGCACCGCGCGGCGCAGGGTTTTTTTTTATGCCCCCTGCAAATTTCTGTCTGCCCCCTTATATGTGCCTGTCTAGAACCGGCCCTGTATGTAGGTATATATATATATATATATATATATATATATATATATATATTAGTATATATGTATTAGTATATAGATCAATTTCATATACAAGCATACATGTATCTAATCAGTGTGATATTAAAGTGTCTATAGAACAACCAGCCACACACACACATCTGTGCAGGAAGAGCTGGCTGCATGAAATAGAGAATAGTCAAATTCTTCTTGCTGGGCAAAACCCCTAAGTGCCCCAAATGGGGACACCTGGAAGGTCATAAATAACATATTTCCCCGTGATCATTGAACTGTGCTATTTCTTGTAAATCACATGACTTTCTGTAATTATGGTGACATATGATGATATACTGCGCATGAGCAAATCCTGTATTGAGTAGGATATAAGGAAAGCAACTGAAGTAAAGAACTAGCATATTGTGTGCTCACATTCTGTGTCTGTGTGTGTTCTGTTAACCAGTTTATGTCCTGGCGCCAGGAACTTAAATAGTCTAAAAACATCTGATATCTGACAAGGCCATGACATGAACTTACATAGCAACGACTCCTTTCAACACATACATGCGATTTTATATATACTAGCCGACACGTGGCGTAGCATACGCCGAGCTGGAGGGGGTAGCAGGCGGGAAAGAGGTGTTGGGCACAGCGGGGGGGGGGGGGGGGGGTAGGACCCCCCCTCCCTCACCTGGGTCCCCCATCTGTCATCACTTTCTGCAATGCCGCCCACTGTATTGTAAGTGGACGGCATTGCAGGAAGTGACGACAGTGGAACACACGCTGGAACGCCGAAGAGGTGAGTCATCCCCGCAAGCTGCCTCTTACTAATAGCGGCGGCTGCTGCTGAACTTAAGCTAGAGGGGGAGCGCAAATGGGGGACCCAGGTGAGGGAGGAGGGTGTCCGACCCCCCTCAAAGCCGCTGTGCCCAATACCCCCTTCCTGCCCGCTACCCTCTCCAGTTCGGCGGCAAGTGTAGGACCACCCCTGGGGGCAGGGCGCTACTTCTTCTTCTTGCTTGGACCAGCCCCTTCTTCTTGCTTGGACCGGCCCTGGGGGCAGGGTGCTACTTCTTCTTGCTTGGACCAGCCCCTTCTTCTTGCTTGGACCGGCCCTGGGGGCAGGGCGATACTTCTTCTTCTTGCTTGAAGGTTGAGGCACTTACTCTATTATATATATATAGAAGATAGATATACGGGTTGATTCACAAAGCCATGCTAACTCATAGCACGGTCGCTAGCGTTTTGCTTCCGCAGCTATCACGAATTTTCACGTTCAAATGAAAATTTGCGATTCCGAGCGAAAATTTGCGATTGCACACAAAAAATGTTATGAGCGTTATAACGCGTGCAAAATGCTAACGCGACCGTGCTACGAGTTAGCACGGCTTTGTGAATCAAGCCCATAGATTGGGATCCGTTTCTCAGTTTTTATTCGCTCTATTATTATTATTATTGATTTATATAGTGCCTGCATCTTCCGTGGCGCTGTACAACAGCATACAGGGTATAACAATTACAAAATAAACAATAAAAAAACATTTGAACAAGCATTCCTGAGTGGGTATATTTTTAGTGAAAGTGTGAACCCTACCCGAAACTTGTAGTGGCTACCCATACTCTCACCAAATTCCACATGGAATCATGGTTCTCCCCTGTGATGTCACCAGTGGGTAGACCTCAAATCCCCTACAGAGCTGGGACAAGGTCCTCCAGCTTCCAAGGCTGAGACCCCAAAGTGCTCCCCTCCATCCCTCCCACCCAGCTGTCACCCCCCTGATTGCTATTAGACTAAGAGGCGCCACAGGGCCCATAACCTCCCCAACACCTTCATCTCTAATTATCTGGCTTGCAGTCACTGCCATGTATCCCCTTTTCTTATTTCTCTCTGTTTCAAACACAATAGGGGAATGATAGCTGAGTGAGTTGTGAGTCCCCTCCTACACTGCGCCCTGAGGCTGGAGCCTCTCTCGCTTCTGCCTCAACCCGCCCCTGATCCCCAGACATATATTTAACCACTTCAGCCTAACTGGACGAAAATTTTTGTCCAGTTAGGCTGCTCGCACTCTCGCGGGTCGCGCTCGCTCCCGCGGGCCCCCCGTGCATGCTCCCGCTGGGGGCCGTTAGCCCAGCGATCAATGAAAGGGATTATAAATCCCTTTCACTGATCGGACCCCCCTGGAGAAAAGCCAACAGCGTCTCTTCAGACGCTGCGGCTTTTCTGAGATCAAAAAGTTCCCCTGCCTCTATCTTCTTCCTGGGAGCGAGATCGATCGCTCCCAGGACTTTTTGACTGTGGCCATCTTGTGGCCAAATAGCAAAGTACACCAAAAATCACTTTACATGCAATAAATACATTTTTACCCTTGTAAAATCCCCTGTTTACCTCCCACACCAAAAAATACCCACATACAAGTTTTAATAAAAAATTAAAAAAAAATTACGATAATAAAAAAAAAACATAAATAGTTACCTAAGGGTCTAAACTTTTTTAAATGTTCATGTCAAAGAAGTATATCAAAATGATTTATTAAATTATGGTCTTCTAAATAGTGATGGACGCAAATTGAAAAAATGCACCTTTATTTCCAAATAAAATATTGTCGCCATACATTGTGATAGGGACATAATTTTAACGGTGTAATACCCGGGACATATGGGCAAATACAATACGTGAGTTTTAATTATGGAGGCATGTATTATTTTAAAACTATAATGGCTGAAAACTGAGAAATAATGAATTTTTTCCGTTTTTTTTTCTTATTCTTCCTGTTAAAATGCATTTACAGTAAAGTGGCTCTTAGCAAAATGTACCACCCACAGAAAGCCTAATTGGTGGTGGAAAAAAACAAGATATAGATCAATTCATTGTGATGAGTATTGATAAAGTTATTGGCAAATGAATGGGAGGTGAAAGTTGCTCAGATGTAAAAAATTCTCAACCCTGTAGGCTGAAGTGGTTAAATAACCTCCCCATACCCACAGCCCAGCATAAAGGGGCTCAGTGAAGGCAGCAGTGAAAGTGTGGAGGTGTCTGATGGGGTCACACAGGGCATAAAAGGAGATCTGCCCGGCCTCATAATCCAGACATATCCTGACTCTATCACTGGGGATCTCGTCTGGTAACCGGATCTCTTTATTGTCATGTCTCACTGAATACTGATTATACCCCCTTTCCAAACACCAGGACTTGTTATTATATCCAATCAGTGACTGATCTCCTCTCCTGTCTATACTGGGGTAACACATCCCGACTCTCCAGTTTTCTGATTTCCCAACATCCACTTCCCAGTAATGTCGCCCTGAGGAGAATCTCTGGCTGCTCAAGACCTGAGACCACTGAAATCTCTCTGGTGTTTCGGTGTGATTCTGGCTTCTGTCTGACCAGGATGCAGTTTTCCTGTTTTTTGATATATGTAGATTATTAGCAGCTGTGTTTACATCCAGTAATATGTCTGCATACACTGGCAGCCCTGATGTTTGCTGTGCAGCTCCAATATTTGTCCCCCCAGCCTGGCGTTGCATGTTTTGTACGGTGGGGGTGGACTTGAGGTCTAGCCTGGAGCGTTTAGCAGTGATGGGAACTGTGTCCTCTGTCCTAGAATGTGGATAGGCCTGTGTGTATGTACATTTCTGCACAATTACCCTATACATAATATCAGATAGTCCTGTGTGTAATGTGTGTGAGATGCCGGCCACATCCAGATCCCCTCCATCATGGAGCTGTTTATCATGTCTCTCTCTGTCCTCCATGTGAAACAAGTCACCTGTGTCTGATTCCTGTAAGACAGTCAGTGGATCAGTCATTTTACACAGTTCCTTAATGGGACACATCTTCCTGGACAGCTCCTCCTTCTTTATCTCCAGCTGCTGAATGGCATCCTTGTATGATTGTGACACCCGCTGTGCCTGCTTTGTGATGTCACTCAGGACTCTCTTCTCCAGACCGTCCAGCTGTCTCCTGATGTCTCTAAATAGGGCAGTGACTCTCTCTGTTTCACTATCTGCTTTTTCTTGAGCTTTCTTCCTGCGTTCCTCCAGACTCTGGACTCTTTTCTCAGCCTCCTCTGTCTCTGTCTTGAGTTTCTGCAGAGAATTTCTTATCACCCCCTTCATCATTTCAGAGGCCTTATCAATAGACATCACTTTATGGCCAGCATGTTCTCCAGTCATAGAGCAGGACACACAGACATAGGCATTATCATTAGTGCAGAAATATGTAATTAGTTCATTATGAACAGAACATTTCTTCTTCTGTGGATCTGTCTCTATAGAATGAAAAGCCTCAGCTATATTGTGTAACGTTGTGTTCCTCACCAGCTCAGGTCTCCTCCTGTATATCTTCTGACATTCAGGACATTTATATTCCCTTAGAAGCACCTGATGGTCCCAGGCTTGTGTGATGCAGCCCCGGCAGAAGTTGTGGCCACACGGCAAGGTCACAGGATCTCTATAGATCTCCATACAGATGGAGCAGCGGAGCTCAGCAGTCACATCCGCAGATGCCATTGTCACACCTGGAATCAGAAGACCAAAGGTTAAATCAGGGGTGGGCAAACTTTTCAGGCTACAGGCCACATTCTCCTTGATTCCTTCTTCTCTTCCTTCTCTCCCTAAGTATGCAACTCTGACAGGTTTCCTACAGGATGTAACTCACCCAATCACATTTTCCAGCGATAATATCCACGGCTACGGTAGCGTACATTCTGATGGCAGGTCACATGACACTGCCGTTGTCATGGAGATCACTGCTGGAAAGTGTGATTGGGTGAGTTAAATCTACGCATGCACAGCACGTAACTTTAGAGGGAGGGAGCCGAGCAGAGGAATCCGGCCCTTTATTGGTAAGCCAGATTAAATGTCGCAAACATCAGATTTTGGGTTCATGAACGTTGAATCTGAACATCTCAGAAAAGTTTGGATTTGCACGAACCGGGCGAACCTCCATAGACTTAAAGGGCAGGCAAATTTCACAAACTACACTGTTTCTGGCTACAAAAGTGATGGAAAACTAGTTTCGAAGGCTCTATCACCTGGACAGGGGTATAGAAGAGGGGGATCCATGACAAAAGTCCCACCAAAAATTACAGAGTTGGCGCAAAGTCGGGTTTTAATCCCTAAAGGGCAGAAATCACAGAACATTCCCACATTTGAGGAATAAAGAGCTGCTTTAAAATGTCCAGAGTGGTGATGTAAGGGTTATGCCCGCTTCACACTGCCACACCAAATGCCGCATTTACCGAGATTGAGCGCTAACAGGTTTGTAAGGCTCTGAGGTGCGTGGGTGCTGCATGCGTGCTCAACTGAGGCAGACTGGCTCAGTGTACAGGTGAAATTTTATTTTTTTCTTGGGCCTATTTGTGAAAGTTATTGATAAAAAAAATATTTGACAGTTATTTATGTATAGATTTGTTATTTGTAACAAATTAAAAAATACAAATTTATTTATAAAAAAATACAACATATCATGGTAATCTATCTATATATATAAAATCGGATGTGTGTGTGTGTGTGTGTGTGCGTATATATGTGTGTGTGCGTGCGTGTGCGTGTGCGTGTGTGTGTGTGTGTGTGTGTGTGTGCCGCGATCACGCGAAAACGGCTTGACAGATTTGAACGAAACTTGGTACACAGATCCCTTACCACCTGGGATGATATGTTCTGGGGGTCTCGCGGCCCCCCTGCACACGTGGGCGGAGCTACAAACAGCAAATCAGTTTCCACCCATTCAAGTCAATGGAAAAAATGTAAAAGGCCGCCATTCTCACAGTAATCAAGCCAGAGTCCCCACACTTGGCACAGTTGGTCACTTGGTGACCGAGGTTACAAATTGAGGGAAAGTGGGCGGAGCATAAAACAGCCAATCAAATTTCAGCCGTTCATCTTAAATGGGAAAATGTAAACTGCAGCCATTCTTAGACTGTTAATCGCAGGGTTCTCAAACTTGCCACACTTGGTCACTGGGTGGATGTGATTAAGATTCAAGAAAATGGGTGGAGCCTACAACAGCCAATCAAAATTCACATATTGATTTTCAAGGGGAATATTTAAACTGCTGCTATTCTTACACTTTTAATGGCAGAGGCTTCAAACTTGCTACAGTCGGTCATTGGGTGACTGGGGTCCAAATTCACTAAAGGGGCGGGGCCACATACAGCCAATCAGATTTCCTTGGTGGATAAACTGCTTCCATTCACACATTTTTGATGCCAGGAACCTGACAGCTCACAAACTTGGTCATTGAGTGACTGTGTGTCAAGGTTACAAAAAGTGGGTGGAGACAAAACAACTTTTACTGGGAAAATATAAACTGCAGCCATTCTTACACCGTTAATGGCAGGATTCTCAAACTTTGCACAGTTGGTCATTGGGTGACAGATTAAGATTTTGGAAGGTGGGTGGAGCCTACAACAGCCAATAAAAATTCACCTGTTGATTTTCAAAGGAAATATTTCATCTGCTACCATTCTCTTATACTGGTAAAAGCAGATGCCTCAAACCTGGTACAGTTGGTCACTGGGTGACTAGGGTCCAAATTCAGGAAGGGGGCGGAGCCACAAACAGCCAGATTTGTTTATTTTTCAATGGGAATATACAAAGTATTGATACCAAGGACCCCAAAGCTGATAAACTTGATAATTGAGTGACAGTATGTCAAGGTTAGAAAAAGTGGGCGGTGGCAACAACTTCATTTTTTACATTGCAGGGTTCCCAAACTTTACACAATTGGCCACTGGGTGACTGGGATGAATATTCAGAAATGTAGGTGGAGCCTACAACAGCCAATCAAAATGTACTTATTGATTTTCAAGGGGAATATTCACATTGCTACCATTCTTACACTGTTAGTGGCAGAGGCCTCAAACCTGATACAGTCAGTCATTGGGTGACTGGGGTCCAAAATCACTAAAGGGGTGGAGCCACAAACAGCCAATCAGATTTGTTAGATTGAGTTCAGCCATTCTGTTATTGGCAGGGTTCTCAAACGTGACACAGTTGGCCACTGGGTGACTGGGACTAATATTCAGAAAAGTGGGTGGAGCCTACAGCAGTCAATCCAAATTCACCTTTTTTACATTGCAGGGTTTTTTACATTGCAGGGTTCCCAAACTTTACACAATTGGCCACTGGGTGACTGGGACTAATATTCAGAAATGTGGGTGGAGCCTACAACAGCCAATCAAAATGTACTTATTGATTTTCAAGGGAAATATTTACATTGCTGCCATTCATGCACTCTTAATGGCAGAGGCCTAACATCTGCTACAGTTAGTCACTGGGAGACTGGGGTTTAAATTCTAAAGGGAGTGGGCCAAAAACAGCCAATCAGATTTGTTTGATTTCAATGGTAAAATGCAACTTATTGATGCTAAAGACACCAAAGCTCATAAATTTGGTCATAAGTGACTGTATGTCAACATTAGAAATAGTGGGCGGAGCCAAAAAAACTAACTTCTTACATGGGGAAATGTAAACTGCAGCTTTTCTTACACTGTTAATGGTAGGGTTCTCAAACTTCACACAGTTGGTCACTGGGTGACTAGGATTAATATTAGGAAAAGCAGGTGGAGCCTACAAGAGCCAATCAACATTCACCTATTGATTTTCAAGGGGAATATTGAAACTGCAGCCATTCTCACACTGTTAATAGCAGAGGCCTCAAACCTGCAACAGTCGGTCGTTAAGGGTTTGGGGTTCAAATTCAGCAAAGGGCGGAGCCAGATTTCTTTGCTGCATAAACTGCTTCCATTAGCACAATTTTGATGCCAGGAACCCAAAAGCTCACAAACTTGGTCATTGAGCAGTGACTGTGTGTCCAGGTTACAAAAAGTGGGTGGAGTTAAAAACAGATTTTTCTGGGAAATTGTAAACTGCAACACTTCTTCACTGTTAATTCTCAAACTTAGCATAGCTGGTTACTGGGTGACTGGGATTCATATTCAGAAAAGTGGGTGGAGCCTAAAAATGCCAATCAAAAATCACATGTCACTTTTCAAGGAGAATATTAAAATTGCTTCCATTCTTGCACTGTTAATGGCACAAGCCTCATACCTGGTACAGTTGGTCATTGGGTCACTGAGGTTCAAATTCAGAAAAGGGGACAGAGCCACAAACAGTGAATCAGATTTGTTTCATTTCATGGGAAAATACAAATTATTGATGCCATGGACCCCAAAACTCACAAACTTGGGCATTGAGTAGTGACTTTGTGTCCAGGTTACAAAAAGTGGGCGGAGCCAAAACAACATTCACTGGGAAAGTGTAAACTGCAGCCCTTCTTACACTGTTTATTTCAGGGTTCCCAATCTTTGCCCAGATGGTCACTGAGTGACTGAGATTAATATTCAGGGAAGTGGGTGGAGCCTATAATAGCCAATCAAAATTCCCCTGTTGATTTTCAAGTGGAATATTTAAATTGCTGCCATTTTTACACTGTTAATAGCAGATGCCTCAAACCTGCTACAGTTGGTCATTGGGTGACTGGGGTTCAAATGCTGGAGAGGGGTGGAGCCACAAACAGCCTATCTGATTTGTTTAATTTCTATGGGAATATACAAATTATTGATGCCAAGGACCCCAAAGCTCACAAACTTGGTCATTGACTGTTTGGGTGTTAGGGTTAGAAAGTGGGCGGAGCCAACACCAGTCAAATACATACCCGGGCAACGCCGGGTCATCAGTGGGTGGAGACAAATACAAATTTCACTGGGAAAATGTAAACTGCAGCCATTCTGTTAATGGCAGGGTTTTTAAACTTTGCACAGTTGGTCACTGGGTGACTGTGATTAATATTCAAAAAAGTGGGTGGAGTCTACAAAAGTGAATCAAACTTCACCTGTTGCTTTTCAAAGGGAATATTTAATTGCTACCATTCTTGAACTGTTAATGGCACAGGCCTCAAACCTGGTACAGTTGGTTATTGGATGACTGGGGTTCAAATTCAGAAAAGGGGGTGGAGCCACACACAGCCATTCAGATTTGTTTCATTTCAATGCAAATTATTGATACCAAAGACTGCAAAGCTCACAAACTTGGTCAGTGAGTAATTGTGTGTTAGGGTTAGAAAAAGTAGGTGGAGCCAACACCAGCCAAATACATACCCGGGCAACGCCGGGCAATCAGCTAGTATATATATAAAATCGGATGTATGTGTATATGTATGTATGTGTGTGTGTATGTGCCACGATCACTCGAAAACGGCTTGACCGATTTGAACGAAACTTAGTATACAGATGATATGTTCTGGGGGTCTCGCGTCCTCCCTGCACACCTGGGCGGAGCTACAAACAGCAAATCAGATTTCACCCATTCAAGTCAATGGAAAAAATGTAAAAGGCTGCCATTCTCACAGTAATCAAGCCAGAGTCCCCACACTTGGCACAGGTGGTCACTTGGTGACCGAGGTTACAAATCCAGGTAAAGTGGGCGGAGCATAAAACAGCAAATCAAATTTCAGCCATTCATTTTTAATGGGAAAGTGTAAACTGCAGCCATTCGTAGACTGTTAATCGCAGGGTTCTCAAACTTGGCACACTTGGTCAATGGATGAATGAGATTAAGATTCAGAAAAGTGCATGGAGCCTAAAATAGCCAATAAAATTCACCTATTGTTTTTTAAGGGGAATATTTAAACTGCTGCCATTCTTACACTGTTAAAGGGAACCTGTAATGATCCGCTCAGCTGGATGTGCTGGCAGACAGCTGTTTGACCATTCCTCTAGTCTGTGGGCTGCAGGTCTCTGCAAGAGAGACCTGTTTTTCCATTACAAGTTTCTGGTCTGTTTTGCTGCTGAGGAATTTGCACACACTCGTTATGCAAATCCCTTACCTGCCTCCTTTGATGACTGGCAGTATAAAGAGCTATGTTTCCCAGAGTCCTTTGCTGGTCATAAGAGTTAGTTCCTGTGTAACACTCGCCTGGAGTGTCAGCCGTGCTCTTCGTTTGAAGATTAGCCTAGAGTAATTCCTGGAACTGCACTAGGCAGTTTCTCTAGTGCAGTTAGGATTGCATATCTGTTTTGTTTGTCTGTTGCGATTGTCCTGTCCCAGCGGTGGTCGACAGGAAGTCGTTCTGATCTTTGTTCTTGGAGTATAGCTGGAGCAGCAGTTGCTACCAGCTATCTTATCTGTTCTGTCTTGCCAGGATCGCACTCGCCTTGCGCTAGTGCTGTGGATCCTATCTCTCGCTTATTTCTGTTTTCGTGTATCTGTCTTGTCTGCTACGAACGCTTGCTGAAGGCTCGGTGAGGTAACCGTTAAGCAAGCGCTCGCGTCCTCTGTTTTATGTTTGTCTGTCCGTGGTTAGTTAGGCGTGCTTGTCTCTGTTGTGCTTAACACGCGGAGACCGCGCATAAACACGCGCACTGTTGCGAATGAGTGCGGTGTTTGCGTTTAGTTAACGTTTGTTATTTTACTTATCTTCTCATTGTATGATTTGCTGTGCCTTTGCTACTCTCGTGTTCTGCCTTGCTGTAGCCTTGTGTCACCTCTGGCAATCGCCTCTCTCGCGATTGCGTTCCTGTTTCATATCTGCTGTTGTGTGTGCACCGTCGCGGGTGGGCGGCTAGTTTGGTGCACACACATACAATCTGTCCCTGTGCTCTTTCTCTTCCCCAGTCACTTCTCTTGCGATTGCGTTCTCACTTGGTTTCTTCTGTTGTGTGTCCACCATCGCAGGTTGGCGGCTAGATTGGTGGACATACATACATTCCTCATCTGTGCTTATTCGGTCTTGTGTCGCTGTTAGCAATCGCCATCTCTGGCAATTGCATTCTCGCTTTGTCTTCATGGTTGTGTGTTCATCGTCGCAGGGTGGCGACTAGTTTGGTGGACACACATACCCTCTATCGCTTTGATCTCTCTCTTTCAGGGCTATCTTGCCCTGCGTTTCTTCCCTTCGTGCAATTCCTGTCTGGCGTGTGTGGTAGGGCAGAGGAGTTGTTCCTCTGCACTCCACAGCGCCACCTGCCGACAGGAATTTCCCTCTACAGGTGCATTGCACCTTTTGCTGGGTTTCCTCAAATTACACGCTTGTGGAGGATTTCCGCAGTGTCAGCGCACGTCTTGTGCGCTGATCACGGAGAGAATTCCACAATCGTTACAGAACCAGAGACGACCAGTGTAAAAAAAAGGAAAAAGCTTTCATAAATACCTGGGGCTTCCTCCAGCCCCATAAGCCTGGATAGCTCCCACGCCGCCGTCCTCTGCTGTCTCTATTGCCGCTACCGGGTCCCGTCACTTCCGGTGGACGCGGCCAATTGTACGTATGAAGGGGCTCTCTCCATATCCTTACGCATGCGCCTGCGTAGTATGGAGGCGCATGCATAAGGGTATGGAGAAGTCCCTGTTCTTGCGTACAATTGGTCGCGTCCGCCGGCAGTGACGCACTGCGCTTGTGTCAACTGGCTCAACTGGCCGTAAGTACGAGACCCGGGTACCAGCGGATAGAAGCAGCGGAGGACGGCGGTGTGGGAGCGATCCAGGCTTATGGGG
Source organism: Hyperolius riggenbachi (assembly GCF_040937935.1). Classification (NCBI taxonomy): domain Eukaryota; kingdom Metazoa; phylum Chordata; class Amphibia; order Anura; family Hyperoliidae; genus Hyperolius; species Hyperolius riggenbachi. The sequence goes on along the minus strand of NC_090647.1, from coordinate 21,468,095 downwards.
CTGGAGGAAGCCCCAGGTATGTATAAAAACTTTTGTCCAAGGTCTCTGGTTCACTTTAATGGCAGAGGCTTCAAACTTGGTACAGTCGGTCATTGGGTGACTGGGGTCCAAATTCACTAAAGGGGCGGGGCCAAAAACAGCCAATCAGATTTCCTTGGTGGATAAACTGCTTCCATTCACACATTTTTTTATGCCAGGAACCTGAAAGCTCACAAACTTGGTAATTGAGTGACTGTGTGTCAAGGTTTCAAAAAATGGGCAGAGCCAAAAACAAATTTCAATAGGAAAATATAAACTGCAGCCATTTTCACACTGTTAATGGCAGGCTTGTCAAACTTTGCACAGTTGGTCACTGGGTGACTGGTATTAATATTCAGGAAAATGGGTGGAGCCTACAACAGCCAATCAAAATTCACCTATTGATTTTCAAGGGGAATATTTAAATTGCTGCCATTCTTACACTGTTAATAGCAGATGTCTCAAACCTGGTACAGTTGGTCACTGGGTAACTGAGGGTTCAAATGCAAAAAGGGGGCAGAACCACAAACAGCCAATCAGATTTGTTTAATTTCAATGGGAATATACAAATTGATACCAAGGACCCCAAAGCTCATAAACTTGGTAATTGACTGATTGTATGTCAAGGTTAGAAAAGGTGGGTGGTGCCAACAACTACATTTTTTACATGGGACATTATAAACTGCAGCAATTCTTACACTGTTAACGGCAGTGTTCTCAAACTTGGCACAGTTGGTCACTGGGTGGCTGGGATTGATTGTATGAAGGGCAGCAATGTAAATATTTCCCTTGAAAATCACTCTTAATGGCAGAGGCCTCAATTCAGGTACAGTCAGTCACTGGGAAACTGGGGTTTAAATTCTGAAAAGGGGGAGGGCCACAAACAGCCAATCAGATTTGTTTAATTTTAGTGGGAAATTGCAACTTATTGATGCCATGCACCCTCGAGCTCATACACTTGGTCATTGAATGACTGTACGTCAAGGTTAGAAATAGTGGGCGGAGCGAAAAACAACAAACTTTTTACATGGGAAAATATAAACTACAGTTGGTCATTGGGTCACTGGCGTTTAAATTTAGAAAAGGGGGCGGTGCCACAGCCAATCAGATTTGTTTCATTTCACTGGGAAAATACAAATTATTGATGTCAAGGACCCCAAAGCTCACAAACTTGGTCATTGAGTGACTGTGTGTCCAGGTTACAAAAAAGTGGGCGGGGCCAAAAACAAATTTTACTGGAAAAATATAAACTGCAGCTATTTTTACACTGTAAATGGCAGGGTTCTCAAACTTTGCCCACATGATCACTGGGTGACTGATTAATATTTAGGGAAGTGGGTGGAGCCTATAATAGCCAATCAAAATGCATTTGTTGATTTTCAAAGGGAATATCTGAATTGCTGCCATTTTTACACTGGTAATAGCAGATGCCTCAAACCTTCTACAGTTGGTCATTGGGTGACTGGGGTTCAAATGCTGGAGAGGGGCGGATCCACAAACAACCTGATCTGTTTAATTTCCATGGGAATATACAAATTATTGATGCCAAAGACGCCAAAGCTCATAAACTTGGTCATTAAGTGTTTGTGTGTTAAGGGCTGGTTCAGACGGACGGTTGCGGAACGTTTACCGGAAGCGTTCGGAACGTCGCGGTAAACGTTTACACCGAGCTTTTGCGCGCGTTTGCACAAACGCGGCGTTCGGGTCCCGATATTCGCGAGCGTTCGAGCTGCCCCTGGAAGCGACATGTAGCTTCCAGGGGGCGGCCAACCGCGACGGCTAATGTCCCCCTAGGGGAATAAAAACAAGACCGCAACACAACGCAATGCGAAGGCTACTGAAAGCCTGACCGCGCAGCCGCCGCAATGCCCCCTAATGTGACGCCACCGAAACGTCTGTCTGAACCAGCCCTTAGGGTTAGGAAAAGTGGATGGAGCCAACACCAATCAAATACATACCAGGGCAACGCCGGGTCATAATTTCAATGATAATTTCAAAAAATGTTAAGTCAGCAGGTGTCAGGCTGGCAGCTGCAGACTTGCCTGCTATTCGTAGTGGGGGTGATGTGGTGGTGTCGCGCAACTCCAATGCAGAGTCACACAGTGGAGGCTTGCCACCAGTTGCCATTGGTGTTCAGTGGGTGGCAGCCTGACAGCAGGCCTGCCTGCCATTTGTGCTGGTGCAATTCCACTGCAGCGCAGAGCCATGCAGTGGAGGCTTGCAAGCAATGGAATGCAGGCTACCTGAAACTCCACCATGGTGTCTGAAGAACCAAGAATGAGAAGGGAGGGGGGTGGGGGCTGGTGTGCGTGAACTAGCACCCTCTTTTTGTTTAGTTTATCTTGTTTGTCAAATTTAATTTTGAAAAATTGAAAAATACATACATATATAACATACTTGTGTTTTTGACATAATCCATTTTAATCCATTTTGAAAATTGAAAAAAAGAAACAAAAAAACCCCATACATCTCATAAAATAAAATTCTGTCCATACACATTTTGTGGTGGTGGACCACACTGTTACCAACCGCGACTGGGTGGCTTTCTTCCTGCTCTCCCACCAGGTCAGGCAAGGATGTGGCATTCCTACTCACTATATATGTGTAATTAACACTGCAAACCTCAGCCCTGACCATCTACAAAAAGGTTAACTTTTAAATTGTTACCATGCTAACAAGTTATGCAACCATGCAGCCGAGATTGGGTGGAAACAGGTCTGTAAGGCCCTTAAAGGGACACTTAAGTCAAACAAAAAAAATGAGTTTTACTCACCTAGGGCTTCCAATAGCCCCCTGCAGCTGTCCGGTGCCCTCGCCGTCTCCCTCCGATCCTCCTGGCCCCGCCGGCAGCCACTTCCTGTTTCGGTGACAGGAGCTGACAGGCTGGGGACGCGAGTGATTCTTCGTGTTCCCAGACACATTAGCACCCTCTATGCTGCTATATGGTATATGATATATGCTATAGCAGCATAGATGGCGCTATTGTGGCCAGGAACGCAAAGAATCACTCACGTCCCCAGCCTGACAGCTCCTGTCACCGAAACAGGAAGTGGCTGCCGGCGGAGCCAGGAGGATCGGAGGGAGACGGCGAGGGCACCGGACAGCTGCAGGGAGCTATTGGAAGCCCCAGGTGAGTAAAACTCATTTTTTTTGTTTGACTTAAGTGTCCCTTTAAGTGTTCCGGTGCTACATGTGCGCTCAGCTGAACAGACCAGCTTGGGCGTTGTTATTTATAATATATATATATATATATATATACTAGCTGATTGCCCGGCGTTGCCCGGGTATGTATTTGGCTGGTGTTGGCTCCGCCTACTTTTTCTAACCCTAACACACAACTACTCACTGACCAAGTTTGTGAGCTTTGCTGTCTTTGGTATCAATAATTTGCATTGAAATGAAAAAATCAGATTGGCTGTTTGTGGCTCCACACCAGTGTTGCCAACCTCAGAAATACATTTTTACTGACAAAGCACAAAAAATTTACTGACAAAAAACCTTTTTTACTGACATGTACTATTAATGAAATTAAATGAAAGGGATCACACATGCGCCCTACGTGCAATACACCGGCAACCACATGGAGCTCGAATGAGGAAGAAGAGTAAAGTGGTAGACACTAGACAGGTGAAGTATTAATGCACAGCATATGGGGGGCGGGGAGCGGGGGACTTTGATACATTTTCGTTTGGGGGATTCAGCCGGGGGGTTCCGTCACATTTGTTCTCGATTATCGCAGCCCTTACCCCCTGCCCAAAATTGGTTTTATTGTAAACTAGGCATGCTCTTGGTGGCACCGATTTTTAAAATATCAATAATAATTGTCTTATCTGAAGGTTGATTGGCCAAGTCTACAGATGTATGGCCACCTTTAGCTAGAGCAGTGTACATTCCAGAGTGATACGTGAACTGATAAGCGGTAAGTGCTCTGATCTTCGGGGATAGAGAGAGGGTTTTTTTTTTACTAACACCACTATTTTTTTCATGGACTTTACTGACAGACCAGATTTGTTGACCTATTTACTGACTGTCAGTAAATTTACTGGCGGTTGGCAACACTGCTCCACACCCTTTTCTGTATTTGAACCCCAGTCACCCAATAACCAACTGTACCAGGTTTGAGGCTTGTACCATTAACAGTTCAAGAATGGTAGCAATTAAATATTCCCCTTGAAAAGCAATAGGTGGATCCTAATTTTGTAGGCTCCACCCACTTTTCTGAATATTAATCCTCCCAGTCACCCAGTGACCAACTGTGCAAAGTTTAAAAACCCTGCCATTAACAATGTAAGAATGGCTGCAGTTTACATTTTACCAGTGAAATTTGTATTTGTCTCCACCCACTGATGACCCGGCGTTGCCCGGGTATGTATTTGACTGGTGTGGGCTCCGCCCACTTTCTAACCCTAACGCACAAACACTCAATGACTAAGTTTGTGAGATTTGGGGTCCTTGGCATCAATAATTTGTATATTCCCATAGAAATTAAACAAATCAGATAGGCGGTTTGTGGCTCCGCTGACTCTCCAGCATTTGAACCCCAGTCACCCAATGACCAACTGTAGCAGGTTTGAGGCATCTGCTATTAACAGTGTAAAAATGGCAGCAATTTAAATATTCCACTTGAAAATCAACAGGTGAATTTTGATTGGCTATTATAGGCTCCAGCCACTTCCCTGAATATTAATCTCAGTCACCCAGTGACCATCTGGGCAAAGTTTGTGAACCCTGCCATAAACAAACAGTGTAAGAAGGGCTGCAGTTTACACTTTCCCAGTGAAATTTGTTTTTGGCTCCGCCCACTTTTTGTAACCTGGACACAAAGTCACTACTCAATGACCAAGTTTGTGAGCTCTGGGGTCCTTGGCATCAATAATTTGTATTTTCCCATGAAATGAAACAAATCTGATTCACTGTTTGTGGCTCTGTCCCCTTTTCTGAATTTAAACCCCAGTGACCCAATGACCAACTGTACCAGGTTTGAGGCTTGTGCCATAAGTGCAAGAATGGCAGCAATTTTAATATTCTCCTTCAAAAGTGACATGTGATTTTTGATTGCCATTTTTAGGCTCCTCCCACCTTTCTGAATATTAATCCCAGTCACCCAGTAACCAGCTATGCTAAGTTTAAGAACCCTGCCATTAACAGTGAAGAAGGGCTGCAGTTTACAATTTCCCAGAAAAATCTGTTTTTAACTCCACCCACTTTTTGTAACCTGGACACACAGTCACTACTCAATGACCAAGTTTGTGAGCTTTTGGGTTCGTGGCATCAAAATTGTGCTAATAGAAGCAGTTTATCCAGCAAAGAAATCTGGCTGTTTTTGGCTCCGCACCTTTACTGAATTTGAACATTTTTGCATTTTACCATTGAAATTAAACAAATCTAATTGGCTGTTTTTGGCCTGATCCCTTCAGAATTTAAACCCCAGTCTCCCAGTGACTGACTGTAGCAGATTTTAGGCCTCTGCCATTAAGAGTGCATGAATGGCAGCAATGTAAATATTCCCCTTGAAAATCAAAAGGTGAATTTTGATTGGCTGCTGTAGGCTCCACCCACTTTTCTGAATATTAGTCCCAGCCACCCAGTGGCCAACTGTGTCACGTTTGAGAACCCTGCCAATAACAGAATGGCTGAAATCAATCTAACAAATCTGATTGGCTGTTTGTGGCTCCACCCCTTTAGTGAATTTGGACCCTAGTCACTCAATGACTGACTGTATCAGGTTTGAGGCCTCTGCCAGTAACAGTGTGAGATTGGTAGCAATGGGAATATTCCCCTTGAAAATCAATAGGTACATTTTGATTGGCTGTTGTAGGCTCCACCCACATTTCTGAATATTCATCCCAGTCACCCAGTGGCCAATTGTGTAAAGTTTGGGAACCCTGCCATGTTAAAAATGTAGTTGTTGGCACCGCCCACTTTTTCTAACCTTGACATACAGTCACTCAGTTATCAAGTTTATCGGCTTTGGGGTCCTTGGTATCAATACTTTGTATATTCCCATTGAAAAATAAACAAATCTGGCTGTTTGTGGCTCCGCCCCCCTTTCCGAATTTGGACCCCAGTCACCCAGCGACCAACTGCACCAGGTTTGAGGAATCTGCTTTTCACAGTATAAGAGAATGGTAGCAGATGAAATATTCCCTTTGAAAATCAAAAGGTGAATTTTTATTGGCTGTTGTAGGCTCCACCCACCTTCCAAAATCTTAATCTCAGTCATCCAGTGACCAACTGTGCAAAGTTGGAGAACCCTGCCATTAACGGTGTAAAAATGGCTGCAGTTTATATTTTCCCAATAAAAGTTTTTTTGGCTCCGCCCACTTTTTGTAATCTGGACACACAGTCACTCAATGACCAAGTTTGTGAGCTTTCAGGTTCCTGGCATAAAAAATATGTGAATGGAAGCAGTTTATTCACCAAGGAAATCTGATTGGCTGTATGTGGCCCCGCCCCTTTAGTGAATTTGGACCCCAGTCACCCAATGACCGACTGTAGCAGGTTTGAAGCCTCTGCCAATAAAAGTGTAAGAATAGCAGCAGTTTAAATATTCCCTTTGAAAATCAATAGGTGAATTTTGATTGGCTGTTGTAGGTTCCACCCATTTTCTTGAATTGTAATCGTATTCACCCAGTGACCAAGTGTACCAAGTTTGAGAACCCTGCGATTAACAGTCTAAGAATGGCTGCAGTTTACATTTTCCCATTTAAATGAATGGCTGAAATTTGATTGGCAGTTTTATGCTCCGCCCACTTTTCCTGGATTTGTAACCTCGGTCACCAAGTGACCAACTGTGCCATGTGTGGGGACTGTGGCTTGATTACTGTGAGAATGGGAGCCTTTTACATTTTTTCCATTGACTTGAATGGGTGAAATCTGATTTGCTGTTTGTAGCTCCGCCCACATGTGCAGGGGGGCCGCGAGACCCCCAGAACATATCATCTTAGGTAGTAAGGGATCTGTGTACTAAGTTTCATTCAAATCGGTCAAGCCGTTTTCGCGTGATCGCGGCACATACATACAAACACACACACACACATACATACATACATACATCCGATTTTATATATATAGATACACAGTGGCTTGCAAAAGTATTCGGCCCCCTTGAAGTTTTCCACATTTTGTCACATTACAGCCACAAACATGAATCAATTTTATTGGAATTCAACGTGAAAGACCAATACAAAGTGGTGTACACGTGAGAAGTGGAACGAAAATCATACATCATTCCAAACATTTTTTTACAAATAAATAACTGCAAAGTGGGGTGTGCGTAATTATTCAGCCCCCTTTGGTCTGAGTGCAGTCAGTTGTCCGTAGACATTGCCTGATGAGTGCTAATGTCTAAATAAAGTGCACCTGTGTGTAATCTAAGGTTGTCTTAGAGAATATTGGGAGCAACAACACCATGAAGTCCAAAGAACACACCAGACAGGTCAGGGATCAAGTTATTGAGAAATTTAAAGCAGGCTTAGGCTACAAAAAGATTTCCAAAGCCTTGAGCATCCCACGGAGCACTGTTCAAGCGATCATTCAGAAATGGAAGGAGTATGGCATAACTGTACACCTACCAAGACAAGGCCGTCCACCTAAACTCACAGGCCGAACAAGGAGAGCGCTGATCAGAAATGCAGTCAAGAGGCCCATGGTGACTCTGGATGAGCTGCAGAGATCTACAGCTCAGGTGGGGGAATCTGTCCATAGTACAACAATTAGTCGTGCACTGCACAAAGTTGGCCTTTATGGAAGAGTGGCAAGAAGAAAGCCATTGTTAACAGAAAAGCATAAGAAGTCCTGTTTGCTGTTTGCCACAAGCCATGTGGGTGACACAGCAAACATGTGGAAGAAGGTGCTCTGCTCAGATGAGACCAAAATGGAACTTTTTGGCCAAAATGCAAAACGCTATGTGTGGTGGAAAACTAACACTGCACATCACTCTAACACGCCATCCCACTGTCAAATATGGTGGTGGCAGCATCATGTTCTGGGGGTGCATCTCTTCAGCAGGGACAGGGAAGCTGGTCAGAGTTGATGGGAAGATGGATGGAGCCAAATACAGGGCAATCCTGGAAAAAAACCTCTTGGAGTCTGCAAAAGACTTGAGACTGGGGCGGAGGTTCACCTTCCAGCAGGACAATGACCCTAAACATAAAGCCAGGGCAACAATGGAATGGTTTAACACAAAACGTATCCATGTGTTAGAATGGCCCAGTCAAAGTCCAGGTCTAAATCCAATCGAGAATCTGTGGCAAGATCTGAAAACTGCTGTTTACAAATGCTGTCCATCTAATCTGACTGAGCTGGAGCTGTTTTGCAAAGAAGAATAGGCAAGGATTTCAGTCTCGATGTGCAAAGCTGGTAGAGACATACCCTAAAAGACTGGCAGCTGTAATTGCAGCAAAAGGTGTTTCTATAAATTATTGACTGAGGGGGCTGAATAATTATGCACACCCCACTTTGCAGTTATTTATTTGTAAAAAAAGACCAGCAATAACTATATATAGAGCGGCGCTCTCCGGCGCCACCCACCGCTGATCAACCAATGGCCACTTGTTCTGAGATCAGCTGACCCACCTGGTCAGCTGATCCCTGCTCGTTTGTCATAAAAGTTCTGCCTCTCAGCGCGCGCGCGCGTATTCCTCAGTCTGTGTGCACTAACAGGCCCAGCCACCTTAGACGCACGCTGCTGCGTGCAAACCCCCGCGCTGGACGCGGAATCAGCCGCCTTGCCGCCAGTCCGCGTGGCAGCTTCTCCGCAATCTATTACACTGAGATTAATATTCAGAAAAGTGGGTGGAGCCTAAAAAAGCCAATCAAAATTCACCTGTTGATTTTCAAGGGGAATATTTAAATTGCTGCCATTCTTACACTGTTAATGGCCCAAGCCACAAACCTGGTACAGTTGGTCATTGGGTCACTGGAGTTCAAATTCAGAGAAGGGAGCGGAGCCACAAACAGATTTGTTTCATTTCACTGGGAAAATACAAATTATTAATGCCAAAGACCCCAAAGCTCATAAACTTGGTCATCGAGTGACTGTATGTTAAGGTTACAAAAAGTGGGCGAAGCCAAAACGAAATTTCACTAGGAAAATATAAACTGCAGCCCTTCTTACACTGCTAATGGCAGATTTCTCACTGGGTGACTGAGTTTAATATTCAGGGAAGTGGGTGGAGCCTATAATAGCCAATCAAAATTCACCTGTTGATTTTCAAGGAGAATATTTAAATTGCTGCCATTTTTACACTGTTAATAGCAGATGCCTCAAACCTTCTACAGTTGGTCATTGGGTGACTGGGGTTCAAATGCTGGAGAGGGGCGGATCCACAAACAACCTGATCTGTTTAATTTCCATGGGAATATACAAATTATTGATGCCAAAGACCCCAAAGCTCACAAACTTGGTCATTGAGTGTTTGTGTGTTAGGGTTAAAAAAAAGGGCGGAGGCAACACCAGCCAAATACATACCCGGGCAACGCTGGCCAATTAGCTAGTATATATGTATGTATGTGTGTATATATATATATATATATATATATACACACACACACACACACAAATAAACACACAATGCCTTAAAGGATATATGAGCTGAACTAAATGTCTACAGATTTACTTACCTGGATTTACCTCTAGAAGCCCTCGCTGCAACTCCACTCGCAGCCGGTCTCCCGGGGTCCACTCCATAGCAGCTGCTGTGCATGTGTGAGTGTGTTTGGTGGGCAGTATAGAAGGGACCCCAGAAGAGAAGCGGGAAAAAAGGGCGCATATGGCTAATGGATAGAAGGGTGCCGCCATAGGCAGTAATACAAAATATCGGCAATTGGGCGCCCGAGAAATAGCAATTGCAGGGATCGTGTCAACAAAAGTTTTCATTTACAGAATAAGGTTTATTACAAATATCATTTGCATATATTCAGCAGTGATGCCTTGTGGAAGACATCTCAAGCTCACTCCAACCTGAATTATCGCAAATTCTTTTTGTTTTAACCACTTAATGACCAGCCAAAGCGATAGGCGGCGGCTGGTCGCAGTGGTGTTTCCATGGAAACGGGCGGCTGTTTCCTGTCAGTTCACCGAGGGAGTCTCCGTGAACAGCCTGCGAGACTCCGATCGCGGCTCGCAGGCGAAATGTAATTTAATAATGTGTTTACATCGCACGGCACTGCTGTCACAGCAGCGCCATAAAGAAGTTCGGCGATCTCCGTCCTCTGATTGGCCGGGGATCGCCGGCATCTGATAGGCTGAAGCCTATCTGAGGCGGTACAGGACGGATCGCTGTCCTGTACCGCCTATTCTGAGGAGGAGAGGAAAGGAAGGAGAGGGAGGGGGGAATAGCACTGTGGAGGGGGGCTTTGAGGAGCCCCCCCCCCCGCTACAGACAGATAGCCCGCGGCGATCAGACCCCCCCAGCAGGACATCCCCCTAGTGGGGGAAAAAGGGGGGGAAGTCTGATCGCCCTGCCTGCCACACAATCTGTGCTGGGGGCTGAAGAGCCCACCCAGCACAGATCATTCAAAATTCCTGCGGTCCTTAAGTGGTTAAGAAAGCAAACTTTTGTTTTACAAATTAGTTTTGACTTTCGGTTTAACTTATTTTATCGGTTTCAAATTTCACTTTCAGGAGGGTAACAAGTAAATTTTCGTTTACACTTATTTTATCATTTTAAAATTTAAAACTACGTCCAGGAATCATGCACGCTACCACTCGCTCCCGCAGCCGATCGCGCACGTGTACGCGCGCTCCTGGCCCACGGTTTGTTAGCCAGGCAATCAGTGAATCGGGCTATGGTGCCCGATCACTGATTCCTCTCCCCCGCTGAAAAAGCAACAGCTTCTCTCGGAAGCTGCGCCTTTTCTGGCTGTTACCTCCCCCGTGCGTCGCTCTAAGCGTATGTTACGCTTGGAGTGACGTCATGTAAACAAACCCATCTTGTGGCCAAAAAGTAATACTACAGCTAAAAGTAAAAAAAAAAAAAATTAACACACATTTACACTATAAACATATTGTTTACATCCCACCCTCCCAAAACTACCCAAATAAAATGTTTAATATAAAAAAAAAACCATTACAATAAAAAAAACAACATGCAAATATTTACCTAAGGGTCTAAACTTTTTAAATATCAATGTAAAGATGATATATTTCTATATTTTTTTTTATTTTAAACTTGTAAATAGTGATAGATGCAAAACGGAAAAAATGCACCTTTATTTCCAAATAAAATATTGTCGCCATACATTGTGATAGGGACATAATTTTAACGGTGTAATAACCGGGACATATGGGTAAATACAACGTGAGTTTTAATTATGGAGGCATGTATTATTTTAAAACTATAATGGATGAATACTGACAAATGATTTTTTCCGTTTTTTTCTTATTCTTCCTGTTAAAATGCATTTACAGTAAAGTGGCTCTTAGCAAAATGTACCCCCCAAAGAAAGCCTAATTGGTGGCGGAAAAAACAAGATATAGATCAGTTCATTGTGATAAGTAGTGATAAAGTTATAGGCTAATGAATGGGAGGTGAACATTTCTCAAGTGAAAACGACGGAACGCGAATGGGTTAAATATTGTTTTCAAGCTTATTGTATTAGAAATACATCGCTTTTGGTATTAACCTTGTTTTCAGAATTATAATGCGTCAATTATAGCTTTCAGATTTATTATCTTACTAATATATTGCTTTTCATATTACCGTTATTTTAAGATTTTTAATGCGTATGTGATTGTAAGGCTATTATTTCTATTGTAAATATATACAGTGGGATGTGAAAGTTTGGGCAGCCTTGTTAATAGTCATGATTTTCCTGTATAAATCGTTGGTTGTTTTGATAAACAATGTCAGTTAAATATATCATGTAGGAGACACACACAGTGATATTTGAGAAGTTAAATGAAGTTTGCTGGATTTATAGAATGTGTGCAATAATTGTTTAAATAAAATTAGGCAGGTGCATACATTTGGGCACGGTTGTATTTTATTGATTCCAAAACCTTTATAACTAATTATTGGAACTCAAATTGGCTTGGTAAGCTCAGTGACCCCTGACCTACATACACAGGTGAATCCAATTATGAGAAAATATTTCAGGGAGTCAATTGTAAGTTTCCCTCCTCTTTTTATTTTCTCCGAAGAGTAGCAACATGGGGGTCTCAAAACAACTCTCAAATGACCTGAAGACAAAAATTGTTCACCATCATGGTTAAGTGGAAGGATATAGAAAGCTGCCTCAGAGATTTAAGCTGTCAGCTTCAACAGTTAGGAACATATTGAGGAAATAGAAGACCACAGGCTCAGTTCAAGTTAAGGCTCGAAGTGGCACACCAAGAAAAATCTCGGCTGAACAGAAGCAACGAATGGTGAGAACAGTCAGAGTCAACCCACAGACCAGCACCAAAGACCTACAACATCATCTTGCTGCAGATGGAGTCACTGTGCATCGTTCAACCATTCGGCGCACTTTATACAAGAAGTATTGTATATACGCTGTAACTTTTTCTATACATAATATTTTATTGTGTACATAATTTGAAGGCTATTTATTCTATTAAAAATATATAAATTATTTTATACATGTTATTTGTAGTGAAATATTTTATGGATTAAATATATTATTGTTTTTATGCGTGTACGGGTGTTTGTGTAGTGGGGATGGTTAGTGTTAGGGACCAACAGGGGGATGGTTAGGGTTAGGCACCACCAGGGGGTGGTTAGGGTTAGGCACCACCAGGGGGTGTCTTAGGGTTAGGCACCACCAGGGTGGTGGTTAGGGTTAGGCACCACCAGGGGAGTGGTTAGGCTTAGGCACCACCAGGGGGTGCTTAGGGTTAGGCACCACCAGGGGAGTGGTTAGGCTTAGGCACCACTAGGGGGGTGGTTAGTGTTAGGCACCACCAGGGGGGTGGTTAGGGTTAGGCACCACCAGGGGCATGGTTAGGTTTAGGCAGCACCAGGTGTGTGGTTAGGCACCACTGGTTGGTGGTTAGGGTTAGGCACCACCAGGGGCTGCTTAGGGTTAGGCACTACCAGGGGAGTTTTAGGCTTAGGCACCACCAGGGGGTGGTTAGTGTTAGGCTTCACCAGGGGGGGGTGGTTAGGGTTAGGCACCACCAGGGGGGTTTTAGGGTTAGGCACCACCATGGGGGTGGTTAGGTTTAGGCACCACCAAGGGGTGGGGATATTTCCGATATTTTTTTTTGTTATAGACGGTATTTTGCCGTTTTATTTCCATTTATTCAACATATTTAGCACTTGATTTTCATTTATAAGCTATAAACAAAAAATATTGCGTTAGATAAAAACTTTCGGCTATATACCGCGCCCTTTTTTCCAGGCGCCCTTTTTGTATGTACATCCCCAGAAGACTGGCTTGAAGCCAGTGGCATAGCTAAGGAGCTGTGGGCCCCAATGCAAGTTTTACATTGGATCCCGCCCAAGCACTCTATGCATAATAATTGATACGGCGCACCAAAACCTGCCAATGGCAACTACAGTGTCAGAGGTGCAAGAAGGGGATGGGGAGCAGCTTGTTAACGATTACCACTATTCAAAGTATCTATAGAAGTGATTATTATGAGGACAGGACCAATAGAGAGCTAATACTGCAGTTGAGGGAGGGTCCTACGGTGCCCCTCTGGCCCAAGGGCCCCGATGCGGTTGCAACCTCTGCAACCCCCATTGCTACACACCTGTTTGGAGCGGAGCTACAGTGAGGGTCACAGAGACTTCTAGGGGCTGGAGGAACCCCAGGTAAGTAAATCTGCAGACATGTATCATAGTGAGTAACAGCTATAACCTGCTCTTTACTTACTATAACAATAGGTCAGCATTAGGACCCTTCAGACTGACTTCTGGGTGGGATCCTTATCACTATTGTTGCTGAGAAAGGAGGGGTTAGGGAGATGGCTGATCTGCAATTACTCCATAAGCTGTGTACCCACGTCACAATTTTAGTGACGATTCTTCCTCCGACTAGTGATTTTTTTGAGCAACATTTCAACCGTCTCACATGTGTACAAGCGCACAATCACGCGAGCGTCGCTTCGCATCGTGCGGAGATAACGACCGTCACAGCAGAACGGATCTTTAAGATCCCCGACAAGACACACAAAGAGCAGCGACTTCCCATTCGTGCCTATTGTGTAATGTCATGTGAAGAGGCGTCACTTAATGACCGAGGTCAAGGGGACATTGCTGGACCCATTGGGTGGTAACTAGGAAGCTTTATTCTCACTTCTTCCCTGCCCTCTAATCTCTGCTCACAGCCCCATCAGGAGGAGGGGGGGGGGGGGGGCTGTACACTACACAGAAGCTATCGCCTGCTCTCATACTTTGAGCACAGCTGCAGCATGTGTCTGCCAGAGCCTGTGAGAGGGATTGAGAGACACTCGGGAAGGGGAGGAAGCCACCTTTCAGGGAGCAGGTGCCTGTAGGAATGAGCCTAGGTTATTCTATTGTAAATCCGGCCCTGTGTGTCAGACTTCAGGTTGTTACTATACGACTCCTCCTCACACCGAGCTCTACTTACAGTGTCTGTGTGTCCTCTGCTGCTGCTGCTGTTGTGGAGAGGCTTGTGACGTGTGCAGAAAGTGCGGAAGTCTTCCACTTCCTCCTGCTTCTTCTCTCTTCCTACTTCACCTCCCAGGTAAATCACACCTAGTTAAAGAGACACAACACTTCTCTGTGATGAGCACCTAAGTGCAGATATCTTCTCAAACGAACTTCCCCTAAGTGAGCTTCATTAATGGCGTCGGCTTTTTGGGGGCATCAAGCATTTAATTCATACCTCCTAACTTTTTCGGATAAGAAAGAGGGACACTTTAAAGTGTACCTCAGATAGGGCAAAAGGAAAAATGTATACATACCTGCATACCTCCCAACTTTTTGAGATGACAAAGAGGGGCACTTAAGCCACACCCCTAATCACACCCCGTGACACCCCTAGCCATGCATACCATACAGATTTCATAAGAAAAATAAGTTGTTTTATCATTCAAACCACACTGGTCCTTTCTATCCTGTTTCATTTTCCATCATAGTAACATTTTAAAATTAGTAATATATCAATTTAAAGTATGGGAATAAAGTTTAAAGTCAATCAAACACATTTTTAGTAGAGACATACATATATTTACATAGAAAGAGGGACAAAGTCCTGAAAGAGGGACAAATGAGAGGGAAAAAGGGACAGTTGGGAGCTATGTACCTGGGATTTCCTTCAGCTCCCTCCAGGCTGATTGCTCCCTTGCAGCCTGCAACGTCTGAAACTGTCCCCAGAAAAATCTCCAGTTGGGGGGGGGGCAGATGGTGCTCCGGCAGGCAGAGTGAGTGAGTGCGTGCGTGTATGTGTTGTGCCCGGCGCCGCACCCACCCATGACATCGCATCATGGCAGAACTGCCCCTGGCCTCTCTTCAGCTGCATCGTCTCTCTCCTCTACGCCTTCCGATTGGCCAGCGGCCGCAGCAGAATGTGATGGGACGCGGCGCATTCTACAGCTGCTGGCCACAAAATTGAATGGGACTCGATCACCAAGTAGGTGGTTGCGATCTACCTATTGGACACCTCAGATTTAAATGATAGAAATAACATTTAAAGGATATCAAACACATTTTCAGTAGAAAAATACATTTATTTCCATAGATCTGGACATAAGTCCTGATAGAGGGACATATGAGGAGGACAGAGGGAGCTATGTATACACATATTACACAGATCTGCACATCAGTCTTGAAGAGGGACAAATGAGGAAAGAAGAGAGACAGAGGGATTTGTTCCCAAAGGCAAAACACATCTCTTTTATTATAAATGGGATTTAAATTAAAGTATGACATCTCAAAATAACACAATCATTAAAAAAGAAATAACACAAAATATTGAGAATGTCCCTTTTCAAAAGTTAGCATTCCTTTAGGATAGGGGTTCTCAAACTGGGTGGCGCGCAGGGGCGTAGCAATAGGGGTTGCAGAGGTTGCGACCGCATCGGGGCCCTTGGGTCAGAGGAGCCCCAAAGGGCCCTCCCTCAACTACAGTATTAGCTCTCTATTGGTCCTGTGCTCATAATACTCACTTCTATAGATACTTTGAATAGTGGTAATCATTAAGAAACTATTCCCCATCCCCTTCTTGCACCTCTGACACTGTAGTTGCCATTGGCAGGTTTTGGTGCGCCGTATCAATTGTCAAGTATAGAGTGCTTGAGGGGCCCCATTGTAAAACTTGCACCGGGGCCCACAGCTCCTTAGCTACGCCACTGGTGGCGCGGCACTTTGGTGCACTTCGAGCACCTCCCAGGGGTGCCTCAATGTTCATCCCTATACTTTGTGCATTGCCATCAGGTAATGCAACCTCACACTGGTATACAACGCAGCTGCATTACCTGCCAGGTAACCTTGAGTTCCAGCAGCCGTGGTTCAAGTTGGCCATCAAGGAATCGGGCTGGAGCAACAGATCAGTGCGGCTTGGCCTGGAAAGGAAAAGTTTGTTCAGCTAACGGGGTTCTGTTAAGCTTGGAGGTGTAATCTCCACAGTCAGCATGCAACACATAAGCTGACGTGAAGGAGGTACACACACCAGCACAAGGAATCAGGATATCCCCAGTTTAGTGGAGGAGAGGACTGACTCTAATAGGAGATTGTGGTGCACAGAGCCGGTGCAGATCCAAACAGCCACAAACAACACTTTCGTAATAACGTCTCAGCGCAAAGTAGCGCTGAGCGCATAACCAGGACTGAGGAGATCAGGACAGGTAGACAGAATGAACGCTTGCTTAACTAGCCACTACTTAGTGACAGCAAGCGTCCACAATAAAACAGACTGGAATGAGGTAGCCAATGCGTTTGCAGCAATGGCGTGCCTCACAAAGACAGGACAGGATAGTCAGGAAATAGCAGGATCAAGATAGATGAACGTAACACAGATAAATATACAATAAGTATGATTTCCTAGCGTATTACAATTACAGCTATCAATGAAACTATTTGTAACGTCTGACTAACATATGTATATATCGGCAATGAACCGATATATGACATAAGCAGGAACTCTGACTAAGACTGGAGTAATACAGGGAACAGGACTCAGAAGGATTCGCTATCTCTTCGCAGAGATGAACGCAATCCACAAACAGGACCAGGAACAGGATAACTAGCTCAGCGTGCTGGAACGCTGACTAACGGAACACAGGATATAAACAGTTCGTGTACGTATATATCAGCGACACTGATGTATCAACGTAACACGAATACAAGGAAAATAATAAACGTGCAAGTATGCGTATATATTGGCGATGAACCAATATATGACACAAGACAAGCAAAGTAACAACTTCTAGAAACAAGAGCAGAACTAGGAGGACTCGCTGACCCCTTCGCAGGAGTCAGCGCAGTCCACACGGACTAGGAACGAGGTGGGGCACGGGCAGAGTAACAGACTGAATCTGAGACTATGGTAGCCCATCAAGCATTGCAGGAAGCAGTTCTTTATACTGAGGTCATCCAATGGGAGCAGACCTGCAGATTCCCACACAAGTGAATGGTAATTAATCACAGGCTGACAGCAGGAAAAGGTAGACAATGATATGCAGCCTGCAGGAAAGGGATTGCCCCTCCATTGCAGCAGACAATGTTTGTGTACACAAAAGCATATTAAACTGTCATTAACTTCAGAGCGACTGCAGATGGAATCAGCAACTAGTTTAAGTGCAAACCAAACTATGCAAGAAAATGCATGTAATGACATCAGAACTGCTTGGGTTACAATACCACTGCAGCCAGCAGTAAACGCTGCAGACATGATCATAACATTACCCCCCCCCCCCCCTTAAAAGCGGATACCAGACGCTTTTCAAAACTGAAATTCCCAACAAAACAATCTGACTGATAATTCATGATGACCGGGACAGCCCGGCAAGACCAAATTCCAGAATCAGTCCCCACAAGACTGGACCCATCAGAACCAGAACCTACAGAACCATGCCCGTCAGCACTACAAGCCTCAGTGTGATACCCATCAGAACCACGACTTCCAGAAAAAAGCCCCCAGAAACTCTCTGAGCGATACCCACCGCCTTCCGGGGACTGTCCAAAAACGCCAAAGCCTTTGCAATGCCCACCGGAACTGTCCCTACCAACACAAAACCCACCGTTGAACCAGTCCAAGGTACCAGGACAAGTTTCCTCAGAGATCTCCCAGAACACTTGGAAGCTCCAAAGAGATCCCCACAGGTCAGAACGCCCCTTAGGCTCATATGGAGAACTATCAAGAACCCCCATGGAACCCAGGGCAACTCTAGAGTCAGGGTCACAAGGACAAACATCAAGATCAGGGCTTTTAGGGACCAGAACCATCTCCGGGCATGCAGGCCAACCGGCAACATCAGAACATGTCTCCACTAGGGAAGCGTGTGAGCACGCCAACACAGACACACTTGGGCACTCTGGCATACGAAGCACATCTGGGCACACCGGCACAAGAGAGACCTCTGGGCATGTCAAGGAACTGCGAACCTCAAAGTCAGTCAAGGTAGGACCCAAACCAGGACTGGGCAAAAAAAAATCATCATGACTAGACTTCACAGTTACTGGATTCTCACTAAAAAATGCAGGATCAGACTTAGATGTCTCTGATTCCAGCAAGGTTATTAACAAATCATGTTCAGGGGCATTTACAAGACAGGACAAATCTTCTGATGTATGCACCGAACTAGACAGGGTTCCCATAACTTCTTCTGGACTAGACAGAGACTCATCAAATACACTGGATTGGAGCTCATGAAGGGCTGCAAAACAAGTCAGTAGTGCAGCAATCCCCACTGAACTAGGCAAAACTGAGTAACTCACTGGACAGAAAGGGGACTCTGGAACTTCTGCCACACCAGCCAGAGAACCAGAATTTTCCAGGATACAGGGCTGGGATTCAGAAACACTCATTAACCCGGACTGAAATTCTGAGATTTCTATTATTTTTTCCAGCGAGTCAGAATTATCCATGTTACAGGGCAAGACTTTTGAAACATTCAGAGGACAGGGATGGAGTTCCTCGGCTGTTACAACACTGGAGAGGGACTCAACAACATTGGTTAAATCAGACTGTGTACAGGGCAAGGTATCTAACACACTTGCTGACAAGGACAATATTTCAATGGCTTCTGCTTCGCTGGGCAGAAATTCATCAAGTTTTATTAGAGCAGACTGTAATTCCAAAACAGCTGCTAGACAAGTGAATATTACTGCAACACCAACTGAGGTAAGCAGTGCCTCAGACTCCTCTGCTAGAGGGTTTGAAGTATCCAAAGTACTGGGTGAAGCATAAGACTCTGCGACCACAGCTTCACTGGACAGGATCACTGAACAGTCCATATTGCAGGGCAAAACCATGGAAGCACCTGCTGGACAGCATAATGATTCTGTGACCTGAGTTTCATTGGAGAGATCTACTGCACAATTCATGGTACAGGGCAAATTTACTGGGACATTTTCTGAACACGGTAATAATTCTGCGATTTCGGATTCACATAGCAGACGCTCTGAGTTATTCACGAAGCTAGAGTGAGGTGTAGAAACAGGAAGATCAAAACACAATGTTTGCGCATCTAAATCACCATTCAATTGTGAAATTAGAAAATTCAGATGCTGGGGTTCTGAGGTTTCTGGACAGGATTGCTGGGACTCGGAAACTGATGTAGTGCATCTATTGACATCTGCTGGATCAGACAGGAGTTGAACTTTATTAACACAGGTAATTTCTGCAGAAGTGTTTGCAGAGACAGGCAAGATTTTTCTGGTGTCTGTTTCACTGAACAAAGACTCATGAGTACTGGCTAGGCTGGACTCAGAAGTCAGCAGGACCTCTGGATTCTCTGCTGAGAAATGTGTGCAGGGCAAAGTTAAGAAAGTATCAGTGGCTTCTGTTTTACTGGGAAGTAACACTGAGTTATCCATGGTACAGGGTGGAGTTACGGGAACATTCACAAGACATGGCAGGGACTCAGTAACTGGAGAAGTGGAACAGTCTCCAATTGACAGTGTGCCTTCCCTGGTATCAACTGATTGAATCGCATAAAAATCGTCCAAAATCATTTCCCACACATCGATCAATGGAGCCACAAGGTCATACCCACACACACCAGTTTTTATTAGGTTATAGGCAGACTTAATGCATGCATTCAATACTAATTCACTTTTTGCACTGTAAAATTGACAAAATGAACTTGAATCATTCTTCCATTCATTGACCAGAGCTTCCATCTCTCCTTTCTCAAATGGAGGATTCCAAGCATACTTAACAGGCAGATCACAGTTTGCAAATGTGGTTTTGGCAGAAACATACATTGGATTATTTAGCAGGCGATTGGCAGATTTCTTATTCCTAAGGATCTCCAATACCTGTAGCAAGTGTTGGACTGTAGTGTATGCAAATTTTTCTTGCTGCACGAATAGATTGATTTGTTCAATACTCTGTAATATATCCTCATAATCATACTCAGATAATTCTTTTAAACAAAAATCTTTATTTTCCCTAGCCAGTGATGAAAGTTCATTAGTAGTTTCATAAGTCCATTTAACTCCCCTGAAAGACAATTGCATTTCATTATCTGTTAATGGCAGAATCTTATTGCAGGTCTGATGCGCAGTCGCTAAAGATAACGATTCTGCAGATTGGACACGTTTCTTAGAACGTTTGCGTTTTGCCTTTGACCTTGCTGTTTTTGGTGATTTATTCAAAGCTGCAGGAAAATTATCAGTAACACTTTCTGCTTGCTGCTTATTCTTGCAAGCAATTGAAGGAGCAGCTAATTGGCCTGCTGCCAGGAGTTCATTAAGAGGAAAAGGCAATGGATCTATGCGCAACCAATTGTGAATTACAAAAGCTATAAATTGCAAAGGACTTTGTCTAAACTGAGTGTGATCTAAGACATCGATTGCCCAATCAAAAAGTTTGCCCTTAAAAAGAGCACAAACGATCCAATCAGACCAGGTAGAAATTGCAGAAGCCTGAAAGTCGGGATTGGCCAGAACTTTAACCAATTCTGATATAAATTTGTCTGTAACTTCAGGACCAAGCTTTTCAAATTTTTTAAAGGAGCAGGACCCCTGACAAACAGTGTCATAATTTCTGGAAATTCCCCTCACAATAGGGATTGGTAATGGGGCTACCATAATGTTAAGCTTGGAGGTGTAATCTCCACAGTCAGCATGCAACACATAAGCTGACGTGAAGGAGGTACACACACCAGCACAAGGAATCAGGATATCCCCAGTTTAGTGGAGGAGAGGACTGACTCCAATAGGAGATTGTGGTGCACAGAGCCGGTGCAGATCCAAACAGCCACAAACAACACTTTCGTAATAACGTCTCAGCGCAAAGTAGCGCTGAGCGCATAATCAGGACTGAGGAGATCAGGACAGGTAGACAGAATGAACGCTTGCTTAACTAGCCACTACTTAGTGACAGCAAGCGTCCACAATAAAACAGACTGGAATGAGGTAGCCAATGCGTTTGCAGCAATGGCGTGCCTCACAAAGACAGGACAGGATAGTCAGGAAATAGCAGGATCAAGATAGATGAACGTAACACAGATAAATATACAATAAGTATGATTTCCTAGCGTATTACAATTACAGCTATCAATGAAACTATTTGTAACGTCTGACTAACATATGTATATATCGGCAATGAACCGATATATGACATAAGCAGGAACTCTGACTAAGACTGGAGTAATACAGGGAACAGGACTCAGAAGGATTCGCTATCTCTTCGCAGAGATGAACGCAATCCACAAACAGGACCAGGAACAGGATAACTAGCTCAGCGTGCTGGAACGCTGACTAACGGAACACAGGATATAAACAGTTCGTGTACGTATATATCAGCGACACTGATGTATCAACGTAACACGAATACAAGGAAAATAATAAACGTGCAAGTATGCGTATATATTGGCGATGAACCAATATATGACACAAGACAAGCAAAGTAACAACTTCTAGAAACAAGAGCAGAACTAGGAGGACTCGCTGACCCCTTCGCAGGAGTCAGCGCAGTCCACACGGACTAGGAACGAGGTGGGGCACGGGCAGAGTAACAGACTGAATCTGAGACTATGGTAGCCCATCAAGCATTGCAGGAAGCAGTTCTTTATACTGAGGTCATCCGATGGGAGCAGACCTGCAGATTCCCACACAAGTGAATGGTAATTAATCACAGGCTGACAGCAGGAAAAGGCAGACAATGATATGCAGCCTGCAGGAAAGGGATTGCCCCTCCATTGCAGCAGACAATGTTTGTGTACACAAAAGCATATTAAACTGTCATTAACTTCAGAGCGACTGCAGATGGAATCAGCAACTAGTTTAAGTGCAAACCAAACTATGCAAGAAAATGCATGTAATGACATCAGAACTGCTTGGGTTACAATACCACTGCAGCCAGCAGTAAACGCTGCAGACATGATCATAACAGGTTCACTTTCAATCTGTGGTGAGTGCCTAGAAGATTGACTCTTTATCCTTATCATGTTCATTGGGGGGGAATGGTGCTGCTTAATGGCTTGATAAGGGTCATTCACTGCTGTCTGTCTTTGGCTGGGTGCACACGTAGCAGTAACGCTACCTTTGCGGAAAACGCTGCATTTTTGCCTCTGCTTTTTTGATACATGCGTTTTTAAAAACGCTGGTTTTGTTGCATAATCTTCAAAGACGCATGAAAAGCGCACATGATAAAAGTCAATGGAAATGCAATGGTATGCGTTTTTCATGCGCTTTCTATGTGTTTTTGCATAAAAAAAAAATGTGATGTATTTCTGCTCCCTGTTTTCTTCCTAGTGATTTGCACAAAATGCAAAACAAAAACGCATACAAAACGCATATGCGTTTTTTATATGCGAACCACAAACGCATTAAAACACACGCAAAACGCTTAAAAATGCATCTGCGGTAAATAACCGCTAGCGCAGACGCACCAAAAATGCAGCAAAAACGCACACAATATTAACATAAAACATGACATAAAACGCAGCTTTTCATGTTATGTTATGTGCGCACCCAGCCTGAAGCTGCACGGGGAAAACACATTACAGTGTGCACTAGGCAATTGAATGACATTGGTTCTCAGTTTACCTGTGCAGAAAGCGAGGAGGGGGCCCACCCAAAGTTTTACAGGGAAGCCCAGTGATTTCTAGTTACGCCCCTGCAGGAGACTGAGATAGCCACTCCAGAACCTTCACTTTTTTGTGCTGTAGCCAATGATGGGGGATTTGTCCTAATGTTTGGGATCATTGTCATGTTGGAAAATCTAAGTGGCTGACATGCACAGCTTCTGGGCTGCTGCGTGAAAATTGTATTCCAGTATTCCCTTATAACATGCTGCATTCATCTTGCCATCAGCTCTGGCCAAATCCTCTGTGCCACTGTAGCTCACACATCACCAAAACATCCACTTCCATGCTTCACAGTAGGGAAAGTTTATTTTTCATCATAGGATAAGTCTTGCTGACTCTCCAAACATTTACTGTTGTGACTATAAAGTTGGTCTCATCACTTCAAATGACTTTGTTCCAGAAGTTTTGATGCTTGTCTTGGTGCCGTTTTGCATTTTGTTTTCAGGTGGACTATTTTACGACATTGGTGCAGTAATGCTTTTTTTCCTCTGGCAGCTTAACCATGCAGCCCATTTCTCTTCAAGTGCCTCCTTATTGTGCACCTTGAAACATCCACACTACTTTTCTATAGCGAATTCTGGATGTCAGCTGAAGTTATTTGCGGCATTTTCTTTGTATACTCAGCAATTTTCCATGCAGTTTTGGCTGAAATATTTGTTGGTCTGCATGACAGTAGCTTGGTGTCCACCAAACCCCTCAATTTCCATTTCTTCAGGAGCGTTTTAACACTGCTGACTGCCTGGTAGAGATGGATCGAACAGTGCGCCTGTCCCTGTGATGAACTATTCGTTGCCTAAAGCTACTGCCGGGTCGACAAGGTCTTTAAGCAATGTGCAGGTGCTGGCCGGTGGTGCACATCCTTGATTGTGTGCCCATGGCCAGGAGTACCATGTGCACGATGTTGCCATAAGTAGTGTAATAGATAGCGGAGATGCCGCCCCGGCGGTAAGCGGCAGGGCGGCTATCTCCACGTCTCAGCCGGCGGCCTCCGCCACGCAGTTACATGTTGGAGTTTTGCCTGGTCCCTCAGTTGCACATAGACTGAGGGCTACGCGTGCGCGCACCAGGCGTCAGGACCTTTATGCGAGTAGAAGGGGAGTCAGCTGATCAGCCGTTCAGCTGACTCCAGCAGTGCTCCGGATTGGCTGAGTGACTGGGACGGTGCTGTGGGGCACTCTCAGTATATATAGGACCTGCCTGTCAGTTGCTCTTCGTTTGCTGTTGCAAATGCTACGTGTTAGCACTCAGACCTTAGTCAGATCCCAAAGTGTGCTAGAACCAGCAGGAGCTGGGGATCCACACTTAGTCAGATTCTGTTGATAGCTTAAAGTACTAATTGAATTGTATTATTTGTTATGACACTCTGCTAGCCTCTACTACTCTTCTGCCTACTGATTCTGTGCCTATGCCTATCTAATCTTGTTGCCGACTCAGCTTGAACCTTACTCTGATTCAGTCTTCTGTCTTTGTACCATATCTGTCCGTGTGTTGCCGAATCTGCTTGTCTGACTCTCCTGCCCTCACCAGTGAGCTTAGTTCTGGTGAGGGATTCTCAGTATAGTAATCACCTGCTCCTCAGGTTGATAGCTGCAGTACAGCATTAATCACCTGCTCCTCAGGTTGATAGCTGCAGTACAGTCTTAATCACCTGCTCCTCAGGTAGATAGCTGCAGTACAGTCTTAGTCACCTGCTCCTCAGGTTGATAGCTACAGTACAGTCTGAATCACCAGCTCCTCGGGTGATAAGTACCTTCTGTCTTACTGTGCATCACCCGCTCCTCGGGTGAACCGATCGGTGAACCGATCACTACTTCATCTGCGTCTCCAGCCTGCTGGAGTACTGATTCCAGTGTTCTATAGAGATACCTCCCTCTACCTCTACCTGCTCCTCTGGGAAAGCGGGTATCTCTATCTATATTTACTGTTGCACCAAACACTTATCTTACACCTGGTTGTCCTGTGTCTTGCTATACTCGCATTATTGGTGATTCTGCAGATCACCACATAATCAGGTATAGCATCTGTATTGTTGGTGAGACTGCAGATCACCAATAATCAGAAAATCTGTCCTTGCTGACACCAATCGTTACAAGTAGACAACGTCATACTAATACTCAAAACCTCGCCAACCCAGAAGTAGCCGCAGACAATGAACAGTTTGTCACAGGGACAGGCAAACTGTTCGTTCCACCTCTACTGACTGGCATTCACCACTTTTTGGATATATTTGTATTTCCTTTTCCTGTTTTATGAAGTTGAAAAGAACAACCTTCTCTCTCAGGTCCTTTGACAGTTCTTTTGCTTTACCCGTGGCAGAAATGTGCAGGTCAATGTAAACAGCCCAGAATCACACTGACTTTTAATGCACAGATTACGGTGGTTATTAGGGAGGTTTAACGAGATGCAAATAATTGTTGAGTTGATGCAGAATCATGCAAATTATATACGCAAATGCATGCAGCTTATAAAATGGATTAATTATGGTAACATTCAATTGGTCTGTTTTTTCAAGCCACAAATATTTACATTCAACATTTGCATAACCCTGCATCAACTCAAAATTATTGCATCTCATTAACCATCCCTTACAAGCAAACATGTCACGGGAGGGGACAATTACCCTTAATAAACATTTAATCTGTGTGTGTCAGTTTTGTGTGTGTATTATCAGGCCAAAACTTTAATGTACCCAAAAAACAAATTAGCAATTATATGGGCACAGCAGAGATCACTTAACCCCTTCCCCACCACTGGTACGCAATCGCATACCTATGACTATGCCCTTTAAAACTTCACTTGCACACCAGGGGTGTAGATAAGTGTACTTATTTATTTACCTCGTCACTCACAATCGCTGCGCTGCTCCTGTTTCGTGTCTGCCAAAATCCCGCAGTTCTGTGATTGGTAAATGGGAACAGCTGTTCCCAAAGCTGATCACAGTGGCTGTGATAAATGAAAGCTGGCAGCAGTGAGACGCCCGTATTCATTCACAAACTGAATATAAAACAGATACACAACACAAAACACTTCCTGTGCACTATTCACAGCACACAGGAATTAAGACATCTTGTGGCCAAAAAGTAAAAATACACCTAATTACACTACTATATTTAAAAAAAAAATAAAAAATTATTAGTTCTTAACCCTTTCATCCCTACCCCATAGTTGCCAAAATAAAACACTTGTAAAAAAAAAATGACATCATTTAAAAAACTAGGCTTTCCCGTCCTCCTCAACCAGTCCGATCCAGCGCTGGCACCCCTAGAAAAAGAAAAACAATAACGATAACGTTGGACTGCCTGCGCAGGTGCACTAGCAGCTTTCCATTCGGGCTCCAATCGGGTCCAGTCTACTACACAGAGGCAGACGGCTCGCAACCTGTGCAGTAGAGCGAACTCGATCAGGCTCGGGTATTTCCACTGCAGCCCGAGTGCTTCTGCTCATGGTGCTGACAAGCGGACTTTCGGGGGGCCCACAGCTGGATCCCCTCTGCTGAAGAGGACAGGGAATCAGCTGGAGGGTGCAGAGATTTCCTCCTCCCAAAATAAGTACCCCCAGGAGCACCAACTTCCCATCAGATTCACTTTCAGTTAACAATGTCGGACAAAATCTTATCTTGCAGCCGCCTTGTCTGTCCGAAGCTTCCTGGTCCAGGGAGACAACTGAGTGCCTGAACAATCCTGACATCTCCTATCCACTGATAAACATAAAATAACACCTTTTATCATAGTAAAAAAACAAACAATCAGACAAATTTTAGCAGGTTTATTGAGAAGTGAGAGTTTTACCATAAAAGTGATGACAGAGAATACAATAGAATGTTTACAGACATGAGACCACCTGAGGAAGTAGGTGGACCTCCGAGTACCTCCTCCGATCAGTATTGACAGTAACAAGCAGGGCAGTTTCTAGACTAAAATGCACCCAGGGCGAGGGTTAAAATTGCACCCCCCCTGCGAAGCCAGGTATACATGTCCGCAGTGTAGGTTAGCCAGGTCTAGTTGCACTCAGTATAGGTAGCCAGCTTAAGGTCCCCCCAGTATAGGTAGCTAGGCATAGTATAGGTAGCCAGGCATAGGTGCCCCAGTATAGGTTAGCCATGTAGGTGCCTCCAGTATAGGTAGCCGGTATAGTTGCCCCCAGTATAGGTTAGATAGGCAGGTGCCCCCGGTATAGGTTAGATAGGTAGGTGCCCCTAGTACAGGTTAGCTAGGTGGGTGCCTCTAATATAGGGAGTCAGAATAGTTGCCACCAGTATAAGCTAGGTAGGTAGGTGCCCCCAATACAGGTTAGATAGGTAAGGGCCCTCCAGTATAGGTTAGATTAGGTAGGTGCCCCCCAGTGTGGTTAGATTAGGTAGGTGCCCCCCAGTGTGGTTAAATTAGGTAGGTGCCCCCCAGTATAGGTTAGATTAGGTAGGTGCCCCCCAGTGTGGTTAGATTAGGTAGGTGCCCGCCAGTATAGGTTAGATTAGGTAGGTGCCCGCCAGTATAGGTTAGATTAGGTAGGTGCCCCCCAGTATAGGTTAGATTAGGTAGGTGCCCCCCAGTGTGGTTAGATTAGGTAGGTGCCCCCCCCCCAGTATAGGTTAGATTAGGTAGGTGCCCCCCCTAGTATAGGTTAGATTAGGTAGGTGCCCCCCAGTATAGGTTAGATAGGTAGCTGCCCCCCCAGTATAGGTTAGATTAGGTAGGTGCCCTTCAGTATAGGTTAGATTAGGTAGGTGCCCCCCCAGTGTGGTTAGATTAGGTAGGTGCCCCCCCAGTATAGGTTAGATTAGGTAGGTGCCCCCCAGTATAGGTTAGATAGGTAGCTGCCCCCCAGTATAGGTTAGATTAGGTAGGTGCCCCCAGTATAGGTTAGATTAGGTAGGTGCCCCCCAGTATAGGTTAGATAGGTAGCTGCCCCCCAGTATAGGTTAGATTAGGTACGTGCCCCCCAGTATAGGTTAGATTAGGTAGCTGCCCCCAGTATAGGTTAGATTAGGTAGGTGCCCTCCAGTATAGGTTATTTATGCGTGCTCAACACCAAGCTTAAAGAGACACTGAAGCGAGACTAAATCTCGCTTCAGCTCTCATATATAGCAGGGGCACGTGTGCCCCTGCTAAAACGCCACTATCCCGCGGCTTAACGGGGGTCCCTTCACCCCCAACCCACCCCCCGCAAACCTTGGTCGCAGACTTGGTCGCTTTTCCCCTCTTCCTGGAGGCAGGGCTAACGGCTGCAGCCCTGCCTCCATTTGCGTCTATCAGACGCGCATCGCCGCCTCTCCCCCGCCCCTCTCAGTGAAGGAAGACTGAGAGGGCGGGGGAGAGGCGGAGATACGCGTCTGACAGACGCGCGTGGGGCAGGGCTGCGGCGGTTAGCCCTGCCCCAATGCGGAAATGCTCCCCCGCATTACGGAGGTGATTTGGGGGGACAGGGACCCCCGTTAAGCCGCGGGATAGCTAGGTGGGTGCCTCTAATATAGGGAGTCAGAATAGTTGCCCCCATCCTAGGTTAGATAGGTAGGTGCCCCCAGTATAGGTTAGTTAGGTAGGTGCCTCCAATATAGGTAGCCAGTATAGTTGCCACCAGTATAAGCTAGGTAGGTAGGTGCCCCCAATACAGGTTAGATAGGTAAGGGCCCTCCAGTATAGGTTAGATTAGGTAGGTGCCCCCCAGTGTGGTTAGATTAGGTAGGTGCCCCCCAGTGTGGTTAAATTAGGTAGGTGCCCCCCAGTATAGGTTAGATTAGGTAGGTGCCCCCCAGTGTGGTTAGATTAGGTAGGTGCCCGCCAGTATAGGTTAGATTAGGTAGGTGCCCGCCAGTATAGGTTAGATTAGGTAGGTGCCCCCCAGTATAGGTTAGATTAGGTAAGTGCCCCCCAGTGTGGTTAGATTAGGTAGGTGCCCCCCCCAGTATAGGTTAGATTAGGTAGGTGCCCCCCCTAGTATAGGTTAGATTAGGTAGGTGCCCCCCAGTATAGGTTAGATAGGTAGCTGCCCCCCAGTATAGGTTAGATTAGGTAGGTGCCCTTCAGTATAGGTTAGATTAGGTAGGTGCCCCCCCAGTGTGGTTAGATTAGGTAGGTGCCCCCCCAGTATAGGTTAGATTAGGTAGGTGCCCCCCAGTATAGGTTAGATAGGTAGCTGCCCCCCAGTATAGGTTAGATTAGGTAGGTGCCCCCAGTATAGGTTAGATTAGGTAGGTGCCCCCCAGTATAGGTTAGATAGGTAGCTGCCCCCCAGTACAGGTTAGATTAGGTACGTGCCCCCCAGTATAGGTTAGATTAGGTAGCTGCCCCCGGTATAGGTTAGATTAGGTAGGTGCCCTCCAGTATAGGTTATTTATGCGTGCTCAACACCAAGCTTAAAGAGACACTGAAGCGAGACTAAATCTCGCTTCAGCTCTCATATATAGCAGGGGCACGTGTGCCCCTGCTAAAACGCCGCTATCCCGCGGCTTAACGGGGGTCCCTTCACCCCCAACCCACCCCCCGCAAACCTTGGTCGCAGACTTGGTCGCTTTTCCCCTCTTCCTGGAGGCAGGGCTAACGGCTGCAGCCCTGCCTCCATTCGCGTCTATCAGACGCGCATCGCCGCCTCTCCCCCGCCCCTCTCAGTGAAGGAAGACTGAGAGGGGCGGGGGAGAGGCGGAGATACGCGTCTGACAGATGCGCGTGGGGCAGGGCTGCGGCGGTTAGCCCTGCCCCAATGCGGAAATGCTCCCCCGCATTACGGAGGGGATTTGGGGGGACAGGGACCCCCGTTAAGCCGCGGGATAGCGGCGTTTTAGCAGGGGCACACGTGCCCCTGCTATATATGAGGTCTGAAGCGAGATCTATTCTCGCTTCAGACTCTCTTTAACCCTTACAAGTCTGGCTGTGCAAATCTGGCTAAATTGGCTTATCATGAGGCATTGCTCATGCAAAAATGCATTTGCTTTCGCATGCCAAACTTTGCAGGGTCAAAAACTAATACCGCAAAGCGGTTGCCCTGCGGGAATTAGTTCATGCTACATAGCACTATCCAGGAGCGCCATGGGGAGGCTTCCCAATGCCCCCATACAACCGGGGGGGGGCTGCAGGGCCCCAGGCTCTCTCACTGCCTAGGGACCACAGTGTTACCCCGGAGGGGGAGGCTGGGTGGAGCGGGCGACCCTCCCAAGCGTGGCCAGCTCCGGGGGGGGGGGGGGGGCATCTTCTTGTAGTAAGCATAGGTTAGATTAGGTAGGTGCCCCCCCAGTATAGGTTAGATTAGAATAGAAGAGGTAGCGCTGCGCCTACACCAGTAGCTGCAGACTCTGCCAGGGGATCCCAAACCTCAAAGAATACAATAATGATGATTATGACAGAAAGCGCTGCTGTTAGGAATGAGGGAATTATATAGAGAACTAAGCTTGATAACTTTTTATTGGATAAAAATCAACTAAAATTGACAATTTCTGTCAAACATGCCTGTTAAAATGCTGATAGCAAAAGAATAATAGAGTGCTGTAACAGGTGATGGTACCCGTGTAAGCAGTATATGTACATATACTAAAACATAAAAATAGATTTTCATAAAAACATAAAGTGCACCTGGTGCTTGAACTGGGAATCCCAGAAAATGGCCTCGTTTGAGTATAGGTTCCTCTGTGGATCTGATTATAGATCAGTAGGTAACAATCTTGGGGAACCTCTGATCAATTGTAATGTGGTTTCCTCCGTAATGGGGATAATGTGCAGTCAATCCCTAGTTGGAAGGGCAAGGTGTTCCTGTAAGTAACAGCTTTAGTGCACAGACTTAAACAGGCGGAAGATGAAAACGATCTCACCCGTCTTGTGCTGACATGGAGTGATGCGCAGATCTTGAATCTTCGTGGGGGCCGCTCAATCTCGCTAGCCCCGGCCGGCGGCACAGCGAGAGAGGCTAGACGGATAAGTCACGTCGGGCAAGCGTGCCCGGCTCCCCTTGGATGATGTTATTATCCGGGTAGCAGCTGTAGATGACTGGACGGACTTCCGTATACACGCTTGATGGAGGAAGCCGCGTAGCTCCCGCTCACCTAGTTCCCCTCTGGTTGTGACGTCACAAGGGCAGCCTACGCTGACGTTTCGGGAGGAACGCCCCCCTTTCTCAAAGCTTGGCTGCTGGGGGAATCTAGGGCTGGCTTTTTAAAGTCTGTGCATCACTGTCAATTTTGCTCAAACGCAAACAGTTCCAAATCTTTATTAAGTCCATGTGGAATAAGGGTATTCAGATTGAAGATCCACATTGTTTCTTTCCGGGACATTTCTAGCAAATAGTCTCCCCCTCTCCACGGTTTCTTTACTTGTTCCAATGCACAGAACTTGGTTCCCTTAAAGGAACACCCGTGTTCCATCTTATAATGTTCTGATAATGGATGTTTTTTGCAACCCTTTTTGATGTTGGTGCAGTGTTCGCTCAGTCTTTCTCTTAGGGGGCGTTTGGTCCTTCCCACGTAATGTTTTAAACATGGACATATTAGCACATAAATAACCCCCTTGGAGTCACAGTTGGTGATATCCTTAATGTTGAATGATTCTTTACTAGAGGTTGATGTAATTTCATATATTCTTTCAAGTGGGGAGTTGGATTCTCTACAGGCTCTACAAAAGCCGCATCTCTTAAAATAACAATTTTGTTTCTCTCGTGTTGTTATCTTAACAGTTGGGGCCAGTATGTTGCCCAAATTCTAAGATCTCCTGAAGATCATTTTTGGGTGTTCCGATAATATGGGCATCAATATGGAGCGACAGGGGGACCTATAAGGACCCTGATGATCGACAACCGAGTCTCATCATGAAATACTCATCTCAATCGTCCAAAGTACAGAGTATAGTTGGCAAATACTGGAACATACTAAGGGAAGATCCCATATTGATGCCCATATTATCGGAACACCCAAAAATGATCTTCAGGAGATCTCAGAATTTGGGCAACATACTGGCCCCAACTGTTAAGATAACAACACGAGAGAAACAAAATGGTTATTTTAAGAGATGCGGCTTTTGTAGAGCCTGTAGAGAATCCAACTCCCCACTTGAAAGAATATATGAAATTACATCAACCTCTAGTAAAGAATCATTCAACATTAAGGATATCACCAACTGTGACTCCAAGGGGGTTATTTATGTGCTAATATGTCCATGTTTAAAACATTACGTGGGAAGGACCAAACGCCCCCTAAGAGAAAGACTGAGCGAACACTGCACCAACATCAAAAAGGGTTGCAAAAAACATCCATTATCAGAACATTATAAGATGGAACACCGGTGTTCCTTTAAGGGAACCAAGTTCTGTGCATTGGAACAAGTAAAGAAACCGTGGAGAGGGGGAGACTATTTGCTAGAAATGTCCCGGAAAGAAACAATGTGGATCTTCAATCTGAATACCCTTATTCCACATGGACTTAATAAAGATTTGGAACTGTTTGCGTTTGAGCAAAATTGACAGTGATGCACAGACTTTAAAAAGCCAGCCCTAGATTCCCCCAGCAGCCAAGCTTTGAGAAAGGGGGGCGTTCCTCCCGAAACGTCAGCGTAGGCTGCCCTTGTGACGTCACAACCAGAGGGGAACTAGGTGAGCGGGAGCTACGCGGCTTCCTCCATCAAGCGTGTATACGGAAGTCCGTCCAGTCATCTACAGCTGCTACCCGGATAATAACATCATCCAAGGGGAGCCGGGCACGCTTGCCCGACGTGACTTATCCGTCTAGCCTCTCTCGCTGTGCCGCCGGCCGGGGCTAGCGAGATTGAGCGGCCCCCACGAAGATTCAAGATCTGCGCATCACTCCATGTCAGTACAAGACGGGTGAGATCGTTTTCATCTTCCGCCTGTTTAAGTCTGTGCACTAAAGCTGTTACTTACAGGAACACCTTGCCCTTCCAACTAGGGATTGACTGCACATTATCCCCATTACGGAGGAAACCACATTACAATTGATCAGAGGTTCCCCAAGATTGTTACCTACTGATCTATAATCAGATCCACAGAGGAACCTATACTCAAACGAGGCCATTTTCTGGGATTCCCAGTTCAAGCACCAGGTGCACTTTATGTTTTTATGAAAATCTATTTTTATGTTTTAGTATATGTACATATACTGCTTACACGGGTACCATCACCTGTTACAGCACTCTATTATTCTTTTGCTATCAGCATTTTAACAGGCATGTTTGACAGAAATTGTCAATTTTAGTTGATTTTTATCCAATAAAAAGTTATCAAGCTTAGTTCTCTATATAATTCCCTCATTCCTAACAGCAGCGCTTTCTGTCATAATCATCATAGGTTAGATTAGGTAGGTGCCCCCCCAGTGTGGTTAGATTAGGTAGGTGCCCCCCCAGTATAGGTTAGATTAGGTAGGTGCCCCCCAGTATAGGTTAGATAGGTAGCTGTCCCCCAGTATAGGTTAGATTAAGTATCTGCCCCCCAGTATAGGTTAGGTTAGGTAGGTGCCCCCAGTATAGGTTAGATTAGGTAGGTGCCCCCCCCCCCAGTGTGGTTAGATTAGGTAGGTGCACCCCAGTATAGGTTAGATTAGGTAGGTGTCCCCCAGTATAGGTTAGATAGATAGGTTAGATTAGGTAGCTGCCCCCCCCAGTATAGGTTAGATTAGGTAGGTGCCCCCCAGTATAGGTTAGATAGGTAGGTGCTCCCTCCATAATGGAGGGAGGAGCCGCAGCCGCGGGGAGGGCAGCCCGACCTCTCCCTCCCTTCCTCTCCGGGCGCCCTCCGTGCTCCCCCCTCCGAGTCTGACTGCACAGGAAGCGCTGTGTACAGAGCGCATTAGCTCAACTCACCTCCCTCCCTGGTTCCAACCGCCGCCGGTCTCCTCTTCTCTTCATAGCCGCTCATACACACGCTGCTTCCTGTTTACCCGGAAGCAGAGTGTGTATCAGCGGCTGTGAGGAGAAGACAGAAGAGGAGACCGGTGGCAATTGGAACCAGGGAGGGAGGTGAGTTGCGCTAATGCGCTCTGTACACAGCGCTTCCTGTGCATTCAGACTCGGAGGGGGGAGCACGGAGGGCGCCCGGGAGAGGAGAGGGAGGGAGAGGTCGGGCTGCCCTCCCCGCGGCTGCGGCTCCCCCCTCCGTTACTGCGCCCACAGTCCTTCGGTGCCCAGGGCGCCCGCACGGGCCGCACGGCCCTAGAAACGGGCCCGGTAACAAGGCTCGTCTCAACTAGGGACGATTTGCAGCGTTTCCCCGCATGCGAATTTAAACTGCAAAACGCAGCCTATTGAAATCAGTAGGCTGACGTCCAACTGGCATGTGGGTAAAAGAATCGGACGGCATGCAGCATAAAATGCATTGTGCATCTGCATCCCTATTGGTGTGGCTGGCACCGCATGGCATAGCTAGAGGGATGGGGATGTGCCCCGTAACACAGCAAGACGCACACTGGCACAGTGCAAACGGCCCTAATGCCTGCTACACACCATGCAATGTCCCGTCAGATAGTCGGGGCGAAGTGATTGTTTCCGACAGATCTGATTTCTGATCAATTTTGTATAGACAGAAGTGATTTGAAAATCAATCAGAAATACAATCAGATCGGACCTGTTGGAGTTAATCCGTTTGACCCGTCTATCTGACAGGAAATGGTACAGATACAGACTTACCTCAGTAGAGAGGCCTCTGGGTAATCCAGGAGCTCCTCACATCCAGAGCTGAGACCTTGTGAACCCATTTGACAAGAACTTACTAATTATGTTCCCTCAACTTCTGTCCACATATGAGCACGGCCAGAATGCATAGGGGCAGCTATGGCCCGCGTCTGCGCAGTAGAACAGTAGAACGTGCACAGCTGTTTTCCCCCGTGGTGCTACTGTGCAGACGCTGCCTACACTTGTCCTGTGCAGCGCAGATACGCAGAAGAGGGTCCTGGGGAGCAACGGTGGAGAGGATGAGGGTCAGTGTTGCCAACCATCCGTTTTATTTATTTTTTTATTTTTTTCTTTTTATTTTTTTCTTTTTTAACTCAGCACACAGACCCAAATTCATGAGTAATCAGTTACATGGGGCATTAGCAATTTCTTTTCTTGCCATACCCCTAAACTGAGATGTGTGATCATCATCGTTTATTCATTGTAGATTGGTAAGAGCTAAATAAGCATAACTGTAACTTTCTTCACCATTAAACTCTTTTTCCTCACAATTACATGACTGTTGCTGAGACAGTTATCTATTTATCCTTCTCATATCACAATCCTATACATTTGCCCCGTCAACATCTTGTATATACTCCTCTCATCTCTCCATCCTCTCTTTTGAAGGGTATCTGTACCCTGTAGAATCATCCAACAAACATAGGCGTCCCAAACGTACCACTCACAGTCACCCCATCATCCACTCCTTCCCAGGGGCCCATCATCACACTCTAATACCGACCATCACCGCCCCCCTCCAGCCCCAACAACGCTTGCCAGCGACTCCCAATTTTCAACTCAGTCCCTCCCCGAGTAAACCTAACCGAGATTAGCTATAAGGCTTCTCCATGTTTCTTCTACTTTATTCGTAGTTCCCAGATCCTTGTTCTTACACAGTTCATCCATCCTAACAAACCATTCTCCTATATCTAACCTAGACGGATTTTTCCAGTTATTAGCGATCATACTTTTGGCAACTATCGTG
Organism: Hyperolius riggenbachi; assembly: GCF_040937935.1. Lineage (NCBI taxonomy): Eukaryota > Metazoa > Chordata > Amphibia > Anura > Hyperoliidae > Hyperolius > Hyperolius riggenbachi. Next base: position 21,432,283 of record NC_090647.1, on the reverse strand, counting down.
CCGTATTCTTTAATCAGGGAGCATCCAAGGTTTTCTTTTTTAGCTGTATAACTAAGGATTGCTTCCTTCGGTGTAAGTTCAAATTTTTCTTTTAGCAATCTCTCGGCCAAGAGGGTGATATCATCCCAAAGTTTTCTAACTATCGGGCACTGCCACCACATATGTAAAGTACCTCCGTCCCCCTGTCCACACCTCCAGCACCTCACCTTGCGGTTCGCAAACTTACCAACACGGGATGGTGTCATGTACCATCTACCAATTGTTTTAAATTGAATCAACTGTAACCTTGGATCTTGGATTTTAAAAGTATTTACCCATATTTGTGGCCATAACCCTTCCAGACTGGACCCCAGGTCAATTTCCCATTTCCTGCAATATGCAGGAAAGTCCTGGTCACATTCTGCTGCGCAGATATCTGAATATAAACTAGAAATAGATTTATTCATTTTTTTCCCCAGATAGAAATGTCTCTCAAAATTATTCAGATCCCTCTTCTGAACCACCCTCGAGGCAAACTTATAAAAGAAACTATGTATCTGGGAGAAACCCCATGAACCAATCTGGTCACTACACTCAAGGATCGGTCTAATTCCCAGCGTGGGGTTTCCCCCAATATTAACAATACGTGTTTCGCGACTTATATTATGTTTACCAAACCAAGCTGGATCAAGACCTGGCGGAAAGTCTGGATTATCTCGTAGGGTTATCAAGGGGGAAAACCCTGTTTTTTTTTGCCATTTTTCAATTATCCAGAGCAGTGATTTCAGGGTTGGTTTAATCAATGGATGGGACGATAAATTATATACTTTATTGATATTTTTAATGATCCAAGTAAAGACAAGATCAAAGTCTGATTCTTCCTCCTCTAGCCGCGGCCATATCTTATTTTCTGCATCAGTGGTGGCCTCTATTTTCCATTCCAGAATTCTTGTCAGATGTACACTTTTATAATAATTATATAAATTTGGAGCGGCAAGTCCGCCCTGGTCTTTTCTTTTCATAACTAGTTTATAATTTATTCTGCGCTTAGCATTGTTCCAGATAAAATTCTGGAATATCTTGTGCCAGTTCTGGAACCATATATTAGGGATGGCTATTGGTAAGCTCTGCAACAAAAAAATGAGCTTCGGGAGGATCAACATTTTAATAATGTTGATCCTACCAATTAGATTGAAACACGGACGGTCCCAGGATCTCAGCTTTTTTTTACATTCACCTACTATTTTCAAAAAGTTATTTTTAAAGAGAGAATCAAGATTGCTGGTAAGGTTAATACCTAAGTATTTAATTGCATGATTATTACACTTAAACTTACTACTCTGTTTTATCTCCTCCATGAGTTCTACCGAACAGCCTATATTTAAGATCTCTGTTTTTTCTTTGTTCAGTTTAAAATTTGAATATTTTGCAAAAAAATTAAGTTTATCTCGACATTTTATAGTTGAATTAACCACTTGAGGACCGCCCCCAACCGATGGGCGGCGGCAAAGACCGGGCCCAAACGACCGCAATACGCCCATCGGCGGGGGCGGCATCAGCGGTGGCTGTGCGGCGATCGCGTCATCAATGACGCGATCGCCGCCGGCAATAGGCTCCGCCCACTCTGCACGGAAACCCGCCGGCCAATTAGCAGCGCCGGCGGGTTTCAAATGCGGCGATCCGGCCAATCAGAGGAGTATAATACACTTTGTTATTGTAACAAAGTGTATTATACTGGCTGCCTCCTCCGCTGATGGTCACTCGTCGTGCGACCATCAGAGAGGACGGCAGCCTTGCAGCTAAGTGTAACACAACACATTTTCACCCACACAGACCCCCCGATCGCCCACCCCAGCCCTCAGAACCCCCCTGACCACCCCAGCACACCAGCATCTGCACCCCACCACCCACCTAAAAACCCATCAATCACTCCCTGTCACTATCTAGGGACGCTATCCCCTAGGTTAGGTCCCTAACTGCCTCCTAGGGTCCCCTGATCACCCCCCCTACCCTCAGATCCCCCCCAGACCCCCCTCCCAGACCACCCCCCTGTATGCTGTATACAGCTATATAGCTGTCTTACCCACTGATCACCTGTCTATCACCTGTCTATCACCCCTTGTCACCACCACCCATCAGCGCAGACCCTAAACTGTCCCTTGGGGGCACCTGATCACCCACCCAGACCCTCAGATTGCCCTCAAACCCCCCCTCCTGATAACCTCCCCAGTGCATTGTTTACTTCTATTCTCCCCTGTAATCCCTCACTGATCTCCTATCGTCACCCCCTGTGTCTGCCACCCACCAGATCAGGACCCAGCCTGCCCCGTGCGGGCACCTAATCAACCCCCCACACCCTTAGATCGCCCTCAGCCCCCCCCCCCCCCCCCCCCCCCCAATCACCTTCCCAGTGCATTGTATTTGATTGTGCTGACATTCAATTTCATTGTGCTGACATTCAATTTTATTGTGCTGTAATTGTATTTGATTGTCCCGTGATTTTTTTTGATTGTCCCGTGATTGCCCTGTGATTGCCCTTTGATTGGCCTGTGATCGTCTTTGATTGTCCCGTGATCGTCTTTGATTGTCCCGTGATCGGCTTTGATTGTCCCGTGATCGGCTTTGATTGCCCTGTGATTGCCCTGTGATTGCCCTGTGATTGCCCTGTGATTGCCCTGTGATTGCCCTGTGATTGGCCTGTGATCGGCTTTGATTGTGTCGTGATTGGTTTGATTGCCCTGTGATTGGCCTGTGATTGGCCTGTGATTTGCTTTGATTGGCCTGTGATCGGCTTTGATTGTGTCGTGATTGGTTTGATTGCCCTGTGATTGACTTTGATTGTCCCGGGAATTGAGTGCCCTGTGATTGGCCTGCGATTGCCCTGTGATTGCCTTTGATTGTCCTGTGATTGTTTCTGATTGCCTCCGATTCCCCACTCGCCACCACCCCCCTGTCACTATCCAAGTGATCTAAAAACAGTGAAAACTGTCACTTTTTTAGTATCACTAGTGTTAGCAGTTAGGCCAGTTAGCTAGGCCCCTTTGTAAGTGTCAGTTAGTGCTCAGCCCACTGCACCACAGTCACTAATTAGCGTCATCACTGTCGCTAATCAACATTGGTACTATATAGTATCTGTAAGTGATCATTACTGATCGCAGTCAGATCTATTAGGGTCACTAGGATCCACAAAAAAAACGCAGTGTTTGCCCGATCAGGCCTGATCGTTCGCCTGCACTTGCGTTCAGCCCGCCCCACCGCAGTGACAGAATTTTTTTTCTGATCACTGCAAAAAACACTGTACAATAGCTGTGGCACTGTAAACCTCAGTTTTGATTTATTTTTTTTATCAAAACTCAGTGAGCACAGCTTTCTACCTCTCAAATACTCCCTTTTGCTAGGTAGGTGCTCTTTTTTCGCGTACGTACGAAAAGGGCGTCGGGAAAAAAGGGCGCGTGGTATAAACGATAAATGGAAAATATCGTTTATAGAAATATTGTGTAGAATTTCGTTTATAAATAGTGTTTTAAGAATTTATAAATCACTAAATAATGTGTATGAGATCGGCAATTCTTAAAACGTTAATCTTCCCTATTTGTAAAGTGAAACTTATATTTACGTTTATTAAAAACCCTCCCTGTACCTATCCCTGACCCCTAGACCCCCTGTTGGTGCCTAAACCTAAGACCCCCCTGTTGGTGCCTAAACCTAAGACCCCCCAGTTGGTGCCTAAACCTAAGACCCCCCAGTTGGTGCCTAAACCTAAGACCCCCCTGTTGGTGCCTAAACATAAGACCCCCCAGTTGGTGCCTAAACCTAAGACCCCCCAGTTGGTGCCTAAACCTAAGACCCCCCTGTTGGTGCCTAAACCTAAGACCCCACAGTTGGTGCCTAAACCTAAGACCCCCCTGTTGGTGCCTAAACCTAAAACCCCCTATGGATAATAATGTTTTACAGACATTAATAAATAAAAAATGTAAAGAAAAAAATGTAAATTATTTTTTTGGGTGGATAATAATGTTTTAGAAATGTTTTAGAAATAGTGATTTATTATCTTCATAAACGTTATTCGTCACGGGCTCATTTTGTAAACTTAAATCATCACAAACATAGTTATAAATCCTTAAAAATCTCCGGGCGCCGTTATAAATCCTTAAAAATCTCCGGCGCCTTTTTTTCCCTGTTCAGCGCCCATTAAACGATATTTATAATGGAAGTGAATGGGGCGCCCTTTTTGTCCACTTGTCTCATGCGCCCAAATCTACTGCTTCCCTTTTTTCTGCGTAGTCTCAGAGGAATACCCCCTAAATTTAGCAGCCCACCATGGCAAGAAAGGGGTATTCCGATGATGAGGTTCTCAGGTACATGGCCCAGTCGGATGAGGACGATTGGGACGCCTCATTCGACGAATCTTCCGGGTCAGAGTTTGAACCTGAATTGAGCAGTGGCTCACTGACCGATAGTGATGACGAGGTTGAGGTCCCGGCTAAAGACAGGCGTACCACACCCCATGTTGTTGGACCGCAGGTGGCGCAGGATCAGCCTCAAGGGCAGCAGAGTGGTGTTCGTGCTGGTCTGAGATTTCATGGTGGGGCAGGCACCAGCAGCACAACATCTCCTGGACCTAGCACCAGTACTTCCGTAGACCCTGGTGAAGTGGCGAGCACCAGCATGGAAGTTGAAACTGGTTCGGTGGCACGTGCAGTAAGATCCCAGTCGCAGCCACCAAGAAGACGGGCCCGTACTACCCCTAATTTACCAGAGGTGCTGGCAAACCCAAATTGGCAATCCCCTGATTCCGCCGCACCCGTACTTCCCCCTTTCACCGCCCAGTCTGGAGTCCAGGTGGAGACAGATAATCTAGGATCGGCCCTAGACTTTTTCTATCTGTTCTTCACCCAGGATCTCTTGGACTTAATTGTGGCAGAGACCAACCGTAAGGCCACACAATATATAACCGCCAATCCGGAAAAGTACCTTGCCCAGCCTTTTCGGTGGAAACCAGTCCAAGTTTCCGAAATGAAAATTTTTTTGGGCCTTCTCCTTCACACGGGACTAGTAAAGCAGAATGTGTTGCGGTCTTATTGGTCTACGGACCCAGCACATCATGTTCCCCTGTACTCTGCTGCCATGTCCAGGACACGATTTGAGAACATCCTGCTCTTCCTGCACTTCAATGACAACGAAACCTGTCATCGAAGTGACCACCCTGCTTTTGACCGGCTCCACAAAATTCGACCCCTCATAGACCACCTGTCATCCAGATTTGCAGATGCTTATACCCCTGACCAGGACATCTGCATAGACGAGTCCCTCATACGCTTTACCGGGCGCCTTCGCATCAAACAGTACATCCCAAACAAGCGCGCCCGGTATGGGGTGAAACTGTATAAGCTCTGTGAAAGGGCCACAGGCTATACATCTTATTTTAGGGTCTATGAGGGAAAAGACTCAAAATTGGAGCCGGTTGGATGCCCTGACTACCTGGGGAGCAGTGGAAAGGTTGTGTGGGACTTGGTGTCACCCTTGTTCCAGAAGGGGTACCATCTTTTTGTGGACAATTATTACACAAGTGTGGCCCTCTTTCAGCACTTAAAAATAGAAAAAATCCGATGCTGTGGCACCGTGCGGCCTAGTCGCCGGGGCTTCCCCCAACGGCTCATTACCACCAGACTTCAACGGGGGCAGAGGGCCGCCTTGTGTGCTGACGACCTGCTCGCGGTGAAATGGAAGGACAAGAGGGAGGTTTACTTCCTGTCCACCATTCACGCAGACACGACAGTTGAAATTCAACGGCGAACTAAGGTCATTGAAAAACCCCTTGTCATCCACGAGTATAATACTAACATGGGAGGGGTGGACTTCAATGACCAGAGGTTAGCGCCCTATTTAGTTGCCCGAAAAACAAGACGCTGGTATAAAAAAGTGTCTTTTTACCTCATTCAATTGGCAATTTACAACAGCTTTGTTCTCTACAGTAAGGCTGGGAGAACTGGCTCGTTTATTCAATTTAATAAACAGATCGTGATGGAACTCCTGTATCCAGGAGGTGCCGTGGTCCAACCCCAAGATGCAACTAGCCGGCTGCATGGAAGGCATTACGCCTATCCAATTCCGACTACCCCAGGTCAACAAATCCGAAGAAAACGCTGTCGTGTCTGCAGCAGGGCTGGAATAAGGCGTGACACCACTGTTTATTGTCCCACCTGTCCTGACCAGCCTGGCCTATGCCTAGGGGAGTGTTTTGAGAGGTACCACGAGCAGGTACACTATTAGAGAGTAGGGAACTCCACACACAGCGGTAGGCACACAAGGGTCTCTCAGTGCTATTTCACACTGCTGCGATGCGTTAGGGCAAAATGCCTAGCAAAAGTCACACTTTGCGGTCCCCCGCTACGACGGAAGTGCTTGACTTAACGCTAGTGCATGCCTACGTTACTGCGTGGCTTCTGTGGCAATATCGATCGGCCCGGAAGTCATGTTAGTCTATGGCGACGCAGTTCATTACTAGGCCGAATGCTACTCTTGTGGTATTGCCTGAAGGTCTGTTTTGGACGATACGGTGCGGCGGGCTCGACCCACCGGATATGTCAATATGCAGTGTGAAACCAAACATCGGGTTTCCAGAGACCCTAATACACAGGGCTGCCAGAAACCTCTCCTTTCACTTGGGACAAATTGCGTAATGTATTTCGCCACAACTCTGTGCAATTTGCACTTCGCACATTGTTCCATGGGGGAGGAGAGGTTTGTCCTCGGGAGGTAAGTTAAAAAAAAAAAAAAAACAGGTAAGCAAAGAAGTTAATGTTTGGTTTGCAATGTTAAGTTTTTTATTAAAAAAAGTTCAAAGGTTATTAATGTTAATGAAGTAATTGCTTTGCTGCTTGCTTGCTTGTTTTTTGGGTTTTTTTTTCTCTTTTTCCATCCAATAACCTTCCAGGTGGACCGAGCGAATGACTAACCAGCTGCAGTACTGATGGTGCATCCTGACAGAACATTGCGCATCTGTCAGCTTACACACAAGTCGGTGCATGCAGCGCTGCAGGACGAGATTTCTCCTCCGCAGTCAAAAAGATACGTTTGCCGAGGCATATGGGCCGAGGAGTGGTGTTGGGGATTCATATGCTTTGGCAAACACTTTGTATCAAAAAAGAACTCTGGCAATGATTTGTTCATCCACATCGATCGGTGTGAATGGATAAATCAGGTTTGCCAGGGCATACGAGCTGGTGGGTTTGGATTTTTGGGGCGGCAGCTCCTATGTCCTGGCAGACGCCTTCCCCTCCTTTTTGTATTGTTTTGTCTTTTTTTCTTCTCTCTTTTTTTCTATCCAGACCGACCAATCAGCTGCAGCACTGATGGTGCATCCTGACAGAACATTGCGCGTCTGTCAGCTTACACACAAGTCGGTGCATGCAGCGCTGCAGGACGAGATTTCTCCTCCGCAGTCAAAAAGATACGTTTGCCGAGGCATATGGGCCGAGGAGTGGTGTTGGGGATTCATATGCTTTGGCAAACACTTTGTATCAAAAAAGAACTCTGGCAATGATTTGTTCATCCACATCGATCGGTGTGAATGGATAAATCAGGTTTGCCAGGGCATACGAGCTGGTGGGTTTGGATTTTTGGGGCGGCAGCTCCTATGTCCTGGCAGACGCCTTCCTCCTCTTTTTTTTTTTTTTTCAAAATTTTTTGGCAGATATTTTTTCATACACATTGATTGATTGTTTGACGTTTATTTTTCCTTTCAGCCCACAGTGCATTACCCTTATGCCCAATATAAGGAGTATAGCAGAAACTCCTAATACTGGCCATACATGTAATGATTGCAGAGACCCTAAAATGCCAGGACAGACCCCACGAATGATGCCATTTTGGAAAGAGGACACCCCAAAGTATTCCGTGAGGTGCATGGTGAGTTCATAGAATGTATTATTTTTTGTCACAAGTTAGCAGAAATTGTGGTTTTGTGTTTTTTTTTTTTTTTTTTTCACAAAATGTCATTTTCCGCTAACTTGTGACAAAAAATAAAATTTTCTATGAACTCACCATGGCCCTCATGGAATACCTTAGCGTGTATTCTTTCCAAAATGGGGTCATTTGTGGGGTTTGTTAACTGTCCTGGCAAGTGGGCGGGGTGCTAAATTTTGAGCACCCCTGTAAAGCCTAAAGGTACTCATTGGACTCTGGGCCCCTTAGCGCAGTTAGGGTGCAAAAAAGTGCCACACATGTGGTATCGCCGTACTCGGGAGAAGTAGTACAATGTGTTTTGGGGTGTATTTTTACACATACCCATGCTGGGTGGGAGAAATATCTCTGTAAATGACAATTTTTTTTGATTTTTTTACACACAATTGTCCATTTACAGAGTTATTTCTCCCACCCAGCATGGGTATGTGTAAAAATACACCCCAAAACACATTGTACTACTTCTCCCGAGTACGGCGATACCACATGTGTGGCACTTTTTTGCACCCTAACTGCGCTAAAGGGCCCAAAGTCCAATGAGTATCTTTAGGATTTCACAGGTCATTTTGCGGAATTTGATTTCCAGACTACTCCTCACGGTTTAGGGCCCCTAAAATGCCAGGGCAGTATAGGAACCCCACAAATGACCCCATTTTAGAAAGAAGACACCCCAAGGTATTCCGTTAGGAGTATGGTAAGTTCATAGAAGATTTTATTTTTTGTCAAAAGTTAGCGGAAAATTGATTTTTATTGTTTTTTTCACAAAGTGTCATTTTCCACTAACTTGTGACAAAAAATAAAATCTTCTATGAACTCACCATAAGGGGTAGAAAGACTGTGGTCCTCAAGTGGTTAAGTGGGTCCGTCAGAGTTAGGAGTAAATCGTCGGCATAGGCCAAGATCTTCATTTCGCCTTGCCTAGTTTTTATACCTCTAATTTCATCATCTTGTTGAATAGCTTGAATAATTGTTTCAATGCCAAGATTAAATAGAATGGGGGACAAGGGACATCCTTGCCTGACCCCGTTTGAGATAGTAAAAGTGTGATCAAGCTGATTGTTTACCTTGACGCCTGCACTTTGGTTTTTATAAAGTTTCTTCAAGTTCCCAATAAATATTGGGCCTAGTCCAAATTCTGCCAGCGCTGCAAAGATAAAGCTTCTTGATATACGGTCAAATGCTTTTTCAGCGTCCACTGCAATCATCACTGCAACCTCCCCTCTGTTTCTACACCTGTGGATCAGATCAATTGCAGTGTATATATTATCCTTAGTTTGTTTATTTTTAATAAAACCTGATTGTTGACTCCCCAAAAGATGACTAATTATTTTATTTAATCTATTTGCTAATATTTTGGCGTAAATTTTTACGTCACAATTTATAAGGGATATAGGTCGAAATTGAGCACAACTTGGGTTCGGTTTATCCCCTTTTGGAATTAAAGTTATGGTAGCTCGGTTTGATTCATTAGAGAAAATTATGGAGTTTTCGTCATTATTCACAAGCTTACAAAAGAGGGGTGCTAAGATGTTCGTAAATGATTGATAGAACTCGGCATTAAAACCGTCAGGGCCTGGACATTTTTTTTTGGGTAGTTCCCTTACAGTGCTGAAGAATTCGGCCAGGGATATCGGAGATTCCAGTTCCATCCGTTTTATTTTAGGGATTGTCCGTAAATATAAAGGTAATTTTGCCTGCCCATGAAATCCGTAAGAGTCAGGGTTGCCATGGGAGAAGCCTCTCAGGATCATCCAGAAATGTTCTTCTACTGAGGTAAGTATTTTTTTCCCCACTACAGGTTTGCTTAAAAGGACAACTTCAGTGAGAAGAATATGGAGGCTGCCATATTTATTTCCTGTTAAACAATAACAGTTGCCCGGCAGCCCTGCTGATCTCTTTGGCTGCAGTAGTGTCTGAATAAGGACGGAAACAAGCATGCAGCTATTCTTGTCAGATCTGACAATAATGTCAGAAACACCTGATCTGCATGCTTGTTCGGGGGCTATGGCTAAATGTATTAGAGACAGAGGACAGCCCGGCAACTGGCATTGCTTAAAATGAAATAAATATGGCAGCCTCCATATCCCTCTCACTTCAGTTGTCCTTTAAGCGGTATTTACAGCAGAATCTCATTTCTTATTACATCAATGAGTTAATTGGTTATACAAACGAAATGGATTAGCAATGTTTTATTATACCATAAGCAGACTGAGCACAAATCATTTCATGAAGATGAGATTCCTGGTAATCAGATGGAGGCCATGAGAAGACAGGGGTATAAGACAGAGATAAAGCCCTGCAGGTTACATAGGAAGCCACAAGTGATTCATACAAGCTATGATGTTCAAGAGGACCTGTCTGCAGTATGGGCTGGTTCACACTCGAGCACTTTTCTGATTGCCTGCTGCTAATGTACCCCTATGGGATTATTCTCACTGCACTGTTTTCTATTTAGGGCTCATTTCCACTATAGCGAATCCGCATGCATTGTCCGCATGCGGATTCACGCAGCCAATACAAGTGGATGAGCCTGTTTCCACTTGTGCGTTGTGCAGGGCGTTTTTGTGTGCGGGGAAAATCTGCATGGCAGAGCCCTCAGAATTCGCCTGCGTGTGGAATGCAGGCGAATCGCACACAATGTATTTAATAGGGAAATTGCATGCGTTTTCCCCATGCGTTTTTGCTGCAAATTTGCATGCGATTTTGCATAAGTACCCATGTTAATTCATACAGGCAGTGACATGGTTAAAATCGCATATACCCTGACCTATGCGAAATCGCATGCGAAATAGGGGCAAAAACGCATGCGGAATCGCACCCGCATGTGATTTCGCCTGCGGTGATTCGCCGGCGATTCCGGAACGCGAGAGTGGAAACGGGCCCTAAAATCAATCACACATGTGCTATATGTTGCGTTTTGGAGGTGACTGCGTTGTGATTCTAATTCTATTGAATGGGATTCAAAACGCAAATCGTGGCAAAATCGTGGTGAAAAATCGTGATTTGCTCTTTCAGTGTGAACCGGCCCTGCAAGAGGCGTTAGCACTAATGTAATGAATATAAGGCACCATAACACATTATAAAACATGAAATAACAGTAAAACAAAGCTAATGGCTTATTTACTCATGTAATAAGGAACAAGAAACACCGCCCCAAAAGCAATTCACTTTTTCTCCTGATTTTTTCCCTGGGAGATGCAGTAATTTTTCATCTCTCTTTAAAAGAACTTTTCAGCACTCTGCAATTGAAAAAGTACCAAAAGTAGATGAAAAAGTACTGCCAATATTATTCTAAGTATTTTCTTGCTTGCTGGTGGCATTTTATTAACAAGTTGTGGTAATATCACCTAGGACAAAAACTTGGGTTAAAAGTGAATTGCATATGGCCCACTGGGTTTCATCCAAGAAGAACTATCTTTATATTTTGTTGTATATAGAGGCTCTGCATGGTATCCGCACATCTTGCTGTGTTGCTGGCATACAGCACATGTACAATCCTTCAAGGCAAGCTGAAGGCCACACGGGCTGCCGGGAGAGGGCTTATGCAGCCAGTGGTGTAACTAAGGAACTGTGGGCCCCGGTGCAAGTTGTACAATGGGGCCCCCCAAGCACTCTATACATAACTATTGATACGGCACACCAATACCTGCCAATGGCAACTACAGTGTCAGAGGTGCAAGAAGGGGATGGGGAACTGTTTGTTAATGATTACCACTATTCAAAGTATCTATAGAAGTGATTATTATGAGCACAGGAGCAATAGAGAGTTAATACTGTAGTTGAAGGAGAGCCATTCGGGGCCCCTCTGGCCCAAGGGCCCCGATGCGGGCGCAACCTCTGCACCCCCTATTGCTACGCCCCTGTATGCAGCTCTGTAGTGATGGGTCGTTCGCAAACGAGCCGGCTTTAAGGGCCGGCTCTTTGCTGCGAACGACAAGAGCCGACTCCCACTTTGAGGAGAGCCGGTGCCTCAGCCGCCCCACATAGCCCTGCTTTGGTCTGTAATAAAGGGCGCTGAGGTATGCTGGGAGATGTAGTCCTCCTCTTGCAGCTTGTAGGAGTGTATGGGTGCGGAGCAGAGCAGTAGCAGGAGGGATTGCCCCAGTCAGAGAAGCAGTCTGGACTTGTCATGGAGACGGGGGCAGGGCTTTTACCCCGATTCTGAGTGGTGTCTAGCGATATTTAATGAAGAGCCGATTGAGAGCCGTAAGAGCCGGCTCTTTAATGGGAGCCGATTCAGAAGAGCCGATTCTCTGAGAAGAGCCGGAATCACTACAGCTCTGGGCACTAGTCAGGTGGTCAGGGTGTAATGTTTGGAAGAGCAGGGGTTAACCCTGGAATGGAAGTGGGATAGGCCAGGGAATTAGGTCTGGGATTGTTTGGTTTAAGGGGAAGAGGAGGGGTTAGTGTTAGTAAAAAGAGAGGGGTGGAGTGATCTTACCTCACTGTGTGGGGAAGTTGGCAGCATTTTCCCACCCACCGGCCATCGTTGTTGTGGTGTATCTGGGTAAGAGTTATTTTGGTGGGATTTCATTTTTCCCGGGGAGGTTTGTGGTTTGAGGGCATGGAAGATTTCACTGTTGGTGGCATGGAGGAGGTACTTTGGAGCCAAGTGCAGGCAGTACATTATTGGGGGGGGGGGGGGGCGCTTGGTGTGGACTCCTCAGGTTGAATGCCAATTGACGTCTTGGAATATCATTGTGGTAGGGCGCACAGTCATCCCCGGTGTTCCTGGGGGCCAGGTATGCTTTGTAGACAGTTTTTGTTATTGGTGTGACCTCCTCAGTCCCTTCCTCGTGTTGTAACTGGATGGTCGGTTATTTTGTGTCATGTTTACAAGTTTATATGTTACTATAAAGGGGCCCATACACCTAACGATTTTCCCGCTGATATACAGCCGTTTCGATCACAGTGATCGAAACGGTTGTGAAATCGCCAGGCACACCGCTGACAGAACGATCGATTTCCGTCCGAAATCGATCGTTCCCGTCGATTCCCATCGACCCATCCGTGCGGAAGATTTTTCTCGGTCGCCGGCGGGTCAGGAGTGCGTCGTTCGAATGCCCGACGACCGACTCAATACAGCGGTAATACATTACCTGCTCCAGCTGGCGTGAGTCCCCTGGTCTTCTTCTCTGCTTCGGGCTTCGGGCTCCAGAGCTACACAGAACTTCCTGTCCCGGCAGGAAGTTTAAACAGTAGAGCGCCCTCTACTGTTTAAACTTCCCCTGGACAGGAAGTTCAGTAGCCGGAGCGTGGCGGGGCCGGAGCGGAGAAGAAGACAGCGGGGACCAGGGGACTCGCGCCGGCCGGAACAGGCAATGTATGCAGGGGGGGGAGGGGCGTCAGCAGCTCCACAGATTGTGATCGGTTTCATGCTGAAATCGATTCACAATCTGTTCGCAGTAAAGGCAGCCATACGATCCCTCTCTGATCAGATTCGATCAGATAGGGATCTATCTGTTGGTCGATATGATGGCAAATCGACCAGTGTATGGCTACCTTAAAGGGACACTTAAGTCAAACAAAAAAAAATGAGTTTTACTCACCTGGGGCTTCCAATAGGCCCCCTGCAGCTGTCCGGTGCCCTTGCTGTCTCCCTCCGATCCTCCTGGTCCCACCGGCAGCCACTTCCTGTTTCGGTGACAGGAGCTGACAGGCTGGGGACGCAAGTGATTCTTCGCGTTCCTGGCCACAATAGCGCCATCTATGCTGCTATAGCATATATCATATACCATATAGCATCATAGATGGTGCTAATGTGTCTGGGAATGTGAAGAATCACTCGCGTCCCCAGCCTGTCAGCTCCTGTCACCGAAACAGGAAGTGGCTGCCGGCGGGGCCAGGAGGATTGGAGGGACACGGCGAGGGCACCGGACAGCTGCAGGGGGCTATTGGAAGCCCCAGGTGAGTAAAACTCATTTTTTTTGTTTGACTTAAGTGTCCCTTTAAGAGCTATTTTGTATGGCTATATATATTTTGTAGTAAAGGGCTGCTCTGGTTTTTTTGCTGCACCTTAGCAGTCCATGGCCCATTTGCAGTTAACTTTTTCTCCTAAGTTTTCTCCTAGGGGATAATTTTTCATCTTGTATTTACAATAACTTTTCAGCACTTTGCAATGGATAAAGTACCAAAAAGTACTTGAAAAAACTAAATCAACATTATTTTCAGTATTTTCTTGCTTGCTGGTCTTTTAAAATGCTTTTTATTTACAGGTGGTGAGAATATCACCGAGGGGAAAACTCAGGTGAAAAAGTGAATTGCATCTGGGCCCATGACCCTTATGCCACTCACTTTTCCAAACCTAATGAAATGCCCTTTGAGGCACCAGCCAGCAAGCCAATACGCAGAATCATTTTGCCAGTACAGGACTTTTTTTCACCTACTTTTTAATACTTTTTCAGTAACAAAAGTGCTAAAAATTTATTTTAAACAGAAGATAAAAACAAGAAAGAGAAGAGAAGGAGAAAGGGTAATAGAATAAGGGCATGTGTCAGTGCCATAGATAAGAAGCTGTGGGCCCCAGTGCAAGTTTTCCATTAAGGCCCCCCAAGCTTGCTATAAATAACAATCAATCAAGTACAACTACCCTGTCAGAGGTGCAGGAAGGGGATGGGAAGCAGTGTGTAATGATCACTACTATTCATGGAGCCTGATTCACAAAGCGGTGCTAACAGTTAGCACCCTGGTGAAAAGCCCTTTATCATGCCTAAACTCAGTTTAGGCATGATGGGCCTGATTCACAAAGCGGTGCTAACAGTTAGCACGCTGGTAAAAAGCCCTTTATCATGCCTAAACTCAGTTTAGGCATGATAAGTTTAGGTGTGATAAGTTTAGGTGTGATAAGTTTAGGCATGATAAGTTTAGGTGTGATAAGTTTAGGCATGATAAGTTTGAGCGCCAACTACGTTAGCACCGCAGTGCACAGCTGATCAAAAGTTTTATGCTAGCAAAGTCTGGTGCACTTCGTATAAAGTTTAATGGCGCTGCTTTGCGTGCGGGACTTTGCAAGCGATCTAAACTTATCTAAACTTATCATGCCTAAACTTATCACACCTAAACTTATCACACCTAGGGCTCGATTCACAAAGCGGTGCTAACCCAGTTAGCATGCCTAAAAGACTTTAGGCATGATAACCATTGCACCATGCTGGTGAAAAGCCAGTTTAGGCGTGATAAGTTTAGGTGTGATAAGTTTAGGTGTGATAAGTTTAGGCATGCTAAGTTTAGATAAGTTTAGATCGCTTGCAAAGTCCCGCACGCAAAGCAGCGCCATTAAACTTTATACAAAGTGCACCAGTCTTTGCTAGCGCAAAACTTTTAATCAGCTGTGCACTGCGGTGCTAACGCAGTTGGGGCCTGATTCACAAAGCGGTGCTAACAGTTAGCACGCTGCTGAAAAGCCCTTTATCATGCCTAAACTCAGTTTAGGCATGATAAGTTTAGGTGTGATAAGTTTAGGTGTGATAAGTTTAGGCATGTTAAGTTTAGGTGTGATAAGTTTAGGTGTGATAAGTTTAAGCACCAACTGGGTTAGCACCGCAGTGCACAGCTGATCAAAAGTTTTGCGCTACCAAAGTCTGGTGCACTTCGCATAGAGTTTAATGGCGCTGCTTTGCGTGCGGGACTTTGCGTGCATTCTAAACTTATCTACACTTAGCATGCCTAAACTTATCATGCCTAAACTTATCACGCCTAAACTTATCACGCCTAAACTGGCTTTTCACCAGTGTGGTGCAATGGTTATCACGCCTAAAGTCTCTAACTGGGTTAGCACCACTTTGTGAATCGAGCCCTTGGTGCTTAAACTTATCACACCTAAACTTATCATGCCTAAACTTATCACACCTAAACTTATCACACCTAAACTTATCATGCCTAAACTGAGTTTAGGCATGATAAAGGGCTTTTCACCAGGGTGCTAACTGTTAGCACCGCTTTGTGAATCAGGCCCGATAAGTTTAGGTGTGATAAGTTTAGGCATGCTAAGTTTAGATAAGTTTAGATCGCTTGCAAAGTCCCGCACGCAAAGCAGCGCCATTAAACTTTACACGAAGTGCACCAGTCTTTGCTAGCGCAAAACTTTTGATCAGCTGTGCACTGCGGTGCTAACGCAGTTGGCGCTTAAACTTATCATGCCTAAACTTATCACACCTAAACTTATCATGCCTAAACTTACCACACCTAAACTTATCACACCTAGGGCCTGATTCACAAAGCGGTGCTAACAGTTAGCACGCTGGTGAAAAGCCCTTTATCACGCCTAAACTCAGTTTAGGCATGATGGGCTCGATTCACAAAGCGGTGCTAACCCAGTTAGAGACTTTAGGCATGATAACCATTGCACCACGCTGGTGAAAAGCCAGTTTAGGCATGATGGGCCTGATTCACAAAGCAGTGCTAACAGTTAGCACGCTGGTGAAAAGCCCTTTATCATGCCTAAACTCAGTTTAGGCATGATAAGTTTAGGTGTGATAAGTTTAGGTGTGATAAGTTTAGGCATGATAAGTTTAGGCGTGATAAGTTTAGGTGTGATAAGTTTAGGTGTGATAAGTTTAGGCGTGATAAGTTTAGATAAGTTTAGATCGCTTGCAAAGTCCCGCACGCAAAGCAGCACCATTAAACTTTATGCAAAGTGCACCAGACTTTGCTAGCGCAAAACTTTTTATCAGCTGTGCACTGCGGTGCTAACCCAGTTGGCGCTTAAACTTATCACGCCTAAACTAATCACGCCTAAACTTATCACGCCTAAACTTATCACACCTAAACTTATCGGGCTCGATTCACAAAGCGGTGCTAACCCAGTTAGAGACTTTAGGGGCCTGATTCACAAAGCGGTGATAACTCAGTTATCACGCCTAAAAGACTTTAGGCATGATAACCTTTGCACCATGCTGGTGAAAGGCTAGTTTAGGCGTGATAAATTTAGGTGTGATAAGTTTAGGTGTGATAAGTTTAGGCATGCTAAGTTTAGATAAGTGTAGATAGCGTGCAAAGTCCCGCACGCAAAGCAGCGCCATTAAACTCTATGCGAAGTGCACCAGACTTTGCTAGCGCAAAACATTTGATCAGCTGTGCACTGCGGTGCTAACGCAGTTGGTGCTTAAACTTATCATGCCTAAACTGATCACACCTAAACTTATCACACCTAAACTTACCATGCCTAAACAGACTTTAGGCGTGATAAAGGGCTTTTCACCAGGGTGCTAAGGGCTCGATTCACAAAGCGGTGCTAACCCAGTTAGAGACTTTAGGCATGATAACCATTGCACCACACTGGTGAAAAGCCAGTTTAGCGTGATAAGTTTAGGGGCTCGATTCACCAAGCGGTGCTAACCCAGTTATCACGCCTAAAGGACTTTAGGCGTGATGACCTCTTCACCACTGAGTTAGCACCGTTTTTGGCTGCACTTCGCGCGAAGTTATCGCGCGCAAAGTTTTGCGCGCGCACCCGCACAGGCGCGCGCGCAAAGTCCCATAGGGTTTAATGGGCGCATCGCGCGAAGTGAGGGGCGCTTCGCGCGCACGCACGCGGGAGCGCGCGCAAAACTTTACGCGCGGAAACTTCGCGCGAAGCCCTTCTTATCATGCCTAAAGTGACTTTAGGCGTGAAGAGGGCCTTTTCACCACGGTGCTAACACTTTGCACCGCTTGGTAAATCGAGCCCAAGGTGTGATAAGTTTAGGTGTGATAAGTTTAGGCATGCTAAGTTTAGATAAGTTTAGATCGCTTGCAAAGTCCCGCACGCAAAGCAGCGCCATTAAACTTTATACAAAGTGCACCAGTCTTTGCTAGCGTAAAACTTTTGATCAGCTGTGCACTGCGGTGTTAACGCAGTTGGCGCTTAAACTTATCATGCCTAAACTTATCACACCTAAACTTATCATGCCTAAACTTATCACACCTAAACTTATCACACCTAAACTTATCATGCCTAAACTGAGTTTAGGCATGATAAAGGGCTTTTCACCAGCGTGCTAACTGTTAGCACCGCTTTGTGAATCAAGCCCCTAGGGCTTGATTCACAAAGCGGTGCTAACAGTTAGCACGCTGGTGAAAAGCCCTTTATCATGCCTAAACTCAGTTTAGGCATGATAAGTTTAGGGGCTTGATTCACAAAGCGGTGCTAACAGTTAGCACGCTGGTGAAAAGCCCTTTATCATGCCTAAACTCAGTTTAGGCATGATAAGTTTAGGTGTGATAAGTTTAGGTGTGATAAGTTTAGGCATGATAAGTTTAGGTGTGATAAGTTTAGGCATGATAAGTTTAAGCGCCAACTGCGTTAGCACCGCAGTGCACAGCTGATCAAAAGTTTTATGCTAGCAAAGACTGGTGCACTTTGTATAAAGTTTAATGGCGCTGCTTTGCGTGCGGGACTTTGCAAGCGATCTAAACTTATCTAAACTTAGCATGCCTAAACTTATCACACCTAAACTTATCACACCTAAACTTATCACGCCTAAACTGGCTTTTCACCAGCATGGTGCAATGGTTATCATGCCTAAAGTCTTTTAGGCATGCTAACTGGGTTAGCACCGCTTTGTGAATCGAGCCCCAGGTGTGATAAGTTTAGGTGTGATAAGTTTAGGCATGCTAAGTTTAGATAAGTTTAGATCGCTTGCAATGTCCCGCACGCAAAGCAGCACCATTAAACTTTATACGAAGTGCACCAGACTTTGCTAGCGTAAAACTTTTGATCAGCTGTGCACTGCGGTGCTAACGCAGTTGGCGCTTAAACTTATCATGCCTAAATTTATCACACCTAAACTTATCATGCCTAAACTTATCACACCTAAACTTATCACACCTAAACTTATCATGCCTAAACTGAGTTTAGGCATGATAAAGGGCTTTTCACCAGGGTGCTAACTGTTAGCACTGCTTTGTGAGGCCCATGGTGCTTAAACTTATCACGCCTAAACTTATCACACCTAGGCCTCGATTCACCAAGCGGTGATAACTCAGTTATCACGCCTAAAGGACTTTAGGCGTGATGACCTTTTCACCACTGAGTTATCACCGCTTTTTCCTGCTCTGCGCGCGCAAAGTCCCATAGGGTTTAATGGGAGCTTCGCGCGAAGCGTCGGGTGCTGCGCGCGCACTTACGCGCGTACGCGCGAACGCGCGTACGCGCGGTAACTTCGCGCGAAGCCCTTCTTATCATGCCTAAACTGAGTTTAGGCGTGATAAGGGCCTTTTCACCACGGTGCTAACACTTTGCACCGCTTGGTGAATCGAGCCCCTAAACTTATCACACCTAAACTTATCATGCCTACACTGAGTTTAGACGTGATAAAGGGCTTTTCACCAGCGTGCTAACTGTTAGCACCGCTTTGTGAATCAGGCCCTAAGATTTCCATGTAGCGGTAGAGGTCTGTGTGATTAAAATGATAGTCTCCCCTAAATTATTATATATTCTACAGATGTCTCCAATCTGGATTCCACAATCTCTATTCAAGTGAATGAACTCTGATATGATCTCTTTTATCTGGTCGGGAACAACACCACAAATTGCCCTCTCAACACTCCAACTGCCCACGTCCATGGCCAGCCTTTGACCTGAGCGACTGGAGCAGGGCGCCGGCTTCCAGGGGGGTGCACATGATGTGCATTCAACTGGACCTGGCCGCATTTCTACCTGCTGGCTGCGGCAGCAGGCTCCAGATCCGTCTGTGGCTGCTGCGAGTGGTAGCCCCGACTCCCTAACACCGCAGGGTGGCCTCTTGAGCGCGTCCCAGTGGCTGCAGCTCTGAAGCGCGTTGAGTCCGACAGGAAAAAAGCGCTATACAAATGTTTGGATTATTATTATTAATTAGAAAGAGACCTGCTTGTCACTCCTGCCCATCTTCTGTCCCCAGCTACAAGCAGAAAAGTACGATTCCCCAACTGCCTTTCGGTTGGGGAAGTGGGGGGTGCCTATTTACCCTAAAGGGGGAATCTGCTTGTATACTATACACTATTTATCTGCCTAGCTATATACACTAAAAGGGGTATCTGTTTATATATACTAAAGGGGGATCTGCCTATATACACTAAAAGGGGGTGGATCTGCCTACATACACTAAAGGGAGGATCTTGCACATGGGCGTGTGCATGCGCGCACGCACAAAGAGGATGAATGGGGGGGCACCAAAATCTGGTTACGCTCAGGGCGCTGTGAAACCTAAGGCCGGCCCTGCCCACGTCCCTCGGTGGACTTGCAGTCCCTAACTTCTTTAAATATTTCCTGGCCTCCCAATTAATTCCTAACCAAGGCTGGCTAAGTGGTGATCGGTCAGACACCAGTCTAGCAACAGAAGCGGATATAGCAGGTTCATATGAATCCCTATGTAGATCCCATCTATAGATATGGAGTATCTAGTGCTAATCAAATGAAGGTACAACCCTTATTTCAAACACTATTAAAATATATAAAAAATGTCGTAAACTGCTCGGTGAACCTACTACATATGTATCTCAAAGCTCTCCACTGTGGGGGAATTTAAATTTACCTGAACTTCTCTCTGTCCAAGATATAAACTTCTAGTACAGCCATAATATCAATTATCAAATACGTATCTCAAATATTTCAAGAAGGTACGTTTAACGATTTCACGGCCATACATGCAGAATTCAATCTTCCTCGGCATGCCCTCTTTCGTTATTTTCAGCTGAGACATTCAATAAAAAAGCAATTAGGTCTCACGGGAGTGGTATTAACCCCCTCAAATCGTGAAGCTACACTTCTAAAACTAGATAAGACCAAACAAATTTCCACACTCTATTACTTTATTATGACCCAAATTAATACCCGCAAAATTCAAAATACTAGAGACAAATGGTTAATAACCGAACCCAATCTCTCACAGGATAATTGGTCTAAACTAGCTGAATTTTCCCCCAGAGTGGTTATAGCCTCCTATTACATGTTACTACATGTTAAGTGGTTTCACCAAGCATACCTTTCCCCACGTAGACTCATAAAAATGAATACATTACATGACGGGTGTTGTTTCCAATGCAAATCGCCCAAAGCAGACAGTGTCCATTGGTCAATCGATATTGGAAATCAGTGATACACTTTCTAAGGGATGTCCTTCAACTGCCAGTCAACCTTGACTTTAAAGTATGCATGTTGGGAATCGTGGGAGACATGTCATGTTCTAAATACCAAATATTACTACTCAGACTATTATTACACTATGCCAGGAAATCCTGAAACCTTAAAGGAAAACTTAAGGCAACTATAAAAAATGAGATTTACTCACCTGGGGCTCCCCTCAGCCCCCTGCAGACGATCGGTGCCCTCGCAGCCCCGCTCCGATGCTCCTGCACCCGCCGGCGAACACTTCCGGTTTGGCCGTCAGCGGCCGACAGGCATGGGAACGCGAGTGATTGTTCGCGTTCCCAGCCTGTATATCGCCCCCTATGATGCTATTGCGGCCAGTTAGTCGCAATAGCAGCATAGGGGGCGATGAAAAAAAATGGTAAATCTGGCACTTACAATTTATAAGCTGATTTATCAATCACACAATCAATATAAAAAATGTGACACAGTATGGAATAAATGTGTGGACTCCTCAGAAACCACGATTCCGAACTCGGATATTAATGTTGCTGTACAGGATTTATGTTTACCATAAACCCAGAACTATTCTTTGCTGAATTTAAAGTGTTCTCTGATCTTGTTTCTTCTGAATCCCCCCCCCCCCCCCTCCCCAGGATAAAGCCATGAAACGTAAGAAACTTTATGGAATTGTCTCCATGATAGAATATTTTTTCTTCTATAAGACTACACAATATGCACATGATGCTGCTGGA
Organism: Hyperolius riggenbachi; assembly: GCF_040937935.1. NCBI lineage: Eukaryota > Metazoa > Chordata > Amphibia > Anura > Hyperoliidae > Hyperolius > Hyperolius riggenbachi. The sequence continues at coordinate 21,410,539 of NC_090647.1, read as the reverse complement.
CTTTTTTTCTTTTTCTTGGTCTTTTACCTTCTTTCTCATTGTTTTTTATTGTAAGTATGTTTTATGTTTTATGAGAATACACTCAATAAAAATTCTCGAAAAGGCTCAGGTCAGTATTACGATGGATGTCTTCTGATCTCTGCATACTGGATTTTTTTCTCTGCAGAAATGAATATAAGGCAAGGCGAAATAAGGATTTCATGGTAATACTGTTCATAACAGAAAATCAGAGACTTTTCCAGGGACGAAATGTATGATTCTGCGACTGTCCCGAGAAATCACACAGATGAACCAATCACAGTCCTCTCTCTGTGATGTCACCAGTGGGGGGGATCCCCGATTCCCCCAGATATCTTGATAGAACCTCCCCCTACAAATATCCCAGCATGGAGGGGCTCAGTAAAGACAGCAGTGAAGGTGTGGAGGTGTCTGATTGGGTCACACAGGGCATAAAAGGAGATCTGCCCAGCCTCATAATCCAGATATATCCTGAATCTATTACTGGGGATCCTGTCACATAACTTGATATTTTTACTGTCATGTATCACTGCATAATGATTAATCCCCCTGTACAAACCCCAGGACTTCTTATTACTTCCAATCCCTGACAGATCTCCCCTCCTTTCTATACTGGGGTAACACATCCCAACTGTCCACCATAATGATCCTCCAACATCCACATCCCAGTAATGTCGCCCTGAGGAGAATCTCTGGCTGCTCAACACCTGTAGATTATGTAATCCATCTGATTCTGTTTTTGGGTGCATCTGGCTTCTGTCTACACTGGATACAGTTTTCCTGTCATCTGATATATGTACCCAATCACCAGCTGTGTTTACATCCAGTAATATGTGTGCATACACTGGCAGCCCTGATGTTTGCTGTGCAGCCCCAATATTTGTCCCCCCAGCCTGGCGCTGTTTGTGTTGTGCGGTGGGGGTGGGTTGTGGGCGTGGCCTGTATAGTTTAGCAGTGATGGGAACTTTGTCCTCTGTACAAGAATGTGGATAGGCCTGTGTGTGTTGTGTGGTGGGGGTGGGTTGGGGGTGTGGCCTGGATAGTTTAGCAGTGATGGGAACTCTGTCCTCTGTACTAGAATGTGGATAGGCCTTTGTGTCTGTATGTTTCTGCACAATTACCCCAGACATGATATCAGATAGTCCTGTGTGTAATGTGTGCGAGATGCCGGCCACATCCAGATCCCCTCCATCATGGAGCTGTTTATCATATCTCTCTCTGTCCTCCGTGTCACACAAGTCACCTGTGTCTGATTCCTGTAAGGCAGTCAGTGGATCAGTCATGTTACACAGCTCCTCAATGTGACGCATCTTCCTGGACAGCTCCTCCTTCTTTATCTCCAGCTGTCTGATGACATCATTGTATGATTTTGATAACTGCTGACTCTCATGATGTCACTCAGGACCTTCTTCTCCAGGTTTTCAAGCCGTCTCCTGAGGTCTCTAAACAGGGTAGTGACTCTCTCTTTTTCACCATCTGCTTTTCCTTGTACTTTTCTACTGCGTTCCTCCAGACTCTGGACTCTTTTCTCAGCCTCCTCTGTCTCTGCTATCAGTTTCTGCAGATCATTTCTCAGCTTCAGCTTCTTTTTCTCAGAGGCCTCATCCAGCATCTCCACCTGGTGTCCCCGATGTTCTCCATCCAGTCTGCAGGACACACAGATACAGGCAGCATCCTCAGTGCAGTAATACTCCAGGATCTTATTATGGACGGAGCATTTCCTGTTCTCCAGGGAAGTGTTGGGGTCACATAAGACGTGTTCTGGTGCCTTGCTGTGGACTCTCAGGTGATTATCACACAAAGAAGCATCACACAGCAGACAGGACATAACAGCCGGTACAGCAGAGTGAATGCAGTAAGTACAACAGACTCCGGCCTCCTCCTGATCTGGCTGAGTGGACAGGAAACTCTCTGCTATGTTCCTCAGGGCAATGTTCCTCTGCAGTGCCGGCCAGTGGTGCTCAACAGAGCTCGAATATTCGAGTAGCTCAAATATTCGAGCTCTTTTTCAGCTATTCGAGCTCGGTATTCGAGCTCGAATAGCTGCAGCTATTCGAATGGGCTATTCGAGTGAACTCGAATAGCCCATTCAATATTCGAGCTATTCGAGCAAGCAGCGCTATTTGAGCTCGAATACAGAGCTCGAATAGCGTCATAGCCCAGATTGATGTCCTTAGAGCCAATCAGAGGGCTCCCAGGCCCTCTGACAGCAGCCAATCACAGAGGGGGACCCTGGCCAGCCCCTACCCTATAAATAGCGGCCGCCATGTTCCGTTTTTCCGTCCTTGCCTGACTTTGTACAGAGAGAGATCTGCTCCTTTGTGCTTTGGCTTAGCAAGTGCTTTATTGTGGTCAATCACCTAGCGTTTTTGCTCACATACACCTCCTATATACACCTATATTGTTGTTAGTTAGATAGACATTGTATTTTAGTTAGTAGCTTGTGTGTTACATAGAGACAGACACAGCTGCTGCAGGCAAGCTTACACTGCTTTAGGCCTCAGGGCCTTGCCTGTGTGGGCAGCTGTCCTCCTGTCCTCTGTTAGTTTATTATACCAGTGTTTCTGCTGTCCTACCTTTACTACTGAGTGATTGTATTTTGTAGTAACTGTACTAGGACACTCACTGTCACTGTTTGTTCATAGCTCCTCTATTTCCTTCTGATTACTATTGATTATTGTAATTTCTAGTTGTACTTACTTACTGCTTACTACTAGGGACACTCAGTCACTGTTCATAGGCTAGCTCCTGCGTGTGTGTGTGTGCGTGCACTCAGTACACACACACACACTCTATTTCCTTCTACTTAATCTGATTGATTACTACTGATTATTGTATTTTCTAGTTAGTGTACTAGGGGACACACTCACTGTTCACTGTTCACACTTACTGATTACTGAATTATTGTATTTTGTATTAGTACTGTACTAGTAATCACTTAGCGATCTAATCACTTAGTGATTAGTGTCACCTCACCCACCAACCCACTCCATTAAAGTACCCCACTTTTTCACCCGCCCTTTTAAAAAACTTTTTTGTTTACGCCCAAAACATCAAAGATGTCTGGAAGTGGCAGCCAGCGCGGTTTGGGCAAGGGGAAGGGCAGCAAGGGAATCAAGAGGAGAGGGAGCAGCATTGTGGCAAGCCGTGGCCGCGCCACCATGCACAGTTCCGCAGCAGCAGCAGCTGCGTCAGTGGCTAACATTCCTCCTATAGCCACTGGCCGTGGACGCCTTGGGCGCCGCCCAGCAGGAGCAACTCACGCTGCAGAGACACAGCAGCAGCAGCAGTGTGTAGTACCTGCTCCTTTTTTCCCCCAGCCGGGTCGGAAACGTCATGATGATGATGACACGGTGACAGACAAAGACTGGGTGCCACCAGCTCCAGGGGATGTCGTCATCAGCAGCTCTGAGGAGGAGGAGGAGGATGCGCTTGTGGGCCTTGCAAGGAGGCGCATCATTGCAAGCATTGGCAGCAGTAGGCAGGTCCCACAGCCTGCTGGTGTCTCAGGCTCAGCAGCAGCAGCAGCAGCATCTGCCACCAGTACCACCACCAGCCGCACCCAAGCCCCCGCCCCAACCACCACAGGGAGACAGGCAGCAGCGGCTCCAGGTCGTAGGGGGTGGTTTTTGTCACCAATCTGGCGATTTTTCACCATGCCCACAGTTGACAGCAAGTACGCCACTTGCAACCACTGTCAGCGGACGTTGAGCAGAGGTGCAGACCCCTTAAAGTTCAGCACCAGCTCGCTCATCAACCACCTTGCTGCGAAACATTTCCACCAGCATGAGGAGTTCCAGAGGCTGAAGGCATCTGGTGCTGGCAGTGGCACCACACCCATCACTGCACAGCCTTCAGCAGCAGCAGCAGCAACAGCAGCCACCCGCCCTCCTGCTCCTCCAGTAGCACCAGCAGGAGTGCGGAAACGCACTGCTCCTCCCCCCTCTGCAACTCCTGCTGCCGACACTGAGGCCTGTTCTGGCAGCCAGTCCTCAGTGGCCTCCTCTGCTGTGTCCGCTGATTCCCGTGCCAGCAAAAGGCCACGCCAGAGCCTTTTGAGCGAGTCCTTCCAGGGGGTGGTTAGGGCTCTGCCTCCCAGCAGCCGTCGCGTGCGGCAGCTGAACGGCTTGCTGGCACGGGCCATGTGCTCCCAACTCCTGCCGTACACGCTCGTGCAGGAGGGGAGCGACATGCGTGCGCTGCTTGCTTGTGCAGCCCCAGACTGGCAGCTCCCCAGCAGACACTTTTTCGCCCGTAAGGCCATTCCTGCACTGCACCGCTTTGTGATGGCCAATGTGGGGCGAGGGCTGGAGCACGTGGTTGGTGAAAGGGTCCACGTCACCATGGACTCCTGGAGCAGCCGCTTCGGGACAGGCCGCTACCTGTCCTTCACTGTCCACTGGGTCAGCTTGGTGGAAGGGGGTGAGGATGGGAGAGCAGCAGCGGGCACAGCAGCAGCAGCAACACAGTGGGTGGTGCCACCCCGCAGGGTCAGGGGAACTGCAGCAGGTTCCTCCGATCCTCTGCCATCCTCCGGCACACCTGGCCAACCCCCCCCCGCCTCAGCAGCAGCGTGAAGGCCCGCCACTGCCAAGCGCTGCTGCAGTTGGTCAGCCTTGGGAAGACCAAACTGACGGCAACCCATGTGTTGGCCAAACTCCAGGAGCAGGAGAGGATTTGGCTGACCCCCAGAGGCCTCAGAGTCGGAGAGGTGGTGGCCGACAACGGGGCCAATCTTGTTGCCGCAATTGACAGGTGAAACCTGACCCACATCCCCTGTCTTGCCCACGTGCTGAACCTGGTGGTGCAGAAGTGCTTGCGCACCTACCAGGGGATGGGCGAACTGCTGGAAACGGCAAGGAACGTTGTGCGTCACTTCCGGCGCTCGGCTGCAGCCTGTGCGAGCCTGGAAGACATGCAAAAGGAGCTGGAGCTGCCACGCCATCGGCTGATCCTTGATGTTCCAACTCGCTGGAACTCCACCCTGGCGATGTTGGAGCGTCTGGTTGAACAGAAGCACGCTGTCAACCAGTACCTTGCCCTGGCCACTGTTTCCGCCGCTCAGAGAAGGGACAAGACCAGCAACATCCTGTCCATCGTCCCCGATGATGACTGGAGGCACATGCAGCAGGTGTGCTTAGTGCTGGCTTCCTTTCTGCAGGCCACTAACATGGTGAGCAGGGACCATGCTATGGTCTGCGAGTGGGTGCCCCTGGTTTGTCTGCTGAACAGGGCCCTCGATGCTTTGCTGGAACAGGGAGCGGCAGCCTTGGACCAGCAGGAGCGGCAAACAGCTGCACAGTCCACCTCTGAGGGGGAGGAGGACTTGGTGGAGGTCCCTGACTTTGCTGCTGATGAGGGGGATCAGCACAGCGCAGCTGAGTTGGTGCGGGGGTGGAGAGAGGATGAGGCTGAGGAGGCAGAGGAGGAGGATGAGGACAGCACTGCCGTCGATGTGCCAGCAGACGTGGCCCGCCTCTTCCCAATGGCAGCGCACATGCTGACGTGCCTGCGCAAGGACCCCAGGGTGATCCAGATGAAGCAGAGGGAGGACATCTGGATCAGCATGATCTTGGACCCACGCCTCAAGGGGAAGTTGAGCCAGTTCCTGCCGCCTGCAGGAGGAGACCCAGCGCAACAAATAAGGAGCTTGCAGCAGGCCCTTGTTGAGCGCTTGGAGGAAGCCTTCCCCCAGCCTTCCACCCCCACTGTCCAGCCAGCACAGAGGCAGCAGCAGGTGCCTGCATCCAGCAGCAAGCGCCCCACAGACCTGCTGTCTCTCAGCAACGAGCTCTACAGGACTGTAGAGGCTCCGGCAGCAGTGACTAGAGAGGAGGTGCATGCAGCAGCATCCTCCTCCGGTCACAGCCAGTGCCTGACCCGCATGGTGGCTGACTACATGGGGTCCTACAGCGGGCTTGACAGCAATGCCCCTGTTGATCCCATGGAGTATTGGGTCAAGCGCCTGGAGATCTGGAGCGAGCTGGCGCAGTACGCCCTGGAAGTGCTGTTCTGCCCCCCTTCCAGCGTGCTGTCCGAGCGCTGCTTCAGTGCAGCTGGTGGCGTGGTCACCGAGAAACGCTCACGTCTGTCTCACAAGTCTGTGGACAGACTGACGTTTCTCAAGATGAACCAGGCGTGGGTGGAAGGCGAGTTCCTGGCCCCTGTTGTCGGCGAGAGGGGGACATGAACTGGCTGCCGGAAGAACCATCGTTAATGTGCCTTACCACCCTTTACTAGAGTTGGCCCGAACCTCCGATTTTAGGTTCGCGAACTTCCGCAAAAGGTTCGGTTCGCGAAAAAGTTCGCGAACCGCAATAGACTTCAATGGGGAGGCGAACTTTCAAAGATTTAAAACATTCTATCAGCTGGAAAAATGATAGAAAACATGTTTCAAAAGCTCTAATACCTGGAGCCACACCTAATTGAGTGAAATACACATCACTGCTGGAGGACCCCCCCCCCCCCCCCTCTCCAAGCAAGGTCCTTTATACCATTTGCCTACCTACACTAATTAGTTATGGGACAGCTGCTACACACTCTGCTAGGGAGATTTTAACCTCCCTCCTCCCTCCTACCTCCTACCGGAGGGAGGAGGGTCTCTTCTGCCAGGGAATTATACTATTTTAAAAATCAGTATACATCATACCATAGCTGGGAATACATACATGAGTATACATCATACCATAGCTGGGGATACATACATGAGTATACATCATACCATAGCTGGGAATCGAACCCAGATCTCACTGTGTGGTGGGCACGTCACCCTAAGCACTGTACCACTACAGAAGTAAGTGAAGCTTGCCTAAAATTTAACATTTATGCTCAATGCAATAGAACCATTAGGTTGCTTAAAGGAGAACTGTAGTGAGAGGTATATGGAGGCTGCCATATTGATTTCCTTTTAAGCTATACCAGTTGCCTGGCAGCCCTGCTGATCTATTTGGCTGCAGTAGTGTGAATCACACCAGAAACAAGCATGCAGCTAATCTTGTCAGATCTTACAAAAATGTCAAACACCAGATCATACCATAGCTGGGAATCGAACCCAGATCTCACTGTGTGGTGGGCACGTCACCCTAAGCACTGTACCACTACAGAAGTAAGTGAAGCTTGCCTAAAATTTAACATTTATGCTCAATGCAATAGAACCATTAGGTTGCTTAAAGGAGAACTGTAGTGAAAGGTATATGGAGGCTACCATATTGATTTCCTTTTAACCACTTGAGGACCCACCCTTTACCCCCCCTTAAGGACCAGCGCTGTCTTAGCTGATCTGTGCTGGGTGGGCTCTGCAGCCCCCAGCACAGATCAGCGTGCAGACAGAGCGACCAGATCGCCCCCCTTTTTTCCCCACTAGGGGGATGATGTGCTGGGGGGGTCTGATCGCTCCTGCCTGCCGGGTGTTGCGGGGGGGGCACCTCAAAGCCCCCCTCCGCGGCGAAATCCTCCCCCTCCCTCTCCTACCTGGCCCCCCCTGGAGATCCGGGCTGCACAGGACGCTATCCGTCCTGTGCAGCCAGTGACAGGCTGTCTCCTGTCACATGGCGGCGATCCCCGGCCGCTGATTGGCCGGGGATCGCCGATCTGCCTTACGGCGCTGCTGCGCAGCAGCGCCGTACAATGTAAACAAAGCGGATTATTTCCGCTTGTGTTTACATTTAGCCTGCGAGCCGCCATCGGCGGCCCGCAGGCTATTCACGGACCCCTCCGCCGTGAATTGACAGGAAGCAGCCGCTCGCACGAGCGGCTGCTTCCTGATTAATCAGCCTGCAGCTGGCGACGCAATACTGCGTCGCTGGTCCTGCAGCTGCCACTTTGCCGACGCACGGTATAAGCGTGCGGTCGGCAAGTGGTTAAGCAATACCAGTTACCTGGCTATCCTGCAGATCCTCTGCCTCCAATACTTTTAGCCCTAGACCCTGAACAAGCATGCAGCAGATCTGGTGTTTGACATTTTTGTAAGATCTGACAAGATTAGCTGCATGCTTGTTTCTGGTGTGATTCACACTACTGCAGCCAAATAGATCAGCAGGGCTGCCAGGCAACTGGTATAGCTTAAAAGGAAATCAATATGGCAGCCTCCATATACCTCTCACTACAGTTCTCCTTTAAGCAACCTAATGGTTCTATTGCATTGAGCATAAATGTTAAATTTTAGGCAAGCTTCACTTACTACTGTAGTGGTACAGTGCTTAGGGTGACGTGCCCACCACACAGTGAGATCTGGGTTCGATTCCCGGCTATGGTATGATGTATACTGGTTTTTAAAATAGTATAATTCCCTGGCAGAAGAGACCCTCCTCCCTCTGGTAGGAGGGAGGAGGGAATAGGTAGAAGGGTAGAAGGGAGGAGGGAGGAGGGAGGCCAATTAAAATCTCCCTAGCAGAGTGTGTAGCAGCTGTCCCATAACTAATTAGTGTAGGCAGACAACTGAGTCAAATGGTATAAAAGGACCTAGCTTGAAGGGAGGGTGGGTGGGGTCTTAAGCAGTGTGTTTCACAATAACATGTCTGCTGACAGTAAAATGGAGGCGAAAATTTTTGCTTTATGGGGCGAATCGAACTTCCGCAAAAGTTCGCCTGATGCAGGCGAACGCGAACCCCCAAAGTTCGCCTGGAACCGTTCGGCCCAACTCTACCCTTTACCACCTCCTGGCTCCTGCTCACTAAGCCAGCCTGGTTCACTTTGACTATTACGTCGCCTGCAGCCACACATTTTACATCTACAGTGGGCTGCTGTGTACTGCCCTTCTGCTGTTGTCTGTCTGTCTGTGTTTCCCACTTGCCAAGGGTACACAGATACAGATTTACCTTCTGCTGCCACTCTGCCACCAGCTATTACGTCAAACAATAGCTGCCCCTGCTGCCTGTATTTACCTTTTAAAAAAAAAAAAAAAAAAGGTGTAATTTTTCTGAGGTGCCCGGGTTGAAAACTGTGATGTCCCAGTTGTGTATTGGACACGATGTGGGCTTCACGACCGCTGTCTGGGACCTCCTGCTGTGTTTATTTACAGCCCTGGTATCACCGCTAGGTACCAGGGCTATTATGTCACGCTGCCTACCTACCTGCTGCCACACTCACACTACTCCTCCATTCCTCCTGCTGCTGCTGCTGTCTGTCTGTGTTTCCCACTGCCAGGGTACCAGGGCTATTATGTCACGCTGCCTGCCTCATTGACTGCCTGCTGCCACACACTCATCCTCCTCCTCCTCCTGCTGCTGAATTTACCTCCTGCTGTCTGTGTGTTTCCACTGCCAGGGAGCACATACAATGGCGCTTCCACCATGCGTGCGCCACCAGCTATTTATTATGCTCAAAAATAGCTGCATTTCTTTAAAAAAAATATATATAAAAGAGAAATAAGTGAAGAAGAAGAAGAAGACAATATAGAAGAAGAAGAAGATATAGAAAAAGAAGAAGAAGAAGGAGAAGAAGAAGAAGATATAGAAAAAGAAGAAGACGAAATAGAAAAATAATAATAAGAAGAGGATATAGAAAAAGAAGGTATAGAAAAAGAAGATATAGAAGAAGAAGATGAAGAAGAAGAAGATGAAGAAAAAGAAGATGAAAAAGAAGAAGAAGAAGATGAAGAAGAAGAAAATGAAGAAGGTGAAGAGGATGAAGAAGATGAAGAAGAAGATGAAGAAGAAGAAGAAGAAGAAGATGAAGAAGATGAAGAAGAAGAAGATGAAGAAGAAGAAGAAGATGAAGAAGAAGAAGATGAAGAAGAAGAAGATGATGAAGAAGAAGATGATGAAGAAAAAGAAGATGAAGAAGAAGATGAAGAAGAAGAAGACGATATAGAAGAAGAAGAAGAAAAAGAAGAAGATATAGAAGAAGAAGAAGAAGATGATATAGAAGAAGAAGATATAGAAGAAGAAGAAGAAGAAGATATAGAAGAAGAAGAAGAAGATATAGAAGAAGAAGATATAGAAGAAGAAGAAGAAGAAGATATAGAAGATAAAGTAGAAGAAGAAGAAGATATAAAAGATACAGAAGAAGAAGTATATACAGTACTGAACAGAATTTTGGACACAACTTCTCTTTCCACCTTTTTTTTTTTTTTTTTAAAGGAACATCCACACATAATCACTTGCTGTTGTTACTTGGAAAAAAAGATGTTTCTTGCATCATTCACCCCCAAAAGAAGTGTTGGAAGCTATTTAAGGCCAATTCGAATAGTCAGCTCGAATAATGAGCTCGAATACCGACTCGAATAATGAGCTCGAAGTCCGAGGTCGAATCGAATAGTAAAAAATATTCGACTCGAATATTCGACCGATTTCGAATAATTTACTATTCGAATTCGACCAAACTCGAATAATAAAAAGGGGTATCCGAGCGCTCCATAAACTGCTCTCTACATTCAGGACTGGAATAACCTCCAGGCTCCTCCTGTGTATCCAGCACACGATCAATACAGCCCCGGCAGAAGTTGTGACCACATCTCAGGATTACAGGATCGGTATAAATGGTCAGACAGTCCCATCTGTCTGACCATTTATACCGATCCTGTCCACAACTCCAGCTCCTGGCTCAGATCAGCAGACGCCATCACTGCAGCAGAATGAGGAAAGTGAAAGTATTTGTTTCCTGGAAACCAGTAGAACTAGTTGTATAATTATCTGCTCAGGGTGTGGCTGGGCTAATCTTTCAGATTTAACCATAGAGGAACTGTACAGTTAGCATTATGATTTTGATTTAATTCCCTCCTGTCCTTTTTGGATAGTTACCTGTAGAATTAGACTACTTAACCACCATGTTTTACTTCACGTTAGTCAGGATCCTGGCTCTGCCTCTGAGGACGCATACAGCCAAAAATGGCGCCGGGAAAAAATGGCGCATGGAACCGCCACTAGTGTATAAAACGCTATTTTGCGTTTTAATGTTAAAACAATAAATAGCGTTTTAATGTTAAAACACTATTTTTATGTTTTAACATTAAAACGCAAAATAGCGTTTTGAAAGCAGCAGCACCCAGAGAGTCGGAAACAGTAAATTCGAGCGCCTGAGGCTAGTGGACAAATCGGGCACCGCCATTCACTCCTATAATAAATATCGTTTAATGGGCGCCCGATAGGAAAAAAGGGCGCCGGAGAAAACTAACGTTTTAAAAGCGTCGCCCGGAGACTTAATGTTTTATTACTGTTTCTCATGATTACACATTATTTAATGATTTATACATTTTTAAATATTATTTTTAAACGAAAAACAGTACAATATTTTTTTTCAAACATTATTTTTAAACGAAAAACAGTACTTTTTTTTTTAATTTATTTATTTATTTATTTATTTATTTCCATTATTTTTAAACGAAAAAAACAAAAGGGGGGTCTTAGGTTTAGGCACCAGCAGGGGGGTCTTAGGTTTAGGCACCAACAGGGGGTCTTAGGTTTAGGCACCAAAAGGGGGGTCTTAGGTTTAGGCACCAACAGGGGGGTATTAGGTTTAGGCACCAACAGGGGGTCTTAGGTTTAGGCACCAACAGGGGGGTCTTAGGTTTAGGCACCAACAGGGGGGGTCTTAGGTTTAGGCACTAACAGGGGGGTCTTAGGTTTAGGCACCAACAGGGGGGTCTTAGGTTTAGGCACTAATAGGGGGGTCTAGGGGTTAGGGGTAGGTACAGGGAGGGTTACTTAGGCACCAACAGGGGGGGTCTTAGGTTTAGGCATCAACAGGGGGGTCTAGGGGTTAGGGGTAGGTACAGGGAGGGTTACTTAGTAATTTTTTTTTTAAACGTTATTATACGTTTCACTATTTAAACGAAAGATTAACGTTTTTACAATTGCCGATTTAATGCACATTATTTAATGATTTATAACTTTAAATAACATTAATTTTAAACGAAATACAGTACAATACATTTTTAAACGTTATCCATGCTTATCGTTAAAAACCCGGCGCCCTTTTTTCCCAGCGCCCCTTTTTAACGTACGCCAGAGAGTCATCCTCCTATGTCCAATTTTTCCCCCAGCGTATGTCCTCTGCCCCCCATGTCCAACCGTGTCCCCAGTGGTTGTCCTGGTCTCCCCCATGTCCAATTTTGTCCTCCAATGTACCACCTCTGCCCCGGCCTGGAGTACTACACAGGCAGATCATACGAGCAGCTGGTGGAGGTATCTGCACGCTGGAGGCTTTCTGAAGCGATCCACCAATCAGGCGGGGGACGCTGCCCCAGAACCGCCAATCACCGCTATTCACCTCTCTGCTCCTGTCTTGTAATTGGAGGCGATGGTCTTGGAGGCAGGAGCATCTCTGGGTGCTGCTGCTTTCAAAACGCTATTTTGCGTTTTAATGTTAAAATATTAAATAGCGTTTTAACATTAAAATGCAAAATAGCATTTTATACACTAGCGGCGGCTTCATGCACCATTTATTCCTGGTGCCATTTCCTGCTGCCCTGAGGACACCTCATCCAACCATCATGCCAGTTGTGCTTCCACGGTCTTGTGTGTGTAAATAGAAGGACTCTACCAGCAATCCTCAAACCTTGTGTTAGGATCTGTACTACCCCGGCATAAAATTCACTGACTTTTCTTTTGATACATGTAAATTTACACTACCGATAGGTAGATACATTATCTGTCATTTAAAGGGACCCTGAGCAGTGCCAAGAAAAAGAAATCTGGACTTACCTGGGGCTTCCTCCAGCCCCTCATTGCCTGTGAGGGCCCCTGGCAACTTCTTAGTTCCTTCTGTGGTCCCGCTGGTGGCTCCGGTAACCGTGCATGCACTCGATGCATCATTATGCTGGTCGCCATAAGCGTCCTGCGCATGCGCTTATGGCAACCATGGGGCCATGCACATGCAACTTCAGCCAAAGTCACCAGATTACTAGAGCCTCCAGCGAGACCACAGAAGGGACCAAGAAGATGCCGGGGGACCTCACGAGCAACAGGGGGCTGGAGAAAGCCCCAGGTAAGTCCACATTTCCCTTTTTAGCACTGCTCGGGATCCCTTTAACCACATAAAAAAAAAAAAACACCATTTTTCCTATCATAACTTTAACCACTTTGCATTCCAAGGTTTCATCTTTTAAGATTCCTTACAATTGTGGCATTTCAGCAGTCATTCTTCATACAGCAATAACTATTTTATTACATATGCCATCAAAGTTCTTACACATTTTTCAGGACAATCTACGCTTTCTTTGGGTAATATTTGTTTTCAATAATTATTTAATTTTATAGGCATTTTACAGGGGAAAAATAGGCATAAGTACAGAAAATACAAATGTTTTCATATTTTACCATTTGCAAATTTGCAAAGTGCCATGTTGGAATTTAAGGACTACATGCTTGAATTCTGGGCGTTCAGGTACATTAGAGAACTGGTTTCAGTAAAGGACTTGATATGCAGAGTCAGTGTCTCTTAATTTAAGGACCGCCTAACGCCGATAGGCGGCGGCAGGTTTAAGTGGTTATTACATGGAAACGGTCGCTCGTTCGAGCGGCCTTTCCATGTCAGTTCACGGAGGGTGTCTCCGTGAACAGTGTGCGAGCTGCCGATCGCGGCTCGCACGCCTAATGTTAACATCCGGGGAAGAAATCCCCGCTGTTTACATCAATATGGCGCCGCTGCACAGCAGCGCTGTAAGGCAGATCGGCGATCCCCGGCCTCTGATTGGCCGGGGATCGCCGGCCTATGATAGGCTGAAGCCTATCCTATCAGGCGCAGGACGGATATCCTGCGCCGCTCTGATGAAGGAGGGGAGGGAGGTAAGGAGAGGGAGCGAGAAAAACGTTGCGGAGCCCCCCCCCCCCCGGTAATTAAAACTAGCCGGCGGCGATCAGACCCCCCCGGCAGGACATCCCCCTAGTGGGGAAAAAAGGGGGGAAGTCTGGTCGCCCTGGCTGTCACACGATCTGTGCTGTGGGCTGAATAGCCCCCGCAGCACAGATCACAAGAAACACCCCTGGTCCTTAAGTGGTTAAATGACATTTTCTGGAAGCCCATGAACCTGAAGGCACACTGAAGGTTTCAGCAGAATGTTTTGCTTGTAGAAAGTTATAGAGCTCATATCTCCAGACTGGCTGATGGCATTGCCAGCAAAACATGAGCTTTGTTATGCTTTGAAAGGTAAACATAAGTGTTGACCTGTTCCTCTGAGGGAAACAGCCCTCTGAGGAACAGATCAACCATATTTTCCTGTAATTGGGGGTCAATTCCACCGAAGCTCCAATTCAGAAATAGGTCATTAGGCTAGCGCAGTAGGTATTGTGCTTGTCACCGTATTACAGGCTTTGACTAGGCAATGGCAGGTCTAGCATGTGATGGACAGTGGATTCCACCTCCTAAGGGTGGGGTCCAGGATTAACCCCTAACTGGCCGTTTATAAGGGCGGACAGTCTGGGGGTCACATAATACATTTGGGGGGACGACAGCCAGGGGTTTCTGTCATTTGTGACTATTGTACGCCGTTACTGTGCGCACCCGATCAACCACATCGGCCTGAGATTTCTCAGCATCTCACATTCGACCAATTTCTACCTGAAATCAGTAAAATTGTTGATTGGACATGGCGGCACCGATTTTCATCCAATTTGATAGTAATTATAAAAACGGTTGATTTCTGAGTTGACAGATGTATGACCGCCCTAATTCCCCCCCCCCCCTCCCCTCACACACACATTATGTCCAAAGAGGGACTGTCCCTTCAAAAGGGACAGTTGGGAGCTATTAAAGTGAGAGAGCAGATCGTTTTTTCTATGGACCCTCCAGGCAAGTCTCTGCTCTGCATCTTGCTGTGTACATTTACCAGCTTACCCGCCCTCTAAATGGTTCAGTGATTGCACTTAAAATTTCCCTCAGCCAGCCTAGTGTTTCACATTGTCTTATACAATGCAGCAGACACTGTGTCAGCCCTAAATCATTACATGAGAGGCAACCTGGGGGGGAATCTCCCCCCCTTCCCAGTCCTCCCCTGTTGCTGATTTCTGCTGTATATCTATATTGCCAAATAAATCTGCTTAAATGATTTGAAGACATCCGTGATTTCCGTCGATGCCTGCTGTGGCTGTGAGAATGTCAAATTATCGCAGTTCCTGTGACATAGTGCCGAACAAAAGGTGTAGTAACCCATAGCAACCACAAATTACATTTTTACATGCCATCTTATAAAAACATCTCAAACTATATTACCGGTACTTGTTTTTTCCCTGGTAAAAATGATAACCTTCATGCCATATTTCAGCACTAGTTGGGAATGTGGCATTCCATTATCACCGACTTGTGCATCTGTTGTGCCTGGATCCAATCGCTATGGCGGTCAGTTTGGGAACCCCACTGCTGTACAGATACATTGCTAGGCAACAGCACAGCGATTCATCTGTACACTGTTGGGTCCTGGAACTGTTGCCCTAGCAACTGGGTCCAATCGATATAGACAGGAGCCATTAGGGCCCGTTTCCACTATCGCGGTTTCCGCCTCGATTCCGCAGAGTTTCCCCGCACATGCATCGCACGGGAAACTCTGCCATAGGGGATGACGGCGCCGCGGCGGAATCACTTGCGGGAGCGATTCGGCCGGAACCCCCACAGAATTCGCGGCGGAGGCTGCGAATCCCATAGCCGTGCATGGCACGGCTCATGGGATCGCCTGAGATCCCGCCCACCCGCTCAGTGCCGGCGTGCGTCTGCGAGACGCACGCCGCACTAGTGGAAACGAGCCCTTACAGACCCGGCAGAAGTTGTGGCCACATCTCAGGATGACAGGATCGGTATAAATGCTCAGACAGATGGGACACTCCAGCTCCTGGCTCAGATCAGCGGACGCCATCGCTGCAGCAGATGAGTGAAATGAAAGAGAATGTTTCTTATTCTCAAAAGTCAGAATCCAGAGGAAGTGGTTGCATCATTATTATAGGCCGATCCCACACCTCAGATTTATTCATACAGGAAACTTAAACCTCCTGTACATAATTTATTTTATTTCTCCCTCCCCCATCCTAGGGTTTCCTCAAAAAGTCTAAGATACTTACCTAATAGAGGTCCTCATCGTTGGCTCGTCTAGAGGGAAAGCCCAGCCACATCGATCCCTTTAAAGGGACCCTGAGCAGGCATTAAAAAATAAACTGGTGCTTACCTGGCGCTTCCTCCAGCCCCCTGTAGCCCGCGAGGTCCCCCGGCGTCACCTGGCTCCTCTCCCGGTCCCGCTGGCAGCTCCGTTATAGTATGACTTCGGCTTAAAGTCATCAGGCCTGCTTCCCACTTTGCCGATACACGTCATCACAGAGCCGCCAGCAGGAACGGGAGAGGAGCCAGGAGGACACTGGGGACCTTGCGAGCTGGAGGAAGCCCCAGGTAAGTCACAATTGTGCCCAGGAGTGCTCCGGGTTCCTTTAAAGAGAACATGAACATACCTTGGTACTTACCTTGCATAGCTTTGCCTTAGGTCTGTGCTCCAGTACTTAATAGGTTGATGCATAGTACTTTGCCTGAAGTATTATATTACAGGGTTAGAGTTGGCCTCTGTGGCTACATAGAATTGTGCAAGTTTTTGCCTCTTGTCATTATTTTTAGGGACAAGTGTTGTTCGGGCCAAATCTCAGGAAGGGCCAAAAAGGTCCACTACTTGGGCGGTAGGAGGGCTGGGGGCGGTTCACCTCTCCCTGTGCAGAGCTGGGAATGGAGTGGCTGCTCCACAGTTGTGTCCTTGCTTTCCTCCTCCTCCAATCTTCCATGCCTGGTCTGATCTCCGCCTTCTCCTCTGCTGGTGGCAAGGGGAGGGGCGGAAGGCTGATGTGGGATTTTGTAGGCAGAGGATGGCACTGGGAAGGACAGGTAACTATGATACGGCCATTTTACTGTCAGCTCTGCATAGGGGAAGGCGAGTGTACCAGTGCTGCGGCAATCAAGTGTAGCAGAGTGGAGCAGACATACCTGCTCCAGTGTGGGATATTCTACTCTCCTCCTCTTCACCCGCCTGCTCTACCGCATTCCCTAGTAAGGCTCTGAGTGCATAGTCCATGTCTAAGGCTGGAACTTTTTTCACCGCTACTTTCTTGTAGTTCTTCTTCCTTATGCAGCAGCCCTTCTCTTATTCCATAAGCAGCCCCCTCTTCCATGTGTAACATCCATATACATGCTTCTTCCATGTACAGCTTGCTTCGGGCAGCAGCTCCCCTCTTGCATTGGTTGGCACCTCACACGCCCTCCCCAGTTGCAGCCTCCATTTCCATGTCCGGCCACCCCATTGGACAGCAGCTGCCCAAGACCCAGGCCTCTCCAGAAATCTGGCCCTGCCCATGATGTGAATATTAGTTTAAGAGAAGTGTGTGTAACTTTTTGCACTTCCTCTGGGAGGGGAGGGAACGGGATTGACCACATTATGCCATGAGCCAGAGGGTTAAACTTCTGAAGTTGTTTACATGTTTGGCATATCAGATCTTTAAATAAAAGTGGCAAATGAGCACATGTCCCTCACACATATCTGTGTGCCCCACCTACAGACTCACATGTCCCTCCCACATAGCTGATGCCCCACCTACAGACTTATAAGTCCCTCCCACACAGCTGTATCACGTGTCCAGTACACAACTGCATGCTCCTCCTACAGTCTTACATGCTCTTCCCCCACAGCTCTTCCTGCAGGTTCGCATGTCCCTCCCACACAAGTGTATGCTCCACCCACAGATGCACATGTTCCTCCCACACAAGTGTATGCCCCTCCTACAGACTCCAATGTCCCTCCTGTCAGAATCCACATGTCTCTCCTGTCAATCTTCAGCAAGAAACACATTGGCCTCAATTCTGGTAGCTATGTGAGGTAAATATTTTTTGTCGGCAAAATACCTCATGCGGTATTTTCCTCTTGTTTTTTAGCAATTCTGAAAGATTTTTCTGCATTTCTGAACATGAGGTAAAACATGAGGTAAAACATGCAGTAAATACATAATGGCCTCGATTCATAAAAGTGCTGTCGGGAAGGTAACGTCGAGCGGGGAAACACCGCTGTCGGTATTTCCGCTTTCAGGGTGGTAATTCATAAAAATTTTGCTACTTGTGACAGGCGTGCGGAGATATTCCGCTGTAGGCAGGCGTTAGGCTGTCGGGAGACATGCGGAAACAGGGGAAGCAGGCGGAATCCCTCCGTGCGGTGTTCTCTCTGCAGCTGCTTGGGAGGTCTGTCCCATTCACTGCAATGGATTCCGCACGCTTCTCGCCACATCAGAGGTAGCGGTAATACCCGTCCGCATACCGCTACCTCTAATCTTTATGAATTGACATTTGTTACTTTTGCTATGATAATCACCGCGCAAGGCGGTGATTGATCACTCTGCTCGTGGATGTCGGCTTTTCATGCGGAAAAAGCCTTTATGAATACATATTTTGCTGTGTGGTCGGTAAAGTGAGCGGTTTTCTGCATTTCCGAATGCGGGAATGCTTTATGAATCGAGGCCAATGTGCGGTAAAACATGAGGTATTTCAGTGGATAGCATGCGGTAAAAAAATACTAGTAGTCTTAAAGCGGAATATAACCCTGCATTTCAACTTTGCATTAAAACATTATTTACAGCATATTATATGCAACCAGCATTTTTTTTTTACTAGACCAGCAGTGGAAGGGTTACACACAGAGCTTTAACGTTCAGTGGATAGAAATGCAGACGCATCCGAAGTTTAGATAGATACATTTAAGTAAACACAATGTAACAAGTGTGGAATGTGACTCACTCTCTCTGACTGTGCAGGAGCTGGAGGACAGCCAGAGAGTGTGTAACATTCACCACTTGTTACATTGGGTTTACTTAAATGTATATATCTAAACTTCGGATGCGTCTGCATTTCTATCCACAGAACTTTAAAGCTCTGTGTGTAACCCTTCCAATGCTGGTCTAGTAAAAAAAAAATGCTGGTTGCATATAATATGCTGTAAATAATGTTTTAGAGCAAAGTTGAAATGCAGGGTTATATTCCGCTTTAAATTGTCTTTCATGAGTTAGGATAGTCTTTAGAAGATTTTTTTTTTTGTGGGGAGGAGTATTTCATTATGTAGCAACCTACGCAAAGTATATTTATAGGCATCCCTTAAAAAAAAAATATCCAGCAAATATTTGGAGTTTTTTTCTACTATTCTTTTCTATTACACGGCCTGAATAGGAACTCCACTAAAACAGCAATAGGAACTCCACTAAAAACTGCAAAATGCATACAAATTGACTTTACCTCCAGGTACAGGCAGGTCTTACACTGATGGGTAAATTATGTGCTGACATGCTCCCTACTGTCCATGAGAATAGCTATTTTCGGGAAATGAATGCAAATTACCGCACAAATTACCTCATGAGGTAAAAAATGACTAAAACCTACCAGAATTGCTAAATGTCATTACCTCATGAGGTAAATTACTGTACATGAGGTAATTTGTTTGAAAACCCTACCAGAATAGAGGCCTATGAGGCTTACGCAATGAAGCAGGACAGGAAGCCACCAGGCAAATCACAGTTCAGTAACCACAGCAACCACCCAGATTTAGGTTTCCGGCAGTGATCCTTTAAAGGGACTCCGAGCAGTGCAGAAACTATGGAAAGATGCATATCATTTTAAATCTCTCTTTCTCCTCTTTCCAATGATATATAAACCGCCGTCCTACGCCTTTTAGTTTTCGCTATTGAAATTGCCGCGGCCGCGATTTCGATCGCGAAAATAGAGAACACTAAAAGGCGTAGGGCCGCGGTTTAGGGGTCGCCAGAAAGAGGAGAAAGAGAGCTCCATAGTTACCTTGTATTACACAGGGCGACTTTTTCTCAAAGTCAGTAGCTCCATTCAGCAGAAAAAGTCGGCCTGTGTAATACAATGTAACTATGGAAAGATGGATATCATTTTAAAGCTCTCTTTCTCCTCTTTCTGGCGACCCCTAAACCGCGGCCCTACGCCTTTTAGTGTTCTCTATTTTCGCGAATTTCAATCGCGAAAACGAAAAGGTGTAGGGCGGCGGTTTATATATCATTGGGAAGAGGAGAAAGAGAGCTTTAAAATGATATGCATCTTCCCATAGTTTCTGCACTGCTCGGAGTCCCTTTAAGTGCAGATTTGTGATTGGACGTTGTGGGTCGGTGCACCTGGGGAATTCTCGCTGCTTGGTGTCTCCAGAAGAGACACTGCTCAGTCTGCGCAACGCCACGCAGGATGGGTAAAGGTCTTAAAGCAGACCTGAACTCAGAAATTCCTTTCTGCTCTAAAAGATAAGCAACAGCATAATAACTTTTACAGAAAAAACATTTCTTTGTTACAGTTGATACAAATCCTGCAATACATCTGCAGTGTGTCTACTTCCTGCTTTCAAGGAAGCAGACATTGTTAACATCTTGTGCTTTCAAATGTGCTTATCTGCCGTGGCAGTCATGTGACACAGGGGAGAGATCAAATTACAACTTGCGATTAGTCACAGATGTGGGAGAATTATACAGGCTAAACTTTCTAAATACATACAGGGTGAATTTCTCTATGTTTCCTTCTGTCCTGTGCAAGAGTTTAGGTCCATTTGAAAGGGAACCTTAACTGAGAGGGATATGTATGGTTCCTTTTAAGCAATACAAGTTGCCTGGCTGTCCCGTTGATCTCTTTGGCTGCAGTAGTGGCTGAATCACACACCTGAAACAAGCATGCAGCTAATCCAGTCTGGCTTCAGTCAGAGCACCTGATCTGCTGCATGCTTGTTGAGGGGCTGCGGCTGAAAGTATTAGAGACACAGGATCAGGGGGATACCCAGGCAACTGGTATTATTTTAAAAGGAAAAATCCATATCCTTCTCAGGTTAGGTTCCCTTTAAGTGACAACATGAAAACCTGAATAAGGCAAAACCACAACAGTTTACGGGTAGCATAAAAAACACCATTTAATTATGCGAAATCTCGATCCACAGAGATCTACATGAAAAGGTCATACATACACGCATGTATTAATGTACATTCTGAACAGGTAGACGTATAAACCTGAGCAGCCGCTAGGGGGCGGCGTACAATGTCCAGCAGTAAGTGCCTATATCAGCGGTACACGTGCTGTAGTGCTTGGGTACACAAATTCTAAAACGCGCTCTCAGTCTTCAGCCAACGGAGAACTCCCAACGCCAAGGCGGGAGACGGACAATCGGATTCCGAATAATGACATTCCAAATGTTTACGGTAAATCAGTCTCTTGAAAAAACAACAACAAAAAAACAACACAAGAGCACCCAGAATGGGATTCCCTTTTATAACGGCTTATTTCCTCTGAACGACTCGGTTCCTCTCCGCACAAACCATCGGCCATTTTAACCACACTGACATTAATCTCCACAGTCCAGTCTTTGAAATCTCTGACCAAAATTCCCTGGTGTCGACGCCCTTCTGGCAAGGTCCGGCACAGACCCTCTCTTAGGAGACGCCCTCTTGACAAGGTCCGGCACAGACCCTCTCTGAGGAGACGTCCTCTTGGCAAGGTCTTGCCCAACCCCTCTCTAAGGTGAAGCCCTCCTGGCAAGGTCCGGCACAGAGCCTCTCTGAGGTGGCGCCCTTCTGACAAGGTCAGACCCAGTCCCTCTCTGAGGAGATGCCCTTCTGGGAAGGTTCAGCCCAGACCCTCTCTGAGGTGATGCCCTTCTGACAAGGTCCGGCACAGACCCTCTCTGAGGTGGCGCCCTTCTGACAAGGTCTGGTGCAGACCCTCTCTGAGGTGATGTCCTCCTGGCAATGTCTGACCCACACCCTATCTGAGGTGACGCACTCCTGGCAAGGTCTGGCGCAGACCCTTTCTGAAGGGACGAGCTCCTGGCAAGGTCTAACTCACACCCTATCTGAGGTGATGCCCTCCTGGCAAGGTCTGGCCCAGTCCCTCTGAGTTGACGCCCTTTAGGCACGGTCTGGCGCAGACCCTCTCTAAGGTGGCACAAGTCCATCGGGCACAAGATGACACCCGGAAGCCTTTTTTAGTAGCACTAAATGAATACAAGACTCCATTTTGGTGTAATTTTAAATACACAAAAGAAATAACATTTTAAAAAAATCATCTCCATTCAGTCGAAGCTTTAATAAAATAATAGAAAAAAAATTCCCCATGTCAGAAAATGTAATCGAAGACGGAAATGTATAGAAGGACAGCAATGAAAGGCTCTCAATGGCTGTTGTCCGGCAACAAAGAGCAAACAGGAATATCCTGCGTAAGGCTTCGCTCCTCGCTAGGCCCCGGGGCTACCAGAGCCGAATAAGGTGCGTTGTCATGACCACGCCCGCTGAAGGCCACTGTGAAGGGGATAAGGCCACGTGTTGAAGAGTAGAAAAGGCAACAGGTCACTTCCTCAGCTGTAGGTTCTCCAGAATAATCTTCTTGTGGGACGGATCCCTCACCCCGGCCTCTTCCAAGTCTTCTTCCACAATGTCGCTGATACGAGGGAGAAAAGAAATATTAGAAAAACAGAACAAGAGCCTTTCCAACATACTCACCTCTATAGTGAACCTGCCACTTTCTCACACATAATAAACCTACAATAAGGTCGCAAGACATTCTTACTTAGTATAAGTGCAATTTTCATGTTAAAAGGAGTGTGAAGCTAAAAAAACAAACATAAAAAAACAGATACCTAAGGAGCCCACGATCTCTAGCTACGCCACTGAGTGAGTTTGAAGTGTGCAAAAAACCAAAAACAGATAGTAATCTAAGGAGAGGGAAGGCTCTGGTCCTACAGCGGCTTCCTGTTCTCCTGACGGTCTCCTTGTTCCCCCGCAGGCTCCTCCGTTTGAATCTCCCGCCGCGGGAAACTTTGGAAAAACTCAGGCTTCCGAAGACCGTCCGCCCCGTACTGCGCACGTGCAAATGCCCTCTTTCGCCCGAGTGCTTCCGAAGACAGCCGAAGTCTTCTGTGCCGGGAGATTCAAACGGAGGAGCCTGTGGGGGAACAAGGAGATCGTCAGGAGAACAGGAAGGTGCTGTAGGACCCAGAACCTTCCCTCTCCTTAGATTACTATCTGTTTTTGTTTTTTCACACACTTCAAACTCAGACACTTATTCTCAAGTGTACCTGTACCTCAAGTAGAAGGACGTCTCTGGATTGTCAAGAGGGTTCCTGACCAATCCAAGAGCCCACCTATGAGGATATCCAACAAGAGCTTGTTGGATATATTCTCGGGATCCTGTTCCCCTTGGTGTTGCGTCAGAGTGGCCATACGGCACATGCGTGAGAACAGTCCGGGGCTGCGCAATAGCACAAAGCAGATTGTGCACGGCTGAATGTTCGCACAACTGCGCATGCGTGGCCTGTACTCACAGATGCACAGTACAGACATGGTTGTACGCAGTGGCAAGCCGCTAAAAACAAGAAGGCCCCAGCACTAGATGGGCAAAGACAAGGAGGAGCTGAGAAGCCACTGGACCATCATGTAGATATTCTATTTACTACTATGCAGAGATATTTATATATGTTTCCAATATCCTGCATTCTATTTTGATACAACTGCAAAAAAATGACAAGTACAGATACCTCTTTTATCACAGCTCATCACACTGTTTGACAGTTAAGGTACATACATGAGATAGTTGTTGGCTGAAGCAACCAATAATGACCATTACGGCAGACAATCAAGTGTGTGTATAGAGGCTGCCCGATCTGCCTGATCCATCCGGTCAGGCATCATTAAGAATCTGTCATGCTGGATCCATAAAGGGAACCTTAACTGAACATTAAAAAAGAGTTTAACTTACTTGGAGCTTCTACAAGCCCCCCTGCAGCTGCCCTGTGCCCGCGCAGTCACGGAACATTCCTCTGCTCCCCCTCATTGGCTGAGTTTTGTTTTTGGTGAGTCAATTAAAGGACACTCGAAGCAAAACTTAACAATTGTATCTATCTTCCTTCCCTAAAAAATACTTTTTAAGATATTCCACAGTTTTATTTTAAGTTTTAACTGTTTTATTGTTTTTGCTCAATGACACATTCATGGAAGTATGCCAGCGCTAAAATCTATGAACTATTGACCCTTTTAATCTCTTTCCTGCTCTCAGAAGCCATTTTCGGCCGGGAAAGTGATTTATAGTTGGAATTTCTTGTCAGTGAGGGTCACACTGTAGTCACGTCCTGTCTGAGTCAGAACTGAGTCAGCCACTTACATACCTGATCTGTAACTCTTTCAGGCAGAGAAAGAAAAACAGGAACACAGCACAGTTATTTGTGTGCTAGGCACTGTACCTACCCATGTCTGTCTCATCATGTCACGTCACCTCGGGTATCCTTTAAGTGGATGGCCACTGCCAAAAACAAAACTCAGCCAATGAGGAGGAGCAGAGGAATGTTCTGTGACTGCACAGGCACAGGGCGGCCCCAAGTAAGTTAAACTCTTTTTCTATGTTCCGTTTAGGTTCCCTTTAATGATCCCCCAGAATCTGAACAGAGATCACAATGTTATTTACACGTCCCCCCATCCTGCAGGCATCCGCTCTGTCATTCGCTGTACGTTGTCGCTCCTCCCCCTTCCATAGAGGGTGTGTCTGTACAGCGTCAGTCCCTGATTCGTCACCCCAGGGACTGTATCCGATGAGCTGCAGTTATGGCATGTGGGTACTTCACTTTAGATCAGGGATCCTATCGTTTATCACTGTGAAAGGAAACCCTCACCCACAATTAAGTGCTGACCAGTTATTTCCACTTCTGTAATTACTGTTTGGTACTTTCCAGTATATCCACTATATTTATGCAATGTTTTGTTCTTAGCAATGTATACATTTACAGAACGGTGATACATTTCACAGTGTCTAAGTGTAAGTGACTTTTTTTTGGATTGTTTCTTTAGACCAGGGGTTCTCAAACTGGGTGCCGCGGTACCCTGGTGCGCTTCGAGCTTCTCCCAGGGGTGCCTGGGCTTTCATCCCCATCCTTTGTGTATTGCCATCAGATAATGCAACCGCACATTGCTATACAACGTTTCTGCATTACCTGCCAGGTAACCTTTAGTCCCGGCAGCCGCGGTTGAATTTGGACATCAGAGGAATTGGGGTGGAGGGATGGATCAGTGCGGCTTGGCCTGGATAGCTAAGGAAATGTTTGTTCAGCTAATTGGGGTCACTTACAATCTGGAGCTGAGGTGATGCTGCGTAATTAAAAGCAGGAACGGATCTAGACCAAATTGTGCCTGGGGCAGGGTCAGGTTTTGGCGCCTAAACTGCCATTCCCCATCCAAATTTTGCCGCCTTTTTAAGAATTCAACAAACTGCGCCTGGGGCAAGATACCCGCTTGCCCCCCCCCCCCCCTAGATCCGTCCCTGATTAAAAGGGGTGTTACTAACCGCTGCCCCCATGTGGGGAAAGTCTATGTTCTCTACAAGACTGACTCTTTATCCTTGTCATGTTTATCCGGGGAGATGCTGGCTAATGGGGGGATGCTGCCTCACTGAGTAACTGGAGTGGGGAATGCTGCCTAATGGGGAGTGAATGACTATTTGGAGGGGGTAATGTTGCCTAATGTGGGGGTCACTAACTATAGGGGGGGGAGGGTGCTGCCTAATAACAGTCATAATGGCATTTCAGAAGTCGGTTTAGCCGAGAGGTGCCTTGAAAGAATTTCAAAGCAATCAAAAAAGTTTGAGAACCACTGCTGTAGACACTTATGTTTAGACACTGTAAAATGTATCACTGTTGTATACAGGCGAAACTGGAAAAATATATGGTGCAAAAGTCCATTTACTTCAGAAATTCAACTTAAAAGGTGAAACTAATCTATGAAATAGACTCATTGGCCTCAATTCACTAACCAGCGCTAAGCCGTTTAGGAGGCCTTAACAGTTTGTGTGCGCAAACCAGAGCGTTCACCACAGGACCGCCTACATCACGCGCAGCGCGGCTGGGCGGTATTAATGCGCGGTGCGACGATAACGTCGCACCTGCTGCGTTGTAAACGAAGGCGGCGCATCGGGGGTGTCCCCGAAGCGGCGCACGCCCGATGTGCCGTTTTCGTTGCACCGGCTGCGACGTTTACAAGGCGCGCACTAATACCGGCCAGCTGCGCTGCGCGCGATGTGGGTGGTCCTGTGCGCAATGTAGCTTTGCGCGGCTGTAAGTTCACGCAAAGCTACGTTGGGGGCACTAATTGGCTGTCCATTAGTGAATCAAGCCCATTACATGCAAAGCGGGATATTACAGGCCTTCATTTGCTATAATTTGATGATTATGGCTTACAGCTTATGAGAACCCCATAATCAAAATCTCACACAATTCAAATATTGTGACAATGTTCAGTATTCTAGGCTCAAAGCGTCCGACTCTAATCAGCTAATTCCTCCAAAACACCTGCAAAGGGTCCCTATTTCATGTATTAGTTTCACCTTATAAGTGGAATTACTGAAAAAAAATGGACTTTTACACAATATTCTAATTTTTCGAGTTTCACCTGTAAATGTATATTGTTCATCACCGTGAAAGGAAACCCTCACCCACAATTATGTGCTGACCACAGTTATTTCCACTTCTGTAATGATTGTTTGGTACTTTCCAGTATATTCACTGTATTTATGCAATGTTTTGTTCTTATGAATGTATACATTTACAGAACGGTGATACATTTCACTGTGTCTAACGTAAGCAACTTTTTTTTCTCATTCGTTCTTTAGAAACTTATGTTTAGATGCTGTGAGGACTAGTTCACACTAGTGATGATTGAACACCTAGATGTTCGGGTTCGGTTAGGTTCGGCTGACGTCATCCAGCCCGCCTGCTCCAGCCCACCTGCCCCCTCCCGCCACCAGGGGTCCTCCCGAGAGCCGGCCTGCCCGGCGGTGGCGCGCGCTGGGGGGAGGGGCTGGGATGTGGCGGTGGTTAGTGCGGCTCTCGGGAGGACCGGCGCCCCCTGGTGGCGGGAGGGGGCAGGCGGGCTGGATGACGTCAGCCGAACCGAACCTAACCGAACCCGAACATCTAGGTGTTCAATATTCACTAGTTCACACCAAGAGTGGCTTTGCTAATGTAACTATAAGGGAGTGCAGCGTTGTGATTTTAAAAAAAAACAAAACGCAAAAATGCTGCAAGTAGCATTTTTTGGAGCAATTCAGCATGAATGAATGTGCAAAAACGCTCACTCATTCTTTCAAAAATCGCTAAGAGCTGACGGTAGCGATTTTGCTGTGAACCAGGCCTTAGAGAACATTAGAGAAATCACCTACCCTGCTCTCTTTTTCATTCTGCACTGCTCAGTCTGCTTGTTATCAGCCCTGATAAAAAACAGGTCTTCCTGTTCCTTTAGCTCCCATTCTATGAGCTTTCCACGTTGAACAAATAGTGTTTTTCCTTAGCACCGTTTTTTTGAATTAATTGCCTGGAGCTCTTTGTCGTTCCCATCTGCCAGTGTACGGCTACCTTTAAAGGCAAGTCCTGTCCAGCTGGGATAAGCTTGTGGCGGGGGAGGCCGGACAGCTACGTAATGCTACAAGGTCACAATCTCTGCCTCAGCTTACCTGAGGAATTCCAGGTCATCCCAGCCGTTGTGAATGAGACCTTCTTCATATTTCTCCATCCCGATCCCTCGCAGCCACTCGCCAACGTTGGAGCCGTCCAGACTGGATGAGTTCCGCCCGCCGTGGTACAGAGCCTGTGTGTCAGGAGGAGAGTGTCGGTTACGCTGCTGTTACTGCAACCCTACAGAGGTAACGCTAACAAACGCTACTCGTCTTTACAAGAACATTCATTATTCTCTAGCCAAGCTACATTTAATGTAAACCTGAGACGGGGGATATAAAAAATGTATGTATGTATATGTAGCTTCCTCCAGCCCCCTCTGGCCTGATCATTCCCACACTGCCGTCCTCTGCTGCCCGCAGCCTCCACAACTGGCCCCAGAAAGTCTTCCGGTCCGGGGCATCCTGCGCAGGCGCAGTAGTGCTGTGCATGCTCCCCTGCGGTGCTCCGGGCCCCGACTGGTCCACTTACTGGGGCAATTTGTGAAGGTGGCAGAGGACGGTGGTGTGGGAATGATCAGCCTGGAGGAAGCCCCAGGTATGAATACATTTTTTATATCCCCGTCTCAGATTTACTTTAACAGGAGTGTCATCACCGCTCCCCAGAAACAATTTATACTTGAAGAGGACCTGTAGTGAAAGTAACATAATGAATAAAATTGCTTATTATTTACAATATACATTTATACATTATTTAGCAAGTGAAATAATTGAACAAAACAGAGGCGCCAGGAAGAATAAAATAATTAAAACCGTTTAAAAGGAGGGATGTAGGTGGACTCACCTCCCTCAGGTAAAGACCAGCCAATGAGCCGTCAATAAACAACAACGTTTTTTATTGGGGATTCTCCAGGTACATGCAACGCGTTTCACGGGCAAACATCCCGCTTCATCAGGCAATCGAGATCGGAGAAACACATTCGAAGGTCAGGTTCTGGTGAGAATCCCCAATAAAAAAACTTTGTTGTTTATTGACGGCTCATTGGCTGGTCTTTACCTGAGGGAGGTGAGTCCACCTACATCCCTCCTTTTAAACGGTTTTAATTATTTTATTCTTCCTGGCGCCTCTGTTTTGTTCAATTATTTTGGTGATTAAGTCCACCCTGGGTGGAGGGGTGTATCCCCATTTTTCTTTTTTTCTTGTCTACAGAGAGCGACATTTTAAATACCTGAGTGGGGTCAGGTCATAGTTCTCCCCACCTGCCATTTCAGTGGTTGCCTTTGTGGTAACCCAACTTTGTGAGTATATTAACTATCGATTTATATTTACTCCTTTTCATATTGACATACTGCACCATATTGGGCTCTCTGTCTCTTTTTTGTGTTTCTCTAAAAGCCATTATTTAGCAAGTGTTTGCCCATTGTAAAATCTTTTCTCTCCCTGATTTACATTCTGAGATTTATCACTGGTGGCGACATCTTTACTGCTGTCAGGTGATCTCCAAGGAATGTTCATTACTGAGGGTTCTAAAGCCATTACAAAATATACCCAGTCTCCCAGAATGCTGGGGGCGGGGGGAATAATGAATAGCTAATCAGCCTAGGCTAAGCATCACTGGGAAGGCGGGGTTACATAATATAAAGCAATATATAGGTATAGGAAGTGTTTCTGATGCTGAAATTACCCTAAAATTGGGTATCCTGAATAATTTACTGCATTCTACCATATGCCACTACAGGGCCTCTTTACTGCATTCTACCATATGCCACTACAGGGCCTCTTTACTGCATTCTACCATATGCCACTACAGGGCCTCTTTAACAAATATGACATCACCAGCCTTCACATGTAATATACAGGTGGTGCGTGAAGGACAAGCCTGTCTGCCTGTTACAAGCACGATAATGGGGGGGAGGGGCATTAGAGTTACACATACTGAATAATAATGAGGCTCCGCTCACAACTAAAACCGCAAAACGTCGGCGATTGCCGCTGGCGTTTTGCGGGAGGGATTTTTCAGCAATTAACGCGGAAAAATCACTGGACACTGCAGCGTTTTGGGAGCGATTGCGATTAGTGGTGCTATGCATGTTAATCGCGATCGCTAATCGCCGGCAAATCGCTGCATGTTACGCGTTTGCGGTTAATGCTAACCGCAAACGTGGCAGTGAGAACACTGCCATAGGCTTACATGGGCTAGCGGTTTTTAAAAACCGATAGCATTTTGCGTTGAGCGGGAATCGCGCGATTCCTGCTCAAGTGTGAATGAGCCCTTACGAGCCACTGAATTTAACAGAAGATGCACTTTCAAGAGGAACTCTAAAAAGGTGTGTGTTGGGGGGAGGGGGGGGGGCAGGGTTTAAAAAAAAGTAGACGACAGGTTAAGAAGTGCTTATGCTTATCACCATGCAATTCATGCATTTTGTTTAATCCTCCGTGAGTCTGCAGGTCAGCATCTTTCCTGCTGGCAGACCTGAAAAAACTGGGATCCACTATGACTGGGGTATGCTAAAAGGTTGTGTTACTGTATGTGTTTGTGTGTGTATTTCTTTCCTTTTAAACAATACTAGTTGCCTGGCAGCCCTGCTAATCTATTTGGCTGCAGTAGTGTCTGAATCACACCAGTAACAAGCATGCAGCTAATCTTGTCAGATCTGACAATAATGTCAGAAACACCAGATCTGCTGCATGCTTGTTCAGGGGCTATGGATAAAAGTATTAGAGGCAGATGATCAACAGGATAGACAGGCAACTGGTATTGATTAAAAGGAAATAAATATGGCAGCCTCCATATACCTCTCACTACAGTTGTCCTTTAAAGGGGACCTGAAGTAAGATGTATACAGAGGCTGCCATATTTATTTCCTTTTAATCAATACCAGTTGCCTGGCAGCCCTGCTGATCTATTTCTCTGCAGTAGTATCTGAATAACACCAGAAACAAGCATGCAGCTAGTCTTGTCAGATATGACTTTAAAGTCAGAAACACCAGATCTGCTGCATGCTTGTTCAGGGGCTATGGCTAATAGTATTAGAGGCAGAGGATCAGCAGGGCTGCCAGGGAACTGGTATTGCTTAAAAGGAAATAAACATGGCAGCCTCCATATACCTCTCTCTTCAGTTTCCCCATTAAGGTTTGCTTTAGTGGATGAAAGATCTGACAGCCGTTGTGCCTCCCCAGGACGGGCTCTCTTACCTCTTCGTCCTCCTGGATGCTCTCTCGGATGCAGTGCGCAGGAAAGACCATGGGCCGGTTAAAGTCCATGCATCGAGGTGACAGGTCCATCTTACTCTTGATATGAGACGGGCGGTTCGGGTTCTCCTTCGGCCCGCTATAGTCCACTTCGCTGAGCGTACGCGCCATTTGCAAGACTGAGCATGAGCGGTCGTCCTGCATGCCCCCATGAGCCTCCGCCATGTAGGAAGGCTGTGGGGTGGGCACAGGAGGCCGCGATGAGGTCTTGGGGTGGTATTTTGTCTCTGGGGGTTCGCTGAAGGTGACGCCCACCCGGGTCTTGGCGGCTCCCGGTTTGGACTCCGCCTCCTCCGCCGTCCTTGAGTGCAGCTCGCTGGAGGAGACATAGAACGGGTTGTCCAACATCTCAAACTCGGCAGATTTTGGCAGCGGAGGAGGCGGGAAATCGGGAGGAGGTAAGTTCAGGGTGCCGACCTCCTCGTCTGAAGAGGTGTCCTCTCCCCGGGCCGTCGGTGGGTACTGCCGCCTCTTGTCGCTGTGCTGGGCCGGCACCGTGATCTGTACTTTGTTTTTGGGGGCAGCTGAGGCGGTCACCGGCCCGTCTGGGGGCATCATCTGATGCGGGACCCCCTCCAGCACGTAATAGGCGGGGTTATTAAAGCTGTTCTTAGTTCCAAGTCCGTCCCCCTCGCCCTGGGCTTCCGCCTTACACCTGCAGAGAAAGTCAGAGAAAGGTCATACTTTGTATTTGTAACAATCTCCACACTGAAGCAGGCCTGTGCCTCTGTTCACATCTACATTTTTGCGAAATTTTGCGCAATGTTTTTTAGCGCCTCCCGGCGCTTGCCTGCGCGCTGCGTTTTTATTTTTTAATTCACTCTTTGACCCGGAAAAGAATACAATGTATTTATTCTTAAAATCGCAAATGCAATCGCAGCACAAATTGATTTTGTGAGCGTTTAGCGCTCTTCCTATACCTTCCATTAGACCAAAATCACCCCAAAAATGGTCCAGGCAACGCTTTGCGGAGCGCAAGGGGACAAAACGCGCTGATATGAACCTTTTCATAGAAATTCATTGCACGAGCGTTCTGTGGGCGATTTTGAAAATTGCCTGCGCTTGAAAAAAAAGGCCACAAACGCCCTAGATGTGAACGAACCTAAACGTTAGGTTTTACCGCCCTGGAATAGCTCATGGTGCTGTCATTTCACTGTATTATTTCTCCAGCTTCTAAATATGCACATATATAGACCCCAATAAGGGTTGGAACCCACTTAAGGTGGCCACACACGATACAATAAAATGATCAGATTTTACGGCAATTCGATAAAAGCGATCGGATCTCCCGAAAAAAAATGAAAGCTTTTTTTTTCATTCAAATGAAAATCCGATTGCATTTCCCGTTTTCTTCGATTTTAATCGATCCGGAATGCCAGATATTTTTCTTCAATCTTTTTAAAAATTGTATGGTGTGTGTTAGATTGTCAATTTATTAATATACACACCCTAGCAATTTTGTCAGCGTTTCCAATCCTGTTTATCATAACTGAGGAAAAATTGAACATAGGTGTGTGGTACATTGGTCAGATTTTTGAAATGTTACAATCAGTCAGAAAAATGGATTGCAATTTTTAAATTGAACAGATATTTAAAAAATTGTATGGTGTGTGGCCACCTTAAGAATCACTGCGGCGCTTTTAAATCGCCACAGCGCTGTGTGCAGCGATTCCTAGGGTGATTGCGCTTGCGTTTCCCAGGGATTCAA
Organism: Hyperolius riggenbachi; assembly: GCF_040937935.1. NCBI lineage: Eukaryota > Metazoa > Chordata > Amphibia > Anura > Hyperoliidae > Hyperolius > Hyperolius riggenbachi. Next base: position 21,378,203 of record NC_090647.1, on the reverse strand, counting down.
AGCGCTGTACAATAAACTTTGATTCTGATTTAGTGAGTCTGTTTTTTTTGTATTTTTTTTTTTAAATAAACTTTATTATACTCACCAGGTGTTGGATGTCTGGCTTCTGTTAATAGCCCCGTCCTATAAAGGAAGAAGTCATAGATGTTCTCTTGGACCAATCAGAGAAGTGCCTGTGACCACTTCTTCTAGGGGGCGGGGCTACAGACAGAAGTCGGACATCCGAACTCCCGGTAAGTGTAATTAACTTTATTTAAAAATCAAATCGCTCGGCCCCCAAATCGCTTTTTAAAGCAAATTTGCAGCACTTCAATACTTAGCACTGAGCGCAAACACGCTCAAATTGCTGCATGTCCTGCCATTGCCCCTAATCGCAATCGCAGTAGTGGATTCAGTCCCATTAAAATACATTGGCAATCGTCAGCGATCCTAAAACGCTGCCATAAACGCCCTAGTGGATCCCAACCCATAAGGCTGTTTACTGTATCGCCTGATGTCACGCTTGCCTTCAGCTGCTGTGAGACCCCACTGAGGCTAATCCGTAAATATTGTAATGCTGAGTACACACGGTACGATTTTCCGTACGATTTTCCAACCAGATCGTTTTTTCCGCATGACTCTCTTATCTTCATTTTTTTTTTTTATCTTTTTCCATTCACCGCTATGAAAAATCGAGCGCAGAAACGATCGGGAGCAATATCGGACATGATGGATTTTATCAGTCGGAGTCATCTTCGCACGGAAAATTGTACCATGTGTATTATGCATAAGACTGATTGCTGTTTTCAGCACTTCATGGTGTGCAGACAGCGCTCAAGGTTTTCTGAACGTTGTCTCCCCACCACCTACAAAAGATAAGTGGCACACATTGGGAGAAATACTTAACATACTAGGACAATTTTGCAGACCCCCGAATGCTGCTCACACGGGCTGTGTGTCTGTTTTCAAAACCCTTCAGGTCAACTCCCTGAGTGTGTGCTTGGTAAATGCCCCCAGCCTTGTGGGTGGACCTGTTACTCCGCCTGTTTGGGTCCAGGGCTGCTGAGGGGAGGGTATGCTGGCTCAGGCTCCGCCTTCTGCTCAGGCGGTATAGCTGAACATCTGGAGCAGGGAACGGAGGAGAGATTTTCTGACCTGCTCTATAGCTTGCTATTCAGGCTGTAATTCTGTGTCAGAGAGATTGGCATAGGACAGTGATCTGCAAGCTTGGCTCTCCAGCTGTAAAGGAACTACAAGTCCCACAATGCATTTGCCTTTATGAATCATGACTGTGGCTGTCAGACTCCTGCAATGCATTGTGGGACTTGTAGTTCCTCAACAGCTGGAGGGCCAAGTTTGCAGATCACTGGCATAGGAAATGAAAGTTATGGTCATTTACTGCTGATTGCGTGACTGCGGACTCATTATATCCTGTAGATCCGTCCCCTACGTACCGGGCCAGGGCGGGATCCACCGCCTCCTTAGTGATGCTGGGTAATGCAGCAGGGGGGCGGCCAGTAGAGAGCACCGAAGTCTTCTCTGTTTCCTCAAACAGTTTCCCCAACGTCGGGCCGGGAGTCTCCGAGGCCGGGTGCTTCCGACTTGTAGGTCTACACCGGAGAGGAGAAATAAACATATAATGTACAGATGTTTAAAGGACATCTGAAGTGAGAGGGATATGGAGGCTGCCATATTTATCTCCTTTTAAACAATACCAGTTGCCTGGCAGCTCTGCCGACCTATTTAGCTGCGGTAGTGTCTGAGTCACACCAGAAACAAGCATGCAGCTAATCTTGTCAGATCTGACAATAATGTCAGAAACACCTGATCTGCTGCATGCTTGTTCAGGGGCTATGGCTAAAAGTATTAGAGGCAGAGGATCAGCAGGACAGCCAGGCAACCAGGGATGCTCAACTCCGACTCGGATGAAATCAGGATAGTTGTTGTTCAGCTTTCATCCGGTTAAATTCAAATCACCTGTGCGGGGTGGGCGGGAAGGTGTGGGGGGTTAATCTTAACTATCTGATGTTTTCTTAGGTCCGTCCCTCGGCGTCTCCCACAATGCAGTCCGGGTTGAAGGAGGAAGTGTTTGTAGTCACGTGACGTGTGTGGACCGCATCGTGGGAGGCACCGAGGGACGGACCTAAGAAGACGTCAGATAGTTAAGATTACCCCACCCCCGCACAGGTGATTTGAATTTAACCGGATGAAATCCGAATAACAATTATCCAGATTTCATCCGAGTCAGAGTTAAGCAGCTCTGCAGGACACTGGTATTGGCCAAAAGGAAATAAATATGGAAGCCTCCATATCCCTCTCGCTTCAGTTGTCCTTTAAAGAGGATCTGATGCGTAATGAATGAAAGACCTTATTATTTTTGCAATATTCATATATAGATTGTTTAGTCAGTGTTTGCCTATTGTAATCTCTTTCTTCTCCCTGGTTTACCGGTACATTCTGAAATTTATCACATGGTGACATCTTTATTGCATCCCTGTGGAATGTTTGTTTTCTGAGAATTCCAAAGCCAGTGCAAAATACACCTGGTCTCCCAGTTTGCTCTGGCAGGAGGACTACGCATAGCTAAACAGCCTAAAGGCTCATACACACATCAGACCATAGTCTTTGGAAAATGAAAGATCACAGACCAATCTTACCCCCTTCCATGTAGTATGAGAGCCATACTCTACACAGTCTATTCTATGGAGCTGCACTCCCCATCAGACAGAAATCTCTGCAAGATGCTGCACACAAAGACAATCCATCCTGGTGGATCTGATCTGCAGATGAATGTCTGTTAAACAAGGTGTGTATGATGATCTGCACATATCATAGACTATGAATGCATTTTGCAGGAACGGATCTTTGGCAGGAACAGATCTTTTGCAGATACTGATCTTTTGTGTCTGTGCAGCATCTGTGTGTGCAGCATCTTGCAAAGATTTCTGCCTGATGGGGAGTTCAGCTCCATAGAATAGACTGTGTAGGTATGGCTCTCATACTACATGGAAGGGGGTAAGATTTCTGTCTGATGGGGAGTGCAGCTCCATAGAATAGACTGTGTAGGTGTGGCTCTCATACTACATGGAAGGGGGTAAGATTTCTGTCTGATGGGGAGTGCAGCTCCATAGAATAGACTGTGTAGGTGTGGCTCTCATACTACATGGAAGGGGGTAAGATTTCTATCTGATGGGGAGTGCAGCTCCATAGAATAGACTGTGTAGGTATGGCTCTCATACTACATGGAAGGGGGTAAGATTTCTGTCTGATGGGGAGTGCAGCTCCATAGAATAGACTGTGTAGGTGTGGCTCTCATACTACATGGAAGGGGGTAAGATTTCTGTCTGATGTGGAGTTCAGTTCCATAGAAAAGACTGTGTAGGTGTGGCTCTCATACTACATGGAAGGGGGTAAGATTTCTGTCTGATGGGGAGTGCAGCTCCATAGAATAGAATGTGTAGGTGTGGCTCTCATACTACATGGAAGGGGGTAAGATCTCTATCTGATGGGGAGTGCAGCTCCATAGAATAGACTGTGTAGGTATGGCTCTCATACTACATGGAAGGGGGTAAGATTTCTGTCTGATGGGGAGTGCAGCTCCATAGAATAGACTGTGTAGGTGTGGCTCTCATACTACATGGAAGGGGGTAAGATTTCTGTCTGATGGGGAGTGCAGCTCCATAGAATAGACTGTGTAGGTGTGGCTCTCATACTACATGGAAGGGGGTAAGATTTCTGTCTGATGGGGAGTGCAGCTCCATAGAATAGACTGTGTAGGTGTGGCTCTCATACTACATGGAAGGGGGTAAGATGTCTGTCTGATGGGGAGTGCAGCTCCATAGAATAGACTGTGTAGGTGTGGCTCTCATACTACATGGAAGGGGGTAAGATTTCTGTCTGATGGGGAGTGCAGCTCCATAGAATAGACTGTGTGGAGTATGGCTCTCATACTACATGGAAGGGGGTAAGATGTCTGTCTGATGGGGAGTGCAGCTCCATAGAATAGAATGTGTAGGTGTGGCTCTCATACTACATGGAGGGTGGTAAGATTTCTGTCTGATGGGGAGTGCAGCTCCATAGAATAGACTGTGTAGGGTGTGGCTCTCATACTACATGGAAGGGGGTAAGATTTCTGTCTGATGGGGAGTGCAGCTCCATAGAATAGACTGTGTAGGTATGGCTCTCATACTACATGGAAGGGGGTAAGATTTCTGTCTGATGGGGAGTGCAGCTCCATAGAATAGACTGTGTAGGTATGGCTCTCATACTACATGGAAGGGGGTAAGATTTCTGTCTGATGGGGAGTGCAGCTCCATAGAATAGACTGTGTAGGTATGGCTCTCATACTACATGGAAGGGGGTAAGATTTCTGTCTGATGGGGAGTGCAGCTCCATAGAATAGACTGTGTAGGTGTGGCTCTCATACTACATGGAGGGGGTAAGATTTCTGTCTGATGGGGAGTGCAGCTCCATAGAATAGACTGTGTAGGTGTGGCTCTCATACTACATGGAAGGGGGTAAGATTTCTGTCTGATGGGGAGTGCAGCTCCATAGAATAGACTGTGTAGGTGTGGCTCTCATACTACATGGAAGGGGGTAAGATTTCTGTCTGATGGGGAGTGCAGCTCCATAGTATAGACTGTGTAGGTGTGGCTCTCATACTACATGGAGGGGGTAAGATTTCTGTCTGATGGGGAGTGCAGCTCCATAGAATAGACTGTGTAGGTGTGGCTCTCATACTACATGGAAGGGGGTAAGATTTCTGTCTGATGGGGAGTGCAGCTCCATAGAATAGACTGTGTAGGTGTGGCTCTCATACTACATGGAAGGGGGTAAGATTTCTGTCTGATGAGGAGTGCAGCTCCATAGAATAGACTGTGTAGGTGTGGCTCTCATACTACATGGAGGGGGTAAGATTTCTGTCTGATGGGGAGTGCAGCTCCATAGAATAGACTGTGTAGGTATGGCTCTCATACTACATGGAGGGGGTAAGATTTCTGTCTGATGGGGAGTGCAGCTCCATAGAATAGACTGTGTAGGTATGGCTCTCATACTACATGGAGGGGGTAAGATTTCTGTCTGATGGAGAGTGCAGCTCCATAGAATAGACTGTGTAGGTATGGCTCTCATACTACATGGAAGGGGGTAAGATTTCTGTCTGATGGGGAGTGCAGCTCCATAGAATAGACTGTGTAGGTATGGCTCTCATACTACATGGAAGGGGGTAAGATTTCTGTCTGATGGGGAGTGCAGCTCCATAGAATAGACTATGTAGGCGTAGCTCTCATACTACATGGGAGGGGGTAAGATTTCTGTCTGATGGGGAGTGCAGCTCCATAGAATAGACTGTGTAGGTGTGGCTCTCATACTACATGGGAGGGGGTAAGATTTCTGTCTGATGGGGAGATCAGCTCCATAGAATAGACTGTGTAGGTGTTCCTCTCATACTACATGGAAGGGGGTAAGATCTCTGTCTGATGGGGAGTGCAGCTCCATAGAATAGACTGTGTAGGTATGGCTCTCATACTACATGGAAGAGGGTAAGATTTCTGTCTGATGGGCAGTGCAGCTCCATAGAATAGACTGTGTAGGTGTGGCTCTCATACTACATGGAAGGGGGTAAGATTCCTGTCTGATGGGGAGTGCAGCTCCATAGAATAGACTGTGTAGGTGTGGCTCTCATACTACATGGGAGGGGGTAAGATTTCTGTCTGATGGGGAGTGCAGCTCCATAGAATAGACTGTGTAGGTGTGGCCCTCATACTACATGGAAGGGGGTAAGATTCCTGTCTGATGGGGAGTGCAGCTCCATAGAATAGACTGTGTAGGTGTGGCTCTCATACTACATGGAAGGGGGTAAGATTTCTGTCTGATGGGTAGTGCAGCTCCATAGAATAGACTGTGTAGGTGTGGCTCTCATACTACATGGAAGGGGGTAAGATTTCTGTCTGATGGGGAGTGCAGCTCCATAGAATAGACTGTGTAGGTATGGCTCTCATACTACATGGAAGGGGGTAAGATTTCTGTCTGATGGGGAGTGCAGCTCCATAGAATAGACTGTGTAGGTATGGCTCTCATACTACATGGAAGGGGGTAAAAATGGTCTGTGAACTTTCATTTTCCAACGACGTCTGATGTGTGCATGTGGCCTTAAAGAAAACCTGAACTGAAAATTAAAGTCAAAATAAACATACACAAGTCATACTTACCTCCCGTGTAGTCTACTCCTCAATCTATTTCTCCTCTCCTGCGTCCTGTTTGTCCACTGTGATCAAGGGAATTCTCCGTCCTCCATTTTGAAAATGGCTATTACTCCATGACAGCTTCCTGGTCAGCACACTGTTAAACTGTAACATCGCCCACTTGAGCCATAGGGAAACATGGACACATCATTTCTCCTCTCAGCTGTAACTGACAGCAACTGATATATAACTGACAGCAACTGATATATTTCAGTTCTGACAAAATGTTGTCAGAACTGGAAGGGATCACAGTAAGAAGAAAATGGTGAGCTTCTGAGAGGAACTGATGGCAAGGTAACTATGTAATGTTCATTTGAAGTTACCTCATGTGTTTATTTTAAATAATTTTACTCAGTACAGGTTCTCTTTAAGCTATGGCATCACTGGGAGGGCGGAGCTACATACCAATAAGCAGCAATATACAGATATAGGAAATGTTTCTGATGGTGAAATGTACCAGTAAAATGACAGTAAAATTGGGTATCCTGTATCATTTACTGTATTCTACTATATATCACTACAGGACCTCTTTAAAGGATACCTAAGCTTTTCAGATTTTTCAAAACAGGGGAGCAGGCATGTGCAGCAAGCGGTCCTGTATCCCACTGCTTCCCCTGTTCTTCTCCGCCCCCCACCCCCATCCCTGTAAGGGCCGCCCAAAGTTACTTCCGGGTAGGCCAAGGTCGGTGAGCCGTGCGTGCCACAACTACCTAGTGCGCATGCGCACTGCTCACCAACCCTGGCCTACCGGGAAGTAGCTTTGGTCAGCCTTTACGAGATAACAAAGGTGGGTTGAAGAAGAATATTTTGAAAATTCAGGAAAGCTAGGGTATCTTTTAACTCCTTTAACAGTGTGCCTGATGTACTAAACATCTCGAGACTGGAAAACGCTAGAACATTTTGTATAAATAACCACCAAAGATTTTGTTATAAGGAAAACAAATATTCCTGCTGCACTAATCCATCATCTTGCCCTTGCAATCTCTACTGTGTTTACTCTAAAATAAGCCCTCCCCCGAAAATAAGCCCTAGCTAAGGATACTGTGTATGGGGAGGATTGCAATCTCTTACCGCACCTCCTGTGACCGCGCTCCCCTGTCATAATCAATGTGCGCACGCTGATGCATCCCTGGCGCACATTGATTGTGACCTAGAGGAGCGCGGTCATGTTCCTGTGCGGAGGTCACAGCACTGACATGCTAGGATACCGGAGCTATTATATGCAAGCGGAGGGAGACGCTGCCACACGGGAGGTGCGGTAAGAGACTGCACACCTCCCCATACACATATCGAGAAATATTAGCTCTCCCTTCCCGGAAATAAGCCCTACTCCTTATCGTTCTCTCCAAAAGAATATAAGACAGTGTCATATATTTGGGGAAACACAGTAGCTGCCTGCTTACTTCCCCTCCCCCAGCCAGTCTGAAGCCACTCCCTACTAGAGTCTGAGATCCATGATAGGCTATCAGTCAGCAAGAAGGTGTGGCCTCAGCTGACTAGGCGATCACTTTCTCCTCTGTACGCCCGTGTGAGTAAAGAGGGAGTGGTCCACGCGGTTTATAAGCAGGCAGTTGTAGGTTGCTGAGGCTTAGGTGAGGGATTATGATTTGGTGCAGAGGGTATTTGCCATTTTTATTTAGCAATATGCCAATTTTATTAATGCATAATTAATTAAAGAGGCCCTGTAGTGACATTTCATAGAATGTAGTAAATTATTCAGGATTCCCACTTTTACAGTGATTTTCCTGGTTTCAGCATAAAAACAAGCAAACAAACACAAAACTTCTTATCTGATATCTATATATTGCTGTATATTGGTAGCCCTGTCCTGCCAGTAATGTTCAGCCTAGGCTGTTTAGCCATGTGGAATTCTACTCCCTGAGCATTGTGGGAGACCAGGTATATTTTGTACTGGCTTTGGAACTCTCAGTGAACAGACATTCTGTAGAGCTGCACCTGACAGGACTGGAGGTGTCTCCACCAGTGATAAATGTCAGAATGTAAATCAGGGAGAGGAAAGATGTTACAATGGGCAAACACTGACTAAATTATCTATAAATTGATATTGTAAAAAAAATAAGCAGTTTTAACTTAGCAGTAATAATGTTATTTTCACTGCAGGCCCCCTTTAAATTCTGTTGTATTAAATGCGTATGAAACGTGAGCCGGTTGTGTTGGGCGGAGCTCTGGAGTGCGCAGGAAGTTGGTGGCAGCTGTAACATTATACTTACTTGGTGTACTCGTGGCCGGGGCGGGACACGGTAGGTGGCTTCCCTTTCACGGCTCCCGTCTCGTCCTTGTCGATGCTGATCCATTCTGCGGGCCAGAGAGAGACAAGAACGTCAGCCGAGGGCTGGTAAGGGTTAACCACTTTATCCACCATTGCAGTATATCTACATCCTCTGTGACTTCATCTAAGCCACAAGTCAGTAGATATACGTCTTGTAGCAGAAGCAGTGCTGTGCAGGATTGGGCTTGCTCCTGTGCAACAACTCCGGCACTATCTGATGTGAACGGGAATATATGTTTCCTGAGCCAATGAGATTGATTTTTACCATTAAAAATACTTTTATTTTCTCAGTCATAGTGAAAAATACACACTGCAGCATTATTTCAGAATCAAATATCTTCACCATAAATTGTGACCGGAACATAATCTAAGTTGTGTGATAAGCGGTAAGAATAGCCAAACAAAATGTGTGTTTTTTATCTACAGTAGCACTTTTTATTTTTAAACTGGAATTGGTAAAATTGAGAAATAATGTGTTTTTTCTATTTTTTTCCTTGTTTTCCCATCGATATTCATAGAAAACAAAATTGTTCGAGGGAAAAAAATGGCATACAATGAAAGCCTAGTTTGTCTTGAAAAAAACAATATATATTTCATTTCTGTGTCATAAGTAGGGATAAAGTTATTGCTGATTAAATCGGGACATAGCTAAACTGTCAAAACTGCTCTGGTCCATAAGTGGGAAACACGGCCTGGATGTGAAGTGGTTAATGTACCCCACAGGTCCTCATCATAGTACGTGTACCCCAGGGGGGCTCAAATAAGGGTTAGACACTTTTTACTGTAATCTGAGGTAACAGGAAAGTTGACTTTGATTTAACGGACTCCCAATATTTACATTTGATATCTGTATGTAGGAAGCAGCGTATCTCACCATACAGGCGTTCCCTGGTGCCGATCCTCTCGGTGGGCACTCGCACCCGCATGGAGCCGCGGATATTGCCGGTTTCCTCCCCTCGGTGTGACAGGTAGGTCAGGAACTGCTGCGCGGTGCTGCCGATCATGGACTTCAGCGCGATCACACACTCACCTGCAAACGTGTCAGGAAATCTGAGAGTAAACTTTTTCTAGTTATATCTGTTTGTAATTGGGCAGACAGGCTGCTCACCCATATCTGGTATCTACGGTCCAATTTCTAGCGAAAAATCGTTCGAGCGATGAGAAATTCTGATCGGATTGGATGTAAATAACCTCCATTGATAGGCAGAATCGATTACGAACGATTTAAAAATTATCGTCCGATTTGGATTTTGGTCAAACCAAAATTTGGATTTTCTTGTTTTCTTGATAGATAGGAAGCAAAGTTTGGTTCGTTGGTGGGTGTAGTGAACGATTTTTTTTCCGATCAGAATTATCTGATCACTCGCACGATTTTTCACTAGAAATTGGATCATTAGTGGCCACTTTAAGAAGCACCAAAGTTTACAGGACAAAAACCAGGGGGGAAAATACATACTAAACCTGGTACATCCATGGTGAAGGGGCATCTAGTGGATTATGCCACCTTTGTATCTCATGCCCCCTTGTGTCTCCCTGTGTCCCCCTTGTGTCCTCCTCTGTCCCCCTTGTGTCCTCCTCTGTCCCCCTTGTGCCTCCCTGTGTCCCCCATGCCCCCTTGTGCCTCCCTGTGTCCCCCATGCCCCCTTGTGCCTCCCTGTGTCCCCCATGCCCCCTTGTGCCTCCCTGTGTCCCCCTCTATGCCCCTTTGTGTCCCTCTGTGTCGTCCTCTGCATGGGCACAGTACAGGGAGTCCCCGACATTGCGGCAGGTTGGAGGTTGGTATTGACAGGCGTTCACAAGTCAGGAACTCATTTGGACTATAAGATGCAGTGACCTTTTCCCCACGTTTGGGGGATGAAAAAGTGAGTCTTTTAGTCCAAGAAATACAGTATTCGTCAGAAATAACGTTACTTCCTAGAAGATCACACTTATAAACATGGCCATCGATTGTAAGGATCAAGTCTGCCACCTTCAATGTACTGTTATTTATTGGCAGTTCTGTGGTGATCAGGATCTTAAATGTGGAAATCAAAGAAATGGAAGTGTATTTTCTGACCGCATGGAGGTACTCGCTTCTTAGGTGAGCTTGAATTTTACTCATCTTCACACTTAGGGCTCGTTTTCACTATCGCAAATCCGCATGCGTCCAACGCATACTGATTCGCACATGTAATGCAAGTGGATGGGCCTGTTTCCACTGTAGCGTTGTTGTGGTGTGTTTTTTTCAGCGGTGAAAAAACGCACAAAAGAGCCGCAGAATTCGCCTGCGAGTGGAATGCATGCGAATCGCAGGCAATGTATTTAATAGGGAAATCGCATGCGTTTTTTAACGCGTTATTTTACGCGATTCCGCATGCGATTCCGCATAGGAACCAATGTAAATTAACACAGGCAGTGACATGGTTAAAAATGCATATAGCCTAACCTATGCGAAATCGCATGCATAATCGCGTAAAATAACGCATACAAAAAACACACCTGCATGCGATTTCATCAGCGGTGGAATCCAGGCGATTCCGCACCGCAATAGTGGAAACGAGCCCTCAATCCCTATTTATTGTCCAGCACTGCATAATATGTTGGCGCTTTATAAATACAATAAATAAATAAATAAACTTAAACGGGGCAACATTTAGGGGGCTGAATCATAGCCAGAGCCACATGATAGACAAAGATAGAACAAACAATTATCGGATTGAAAGGATAGATAGATAGATAGATAGATAGATCTCCTGATGCTTTAGGGCCTGTTCAGACTTGCTGCGTTTGTAGAACGCGTATAAATTCAAAGAAACGCAAGTTGAAAAACGCATGCGTTTTTCTTGCGTTCTAATGCGTTTTCTATTGCGTTTTGCACACACACGTGACCCAGGGGAAAAAAAAGAATTATGGGAACCGCAGAGGAAAACGGACGCTAAAAACGCAATAGTACGCGTTTTTGATACGCGTCCATAGACTTTCATTGCGTCCGTTTCTATGCGTGACGCACAGAACTGCGTGCAGCAATGCGGATGAGAAACGTATGCGTCTCATACGCATACATGTGAACTAGCCCATTCAAAAGCATTAGGAGCCGTTTCTATGCGTTTTTGGTACCAGTACGCGTTCCCTGAAAACGCCTAGGAACGCGCATAGTCTGAACAGGCCCTAATATTCTCACCATAGGACTCATAGCCATCCATGGACTTCACGGTTAGCAGTAAGTGCTGATCCTGCAGATATTCGATCTCAGAGACGATTGGCCGCAGCTGCAATCACACAAAACAGATGACATATATTACTGTATTCCTGTGTATTGTACAAGGCACTGCCTGATGTAGAAACCAGGAGATGTCTCATACATGTGACCATTCCTAAACAATACTGTGCTGTAAATTAGTTACTAGCATTTTATTATGTAGCCACTGGGGGGCAGTGGAGAGGCCATTAATAATGTCAGGATTATTATGATAAGCAGCTCAGAGCACCCTCTCCAGTTCTGGAATTTCCGTTTTGCACAGGGAAAAGCTGCTAATTAGCAATGATCATTGAGATGCAAATCGTTCAGAGTTGATGCAGGATTATGCACATTTTAAACACAAATTTCTACATCTTGAAAATGGACCACTTAGTGTCCACAATGAGCTAATCCGATTGGTCCATAATCCTGAATCAACTCGGAATGATTTGCATCCCATTTGACCATCCCTACTGCTAATCTAACATGAGACATGCAGACCCTCATACTAGGTACAGACGATACAAATCTGTAAATACAGATTTACTGATCCAGTTCTGAAACATGTCTGAAGAAGAAACTTAAAGCTAATGTAACCCCATGTCAGATACTCACCTAAGGAGAGGGAAGGCTCTGGTCCTAATGAGCCTCCCCTCTCCTCTCTCCTCCCGGTGCCCGGTGGATCCTCCGTGCAAATCCGCCGCCACGGGGACTTTGGAAGTCTTCGGGAGCACTTGGGCTCCCGAAGGCCGGCGGCTCCATACTGCTCACACACGAGTGCATCATAGACACGCGCGAGTGCATCATAGAGGGCGCTCGCGCATGCGTAGTATGGAGCGGCCGCGTCATCGGGAGCCCGAGTGCTCCCGAAGCCTTCAGAAACCTCCCTTCGGTGGCGGAAGTGCCAGTAATTGACCGAAACGGTCGAATACTGCTACGGGGGATCCTGAGCGGGACCGGGCACCGGGAGAGGAGAGGGAAGGCTGATTAGGACCGAGTCTTCCCTCTTCTTAGGTGAGTATCCGACTTTTTTTTTTATATCGGGTTCCCATTAGCTTTAAAGCTTGCAAAGGAATCTTGTACAGTTAGTCATTAAAGGTATCAGCTAAACAACTTTTGTTATTATGTCTTCAGATTGAAAGTTCCAAGGAATTTGCTTGAGGTACCACACATGTGTTCAAGATTGCCGCAATTGTGTAAAAAATGCATATGGTGAAAAAGTTGGTTGGCTTGAAAAACATTTCACTTAACCAACTTTTATTTTTAGATTTGTCATATGGATATGTTATTAATATGGATTTTTTTTTTAAATGTAACATCTCAGTCCATCTGTCCATATCTTTTGCTATCATCATTCATTGTTTAGCATTATAATTACCACTCAACGCCACATTGCTACGCAAAACTTCATTTAACACACTTTTTTTTCACACCAGTCTACCTTAGGTGACCCAGCAGGACACCTCAGAGCGAACAAATTCTCCAATCACAGCACTCTCTACAGCAGGAAGCGTTGTGATTGGCTGAAAAGTGTGGGTGTAGTTTACTGCAACTTATCTGAGACCTGGCAGTTTAAGAGGGTGCCGTCCACCCAATCACGTTAGCTGAATTTCCCTATGAGGTTTCCTGTTGGGTCCCCTAAAGAAGACTTTATATCCCTTTATATCCAACTAGCTGATTGCCCGGCGTTGCCCGGGTATGTATTTGGCTGGTGTTGGCTCCACCCACTTTTTCTAACCCTAAGGGCTCATTTCCACTATTGCGAATTCGCATGCGTTTTTCACATGCAAATTCGCATAGCAATACAAGTGAATGGGACTGTTTTCACTTGTCAGGATTCTTTTGCGTTTTTCTGTGCAGGAAAAATTCGCATGGCAGAGCCATCAGAATTCGCATACCGCATACCGCTATGCGAATCGCATACAATGTATTTAATAGGAAATTCGCATGAGGTTTGGGTATGTGAATTTTCATGCGAATTCGCATGGAAACAATGGAAAAGCACACCAGCACTGCCATAGTTAAATTCGCATACATCGTCATCCATATGAAAATTCGCATGGTCCCGCATGCGAATTTCGCATCCGCATGCGAATTTTTATCGTGGCGATTCGCACCGCACAAGTGGAAATGCAGCCTAACACACAATTACTCAATGACCAAGCTTGTGAGCTTTGTGGTCTTTGGCATCAATAATTTGCATTTAAATGAAACAAATCTGATTGGCTGTCTGTGGCTCCACCCCCTTTTCTGAATTTGAACCCCAGACACCCAATGACTAACTGTAGCAGGTTTGAGGCTTGTGCCATTAACAGTGCAAGAATGGCAGCAATTAAATATTCTCCTTGAAAATCAATAGGTGAATTTTGATTGGCTGTTGTAGGCTCCACCCACTTTTCTGAATATTAATCCCAGTCACCCAGTGACCAACTGTGCAAAGTTTGAGAACCCTGCCATTAACAGTGTAAGAATGGCTGCAGTTTACATTTTCCCAGTGACATGTGTATGTGTCTCCGCCCCCTTTTTGGTTATTGGGATAAAAAGTATCCTATATGTTATTCCAGGTACTGTACTATGTGTGTGCCAAATTTCATTCACATCTGATCAGCCACTGTTGCGTGATTGAGTAACAAACATCCAAACTTTCCCATTTATAATATTTAGTGAGAGCTCAAAAATACCCTGGAAGTTTGGTCAGATTTCTCAGTCAAATAAAACAAAAAGCTTCACATTTTTCAGTGCACCTGGAATGGCGGTAAAATCTAATAGAAAAATCAGGCTGGTCTCTGCACTGAGATTGTGTGTTGTCGTGTCAGTGTGGGTTTCCTGTGGGCACTCTGGTTTCCTCCCACATCCCATAATGCACTGCTAGGTTATCTGGCTTCCTGCCGATATGACCCCAGCCCCCATATGACGGCTGAGAAAAGCTTACACTAAACACAATATGCTGGCCCCGGAACACAGCGGACATTTCCTCGATCAAAAATCAACAGAGAAATATTAATGGTTTTACCGCAGTACATTACTCGATAGAAAAATTGATTGCAATTCTTGAATAAAACAGATATTTCAAAAATTGTATGGTGTGTGGCCACCTTCACAACTGATAGAAATCCTGCAATAAATCTGCAGTGTTCCTACTTCCTGCTCTCATGGAAGCAGACATGGGGTTAACATCCTGTGTTTACCAATTAGCTGCTCTGCTGAGGCAGATAAGAGTCCTGAGCTGACACAGCTGAGAGATCAAATTACAGCTTGTGATTAGTCACAGATGAGGGGGAATTAGACAGGCTAAACTCTCTTAATACATACGGGGTGCATCTCTCTATGTTTTCCTTCTGTCCTGAGCAAGAGTTCAGGTCCACTTTAATAGACTTTGACTGATTTCTCAGTTTTACCCAATCAACAGCTACTCTATGAGAAATGTGTTACAGTGTATGGATGAAAAAATCTGGAATAGTCTTCTACCAGAACTAGTTGTAGTGGCATCGGGGGACTGCCACAGGGGCTTCTGGGTAATACCACAGAAAGAGGGGTTGTGGGAGGAGTCGTCTGTCCCTGAACCTGCCTCTCACTGTTCCCAATGGAAAGGAGGAGTGGTCTAAAGATGGGGCGTGACTCCAGTGCTGGTGCGCGGAGAATTCAGAGACTCTGCTTTCCGAGGGCTGGTCACATGACGCAAAAATGAAAGTGCCAATGTGACTATGGTGGGATTTTGGTGGTGGGGATTATATATGACTTTTTTCACCCAACTTAACTATGTAATATATACAGTGGTGTGAAAAACTATTTGCCCCCTTCCTGATTTCTTATTCTTTTGCATGTTTGTCACACTTAAATGTTTCTGCTCATCAAAAACCGTTAACTATTAGTCAAAGATAACATAATTGAACACAAAATGCAGTTTTAAATGATGGTTTTTATTATTTAGTGAGAAAAAAAACTCAAAACCTACATGGCTCTGTGTGAAAAAGAAATTGCCCCCTGAACCTAATAACTGGTTGGGCCACCCTTAGCAGCAATAACTGCAATCAAGCGTTTGCGATAACTTGCAACGAGTCTTTTACAGCGCTCTGGAGGAATTTTGGCCCACTCATCTTTGCAGAATTGTTGTAATTCAGCTTTATTTGAGGGTTTTCTAGCATGAACCGCCTTTTTAAGGTCATGCCACAACATCTCAATAGGATTTAGGTCAGGACTTTGACTAGGCCACTCCAAAGTCTTCATTTTGTTTTTCTTCAGCCATTCAGAGGTGGATTTGCTGGTGTGTTTTGGGTCATTGTCCTGCTGCAGCACCCAAGATCGCTTCAGCTTGAGTTGACGAACAGATGGCCGGACATTCTCCTTCAGGATTTTTTGGTAGACAGTAGAATTCATGGTTCCATCTATCACAGCAAGCCTTCCAGGTCCTGAAGCAGCAAAACAACCCCAGACCATCACACTACCACCACCATATTTTACTGTTGGTATGATGTTCTTTTGCTGAAATGCTGTGCTACTTCTACGCCAGATGTAATGGGACATGCACCTTCCAAAAAGTTCAACTTTTGTCTCGTCGGTCCAGTCTTGGCAATCATTGAGATTTTTTTTAGCAAAATTGAGACGAGCCTTAACCACCCTGGCGTTCTGATTAAATCGCCAGGGTGGCTGCGGGAGGGTTTTTTTTAAATAAAAAAAAAACTATTTCATGCAGCCAACTGAAAGTTGGCTGCATGAAAGCCCACTAGAGGGCGCTCCGGAGGCGATCTTCCGATCGCCTCCGGCGCCCAGAATAAACAAGGAAGGCCGCAATGAGCGGCCTTCCTTGTTTTGCTTATATCGTCGCCATAGCGACGAGCGGAGTGACGTCATCGACGTCAGCCGACGTCAGCCGACGTCAGCCGCCTCCGATCCAGCCCTTAGCGCTGGCCGGAACTTTTTGTTCCGGCTGCGCAGGGCTCAGGCGGCTAGGGGGGCCCTCTTTCGCCGCTGCTCGCGGCGAATCGCCGCAGAGCGGCGGCGATCAGGCAGCACACGCGGCTGGCAAAGTGCCGGCTGCGTGTGCTGCACTTTATTTGATAAAAATCGGCCCAGCAGGGCCTGAGCGGCAGCCTCCGGCGGTGATGGACGAGCTGAGCTCGTCCAGACCGCTCAGGAGGTTAAAGGGACTCCGAGCTCACAATAAAAAAGAAAGTTGAACTCACCTGGGGCTTTCTCCAGCCCAGTGCTGGTCGGGAGGTCCCACGACGGCGTCCTGGCTCCTCTCCAACACCCCGATCCGGAATGGCTGACAGGCCGCAGCCCGGGCGACACTCTCCCGAGTGTCGGGCTGCTCCTTCCGCGTATGACGCGGATGACGTCACACGAAGGGCCGCCTCGCGTTATCACGGCGGCCGGCGTGAAAGTACTGCGCATGCGCGCTTTAATCGCGCATGCGCAGTACTTTCACGCCGGCCGCCGTGATGACACGAGGCGGCCGGCGTGTGACGTCATTCGCGTCATACGCGGAAGGAGCAGCCCGACACTCGGGAGAGTGTCGCCCGGGCTGCGGCCTGTCAGCCATTCCGGATCGGGGTGTTGGAGAGGAGCCAGGACGCCGTCGTGGGACCTCCCGACCAGCACTGGGCTGGAGAAAGCCCCAGGTGAGTTCAACTTTCTTTTTTATTGTGAGCTCGGAGTCCCTTTAATGTTTTTTGCTTAAAAGTGGTTTGCGCCTTGGATATCTGCCATGCAGGCTGTTTTTGCCCAGTCTCTTTCTCATGGTGGAGTCGTGAACACTGACCTTAATTGAGGCCTGCAGTTCTTTAGATGTTGTCCTGGGGTCTTTTGTGGCCTCTTGGATGAGTTTTCTCTGCGCTTTTGGGGTAATTTTGGTCGGCCGGCCACTCCTGGGAAGGTTCATCACTGTTCCATGTTTTTGCCATTTGTGGATAATGGCTCTCACTGTGGTTCGCTGGAGTCCCAAAGCTTTAGAAATGGCTTTATAACCTTTACCAGACTGATAGATCTCAATTACAGTACTTTTGTTCTCATTTGTTCCTGAATTTCTTTGGATCTTGGCATGATGTCTAGCTTTTGAGGTGCTTTTGGTCTACTTCTCTGTGTCAGATAGCTCCTATTTAAGTGATTTCTTGATTGAAACAGGTGGGGCAGTAATCAGGCCTGGGGATGACTACAGAAATTGAACTCAGGTGTGATAAACCACAGTTAAGTTATTTTTTAACAAGGGGGGGCAATCACTTTTTCACACAGGGGCATGTAGGTTTTGAGTTTTTTTTCTTACTAAATAATAAAAACCATCTTTTAAAACTGCATTTTGTGTTCAATTATGTTATCTTTGACTAATTGTTAACGGTTTTTGATGAGCAGAAACATTTAAGTGTGACAAACATGCAAAAGAATAAGAAATCAGGAAGGGGGCAAATAGTCTTTCACACCACTGTAGGTTATAAAGGCAAGTTGGGGGGGGGGGGGGAATTGAGGTGGCTGAACAGTGAAAAAATATATATACTTCCTTGGATTGTGAATTTGGCTTTTGCAGAATAATCTGAACAGTCCCTGATAATTGTAGGTTTTACTCCTGGCCACACAAGGCACTCACCGTGGGGAGCTGGCGGGAAGACCACTGCACCTTCAGGAAGTTGACGTTGTCGATGCTCTGACTGTCGTTCTCACTGCTCTTCTTATACTCTGATATAAGAAGACAAAACGCCAACAGCTGTTATGTCATCATACACAGAAGGGAAGTCACGCCCATAGACTGGTGACCCCCAACATAAACCGGGTGACAAATCTCACACTGAGTTCGGATTTGCAATCTGATGATTAATTAACTAGGAGCTGATTAATTAGGCTGAACTAAGACTAGATTGGAAAAACGTTTTGATCATTACTTTATACAAAAAGTAGAAAATAATTAGGGATGGCCCTGCCTAGGAGAACTCATGGAGAAGCATGTGATCAGTTTGATCAGCTGATAGATTTGTAAACCTCTGGTTTAACACATGATCAGGACCAGCAAATCAGAACCTTACAAATCTATCAGCTGATCAAACTGGTCACATGCTTCTCCATGAGTTTTCCTAGGCAGGACCATCCCTAAAAATAATACTATGCAGGTATAGGAGTTACACTCAGGCTGCACATTACCATTGTGTCCACAAGGAGGGGCGCTCACCTTCCAAACATCCAGAATAAAACTCGATGAAGAACTTCGTCCTGCTGGCTGTCTTCACAATGGCTTCAATGCTCTCAAACTCAATGTAGGCCTGATCTGACGGCTTCAGGAGACCTGCTGATAGAAGAGTATAAGCTCCTGGGGCAAGGACAATACAACAGAAACTGCACACAGTCATAAAATGTTCCCGTCTGATTACTACAGATGGTGCATGCAAATATAACGCAAATCGTATGCAGTTTGCAATCAGGTACACTTTCTACTGATTTTGGTTTGCCCATTCCCAATCTGCATATGATTTGCATGATGTTTTCTTGCAATCCAGGGCTGGCCATCTCTGCTTATTACCTTTTTTGGAGACAAACTGTGATGTCACACCGACTTCAAAGGAGGCAAACACCGGGGAATGGTCGCTGGTCATGATGTCATCGGTGCACCCTGAGAAGCATGAAATGCAAAGTTAGAACCCAGAGAGGAACGACTGTCATACAGGTGACATTACTAGCAGAGAAATACTCACTAATTGTACCCCCTCTTAGATTGTAAGCCTTTGGCAGGGTCCCCCATCCTGGTGTGTCCTCCTTGATCATGTGACCCCACCAATGGCACCCTTCCAATGGACTGACTCGGACTGCAATTGCTGGGTCTGAGTAAAATCGCATGATCATGTATCTTATATTATTTGCCGAGGCAGGCAAAAAGGGCGCCGGACATCTGGGTATCGCCATAGGCTGTAATGTGAATTACGGTTATAGCGCCGCTCAGATGGTTATTTGGGCGGTGGCAAAAGACAGAGCCCAAATGATGAAAAACACAGTGCAATTCAGCCAAAATTGCATCTCTTCCGAGTCCATGGCGGCCTGGAGGGGGAAGAGTAATTATCGCCGCCGGGACTTTTGCAGGAGCAGGGTGAGCCGTTTTTTACGGCTTCAACCTGCGCCCCAATTCCCCACCGCTGTTTTTGGATGTATGGGATGTTGTATCTACCTCTCTGTCACCTCATGTTTACATAGAATGTATCCCTATTTATTGTGCAGCGGCCGCGCTGCGTAATAAGTTGGCGCTTTGTAAATACAATAATCAATAATAAAACAATAAATAAAATACCGGGATCATTGTATTGTCAGCCATGAAAGCACGGGAGAGATTTACTGAGCTAGGAGCGAGGACAGCGCTGCCCAGGCAGCTAGATAGTACAGCCAACAACCTCAACTGACTTCCCTCCTGGTAAACGTCCTCCAGGGCCCATGGAGTATATGTTAGAGGATTCCCCTCCTAT
The DNA here is from genome assembly GCF_040937935.1 of Hyperolius riggenbachi. NCBI lineage: Eukaryota > Metazoa > Chordata > Amphibia > Anura > Hyperoliidae > Hyperolius > Hyperolius riggenbachi. Next base: position 21,358,040 of record NC_090647.1, on the reverse strand, counting down.
CAGATCCTGATTGCTGCTCAGGAACCAAACCTATCCCTTGATACTGAGAGGAGCGCCTGGTCACTCCCTTCAACACCTACTCAATTAGTCACTTTGAGTATAACTGAGCTGACTTTGGGAGGTGCTCCCCATACAACTCTCCCCACCCTGGTTACCCATAGGCAGCATTATAGGTCTACACACACCCCAGCCCTGCTCTGACCGCGCCACTTACAGCACAAACTGGGGACACCCTCACTACCTTTAAGGACCACTATCGCGAAAAAAGTAGTCAGTTAAAATCTGACAGAACTGAAGTACTGAGAGGTTTTGAGCCAGTCCATCTCCTCATGGGGGATTCTCAGGGTTTTCTTTGTTTCCAGCATTTCCTTTTGCAAAGTCTAAACAACAAAATAGTGTACAAGTGAGTAGGGAGGCTGGCTGGTATCTTACTATTTTGGCAGTTAAACTGCAGTTCAGGAAATGCTGTTGAAAACACAGAAAACTGTGAGAATCCCCCATGAGGAGATGGACTGGCCCAAAACCTGTCGGTTCTGTCAGATTTTAACTGCCTACTTTTTTTTCGCGATAGTGGTCTTTTAACTGAGGGGAGGGCTACTTACACTGGGCACCTCTGGCTACTTATACTGGGCACCTCTGGCTACTTATACTGGGGATGACAGCTCTGTCCTTATATTGAGGGCACATCTGGCTACATAATACTGGGGGACACATCGGGCTACCTATTAGTATTGGTTGGGTTGGGGGGAGGCGCAATTTCATTGCAGGAAAGAGCCAATCAGTGGCCTGCGCTCACCGTACGAGTTGCAGATGATGTGCGTTTCCGGGTAGGACTTCCACAGGATGCGGTCACACCAGGAGGGGACATTCGTCCGGACCTGCAAAACAGCCAATCACGTCAGACTTCAGACTCCCATTCTCATTACGGGAATACCTATACTGTATACAGCAGCCCTACAAACATCCTTTTATCCAGTTCCAGTTTTCAGCCAGATGTGGATGTCAAAGAGATAATAAGCTAAAAAAAATTATATTTTGCAGCGCTCTCTAAGTATGTCCTGCCCAGTAACTCCATTCTTCCTTGATAACGGAAAATGGTATACTTACCTAACGGTAATCTTCCTTTCCTGGTGCGTCTCCATGGCAACCTACTAATAAGTTAACTCCGACCCCTTAACCCTGATAGGACCATTATTATAAAAGTTTTGACCTGTAGGCCGCAGGCCATTCTTTTGAATATTATCTCTCCAAAGATATCACCACCTGTGATAAATTTCAGCAAGTAAATTAGGAAGAAGGAAGATTGGGATATCGGTTATGTTGGCAACTGGCGGCCACAGAAGCAGATAGCTGCCTTATTCAGCAGAGATGTGTAAATAAGAGGTATGCTATCTTCATTATGCCAGGATAAGGCAGTCCCCCGCCACTGCAGGATGCAGAGATGTGCTGTGGCAATAAGAGGTATGCTATCTTGATTATGCCAGGATAAGGCAGTCCCCCGCCACTGCAGGATGCACAGATTCCTGGGACAGAGCTGTACACGGTAACAGATCATTATAAGACAGGAAAACGCATTCCTTACCCCCGTGGGCTTGTGCTTGTGCCACACATAGGTGTCCCGGGACCCCCTCTCGTAGCGATAAGTGGGGGGATAGCTGATCTCTTCCTCACCTGCATACAGACATAAGCATGATCAGTTTACCAGCTGTCACTCCAAAAATCAAACAATGCAATAGCTGTGCAGTGCCATTGGGATTTTGGGAAAATAACAGAAAGCTTCCCGTGTCAGATAAGATAAAGACACTATTAACTGAAGGTAATTGACCCCTCCTCCCTTTGAACAGATTACACAATGATGTAAGCTTGTTGCCTAGGTGAGATTTGCTATGGGAGGGACAGTTAGCTGTAGCAGTAGAGAGGGAAATTAACACTGAGCTGGGTTAGAAAGAAAAAGTAAACAGCATGTGATGTGATGACACTTTTATCATCACAGAAAAACAGTAAAGATGGAAACCAGCAGAAATGTTATTTTCTTTTTTTCATATAACATTTCTCCTAAATTTGACGGTGAATGCTAAACAAGTAAATTCTTATTGGATTTGGGTTTTTTTTTCAGTTAATATGGAGTTTTATCCCACTTTAAAGCTCTCATCTACTCATATAATAACTGCAGGATGATAAGCTGAAAGGGGAGAGAGGAGGAAACAGGACATTGTTTGGCATATCCAGCCCAATAATAACTCAGCCAATGTTTTGGGTGGTGGGTGGCATTCAATTCCCTCTCCTTTGTGTTCAATTCTAATGAAACAAACTTTAAAATGCGGAGCCTAATGTCTGCTACACACCATACAATTTCCCTCCAGATTGATGGTCAAATCAAATATTTTCAACAGCTCCGATCTGACCGTTTTTCTGATCACTTCTAAATGAAATCAATCAGAAAAACTATCGGAGATCAGATTGGACCTGTTGGAAATAACCGATTTGATCCGTCTGTCTGACCAGAAATTGCATGGTGAGTAGCAGACATAAAGCAGAAAAAAGGGGTCATACTGAGGAATGGAAAAAAAATATATACCAGTATTTGAAACTGGACCATTTCATGTTGTGATAAAAATGTCTTTAATTGTTGAACGTCCTCAACCTTTGCTTGTATCTGCTATGGAAAATTGGGAAGAATGGAGGAAATATTGTCCAGCGATCTAGTAATGGTAACCAGGCAGCACCCACCCATTCTATGGTCCAGGGAGCTTTTTTTTCTAGCTGAAACATCTAAAGGATGAAAATTATCCCCCCCCCCCCCCCCCCCCCCCCCAAAGTTATAAATGACAAATGTTATCCAGAGGCCAGGGATGGTCCATTAGATGCTAATAATAGAGTTGATGCAAATTAATGTGAAATGTTAAGCTGCCCATACACCTAACGATTTTGCCGCCGATATACAGCAGATTCGATCACTGAGATCGAATCTGCTGTGAAATCGGTGCGCAAACACTGACAGAACGATCGATTTCCGTCCAAAATCAATCGTTCACGTCGATTCCCGTCGATCCGTCCGTGTGGAAGATTTCCCTCGATCGCCGGCGGGTCGGGAGTGCGTCGATAGCGGCGTTCGAATGCCCAACGACCAACGCTAGCAGCAATACATTACCTGCTCCGTCCGGCGCGACTCCCCCTGTGTCCCCGCGGCTTCTTCTCCGCGCTGGTCTCCGGACCGGCTGCTGCTTCATTGAACTTCCTGTCCCGGCAGGAAGTTTAAACAGTAGAGCGCCCTCTACTGTTTAAACGTCCCCCGGACAGGAATTTCAGTGAAGACAAGCCAGCTGGACCGGAGACCAGCGCGGAGAAGAAGCTGCGGGGACAGAGGGGGAGTCGCGCCGGACGGAGCAGGTAATGTATGCCGGGGGGGGGGGGGGGGAATCAGAGAGGGATCTATCTGTTGGTCGATCTGATGGCAAATCGACCAGTGTATGGCCACCTTTACTGTAGATTGGAATTGGGACACTCAGAAATGTCAGTTGTTGCATTGGATTGGTCTGATGTCAAGTTGCATACAGCCTGGTACACACTTTCAATTACGATTGACCAATCACTGTTCAATGTTACCACCTCCATGTAATATGAGGGTCAACAGATATTGAATACTACGAGCAGATTATGTAGATAAGCATGGACGGGGTAAAATTGGTCAGTGATTGGCCGATAATAATTGAAAGTGTGTGCAAGGCTTACCTTTCCATGAAATCTGCATCTTCTGGAATATTAGCATCTCAATGACCTTTTATGGAATTTGCCATTAAATAGAAGAGCTTGAATCAGTATATTTCGGTACACGATGTGAGACTTACTGAATCTCAGGAATATCTTGTTCTTCTCTTTCTCCAGGTTCAGCTGATCCACCTTCAGCAGCGGCTCAAACTCCTTCCGGCTGATGTAGTTCAGGATTTCCTGCCGGGGGGAGGGGAAAGCACAGAATTTATCGTGCACTTCCTGAATCCCCGCACAGGACTCATACTGGCCCCACCCACACACACTGCCCCACCCACACACTGCCCCACCCCTGGGAAAACTCACTGGTCCTTTCTATCCCGGTTCATTTTCCTTCATAGTAACATTTTAAAATTAGTAATATATCAAGTTAAAGGATGGGAATAAAGTTTAGAGTCAATTAAACACATTTTTAGTAGAGAAATATATATATTTACATAGAAAGAGGGACAGGGCTCCCAAAGAGGGACTGTCCCTCCGAAAGAGGGACAGTTGGGAGCTATGGACATCTAATAGACACCTGAGTCAATTATCAGTAATCAGGTGACCAAACAGTGAGTTGGACAAACAGAGGTTCTCCTCGGGGCCAGAGCCAAAGACCCACAGTTAAAAGCCGGCAGGGACACGCACATTGTGAGGCCACAGGTTCTTACCTTGGGCTGCACTTTGGGCATCTCCCTCCCGGAAGACTTAGTTACATGAACCCAGTTGGCAACAACTGGGGCAGGGGGTCCTCTCGTGCCTTTGGGCAGGAGAGGGCCCAAGCCCCCCCGAGCCTCTGGCAAGGGGATACGGGCTCTCCAACCCTCTGAGCTCTTGCTCAGAGGGGGGAGAAGCCTAAGGGGTCCTTCCCTTTGCGAAGGACTCAGAGGGCGCTGCATGCCCGGTTTTGTGGCGGTGTACAATGCATCGCCATTCTTCCCGGGCATGCGTCCTTAAGCCCAGAGTTCAGGGCCCCTGCTGTCTTACAGCAGGGGTCAGGAAAGCAAAAAAAAAACAAAACAAAAAAAAAACAGTGAGTTGGAGTGGTCAGTCTGTATGCATGTTGGATATTATGGCTCTGTACATATTAACAAGCTGACACATCATTGCATTCCAGCGGTTCTGGAGGTGTGTTTATCAGGGACAACAATGGGGGATTTGCATCTGTCAGCAGTGATGCATTGCAGGGCACCTCAGAGTTCACTCCAACCTGAATTATCACAACAAACACCTTCTGTTTCAAGGGAAACTTCTGTTCATAGCATTTTTATTAAGGAGGCTTTTTGGTCCCTTTCAGCCCCTTACACACTCCTGGGAGTTCTGCTTCACAATGAGCTTGCTGGGCAATATGTTTGGGCTGGTGCACACCAGAGCGGTTCTGGAGCGGTTTTTTAAACGCTTGCAGGCGGAAACCCGCTTGGCTAATGAAAGTGAATGGGCTGGTGCACATCAGAGCGGATCGTTTTTTCCACAAATGCAAACTTGGGTCCTGCAGCATTTTTTAGATTTCTGAGGCGTTTCTGCCTCAATGTTTAAGTATAGGAAAGTGGAAAACCGCTCTGCAAAGTGCTAGATCAGGGCGGTTTTCTAGGCGTTTTTGTTACAGAAGCTGTTCTGTAACAGCTTTACTGTAACAATATATGAAATCTGCTACACAAAAACGCTCCAAAAAACGCTAAGCATGTTTAGAAAATCTCTCCAAACATGCCTAGAATCGCTCTGAAATCTGCTTCAAACACCGCTAGCGTTTTGCGGATCTGCTAGAGATTTTTGGTGTGCACTGGGCCTAACTTGGGGTTAGTGTTAGAAATTAGTAGGAGAAGGTTAGTTTTAGGCACTTGAAAGCGCGGGGGGGGGGGGGGGGGGGGGGGGGTTGGATTAGTTGTAGGCATTAGGAGGGGAGGATCAGGTGAGGATGGGTGCTGGGTAGTGCATAGTAAAGTACTGATAGTTTTTTATTTTTTTACTGGCACCACCCAGAGCCCGACTCATAAGCCCTACACCGGTGTTTGTGGAAACCCCATCAGTCCACAGAGGAAGTCTCCGAGAAACAAGATGGCCGCCTCACCTGCACATCCATGTCCAGCCGATAATTCAAGTCTCCGAACCAGAAGAGGTGAGTGAATCGGAGGGAGATGTCAAAGGAGTTGAGCTGCTTGTCCCCGAGCGACAATAACCGCAGGATGTCCAGATAATTCTGGTTCCGCCTGTGATCGGTAGAAAGGAGGAAATACACAGAGACCGCATTTATTTCCTGTGATCTGATTGGCTGCAAGGTGACCCTATGACCCCCCTACAGTTACAGGATGAAGGTATACATCAGGGCTGATTTACTGACGCTGCAATGAGTGTCTGTCCCTGACGATGCACCATGATACCAAAATACAGCATCCCTAGGGGGAAAACACAAACTGATAATTTAACATCTCACACTGTATCCTGATATGTCCCAGTTGGTTTGCAAATGTATGTAGTCAAAATGGACCAATCGTATCCCGCCAAGGTGGAATCTGGTTGGTCCATTTGCAAACTACATAAATTTGAATAAAAAATGCAATATTTGCATCTCATTGTCCATCCCAACCAAATCTGTCTTTTCTCATTTTCTGCCATTTTTTTATATTTTTAAAAGCAGTGCTTAAAATACTCTTTTAAAATGATCCTTTCCTTGCTAAAAATACCACAAAAACAAATCAGCATTTATTTCTTTAATTTGTTTTAACCACCCTGGCGTTCTATTGGTTGCGCCAGGGTGGCGGCGCAGCAGTATTTTTTGCAATTTTTTTTTAAAGCCTAGTGCTAGCTACATGATTCCCTCCTCCCTGCGGCATCCAGCTCATCCCTCCGATCGCCGCCGGCGATCAAGCCTGTCCGGAAATCCCGTTCTGAACGGGATTTCCTTTAGGGCTTCCCCCGTCGCCATGGCGATGAACGGAATGACGTCATCGACGTTGTGATGTCACAGGGAGTCCCGATCCACCCCTCCGCGCTGCCTGGCACCGATTGGCCAGGCTGCGCACGGGGTCTCGGGGGAGGGGCCCTGTTACACGGCGGGTAGCGACGCATCGGCGGCGAGCGCGTACAACACGCAGCTAGCAAAGTGCTAGCTGCGTGTTTTAAAGAAAAAAATTTGCAAATCTGCCCAGTAGGGCCGGAGCGGTGCACAGTGGTGGTCATGGACGAACTGAGCTCTTCATTACCGCCAAGAAGGTTAAAGTGGACCTGAACACAGAATATCCTCTCTGCTCTAAGAGATGTGCAACAGCATAATAACCTTTACAGAAAAATGTTTCTTTGTTACAGCTGATACAAATCTGCACAGTTTCTACTTCCTGCTTACATGGAAACAGACATATTGTTAACGGCCTGTGCTTTCAAATTAGCTTATCTGCCGTGGCAGTCAGATGACACAGTGGAGAGATCTAATTACAACATGTGATTGGTTACAGATAAGGGGGAATTACACAGGCTAAACTAGCCTGTGCAAGAGCTCAGGTTCACTTTAAAACGTTTTTGGTTTGTTTTTTTCCTTCTTCAAATTCTGAAAAGTGTAACTTTATAAAAAATTAAAGGAGAGATAAACAGGGTTGGCACCAGAGGGTAGCTGACCTTCGACTCCACGTGTACACTCCTTCAGCCACCGTGCTCCCTTTAACAAATAGTATCTCCAAAGCAAGAAAAGACGAGATGATGAAGCACCGATGCTGCTATTCAGGGTTTATTGTATCACGTAGGCATAGCAGGCACACCAGAGGTGAAGGTACCGGCCTAACCGCCGTTTCACAGCTACTGGTTACCTGTTGTGCCTTTGAGAAAGCGGCAGTAGCTGCGAAACGGCTGCTAGGCCGGTACCTTCACCCTTCACCTCTGGTGTGCCTGCTATGCCTACGTGATACAATAAACCCTGAATAGCAGCATCGGTGCTTCATCATCTCGTCTTTTCTTGCTTTGGAGATACTTTATAAAAATTTTTTTTTTTTTTTTTTTTAAATCATTTTTATTAAGTAATTTCCCTAAAAAAAAGAAAAGTGTGATTATGAAGCTTGAGAATTGGAATGGAAATGAGGCAAGAACTGAGGTCCTTTTGTACTGCGGCGCCACTCAATGACAATTATTGCCATGTAGTAAAAAATAAAAGATTAAATAGAGTTGTAATTTTCAGTTTTGGGCTGCTGTATTGTGGAAATAATTAATATAGCCTTTATAATTGAATTGTGTTTGTATGCTTTATACTTTGTATTCCTATATACTAAGAGCTTTTCAGTATATTATGATAATAAAAGTAAATCATTGTGGCGAGATTTTTTGTTATTTTAGGGCCTTCTGAAGGAGACACAGCACCGGTCTACACCAGTTTTTCCTGTGACGACTCAGAAACCCAGGAGAACTGATTTCTTGAGAAATGGAACTTCGATAATAATTTGGCTGGGAAATAGAAACTTATACAGCAGGCCCGCCCAGACAGAAAATGAAGTAGCAGGAATCAATAATGATTGGAAGATGCCGTCTGAGAGGAGGAAGCATTTCAAAGGACTATAATAAGAGAGAACAGACAATAGGTTTCACTTCTGGTGTTGGTGAGTTTGGATACAGATCCACTCGTGTGATCTGATGCCAGAAGTCCACGCGGGTCGATGAAGATAACATTGCAGTTTGGCGAAGTGGAATCCTTGAGTTCTTTTATAAGAAGGGTTATTGGATTACCTTTAACAGTATACACCTAGGCGTGTCTATGTGCAGACATGGACCAGCATTAACCAATCAGTGCGCAGACTAACTCACCTCGCCGTCTTCTCGTTGCCGGACGTCAGGTGACAATTCACAAAACCGAACGAGGTCCCGTTAAACATGAAGGAGATTCCCACTGCCCCTTTATTTCCTGCAGGGAATAAACAAAACGATAACATTCCACTTGCAATGCATGCTGGACTCCCGTACCTGGTGTTCCCAGCTCCACCCACCTGCAGCAACAACTCCTGGGGTAGTCACAAAGATTAAAGTATGTGGTAACAAGTGAAATGTTCGGTATCTCCAGCCTGGAGCTGTCGGTAACTAACAAATAGCCGTTTGGTAAACTGGATAGATTAAGGAGCCAGCCAATAGGAGGAGCCACCCTAACTGATCACCCCATTGGTACCGATGTACTGCCGGGCGTAACATCAGAACATCTGTTAGAGCAGATCCGTTCGGCCAATTCCGCAGAACAGACAGTAAATTGGGGCTGTCTGAGATAGTTTTTAAGGACATGACTTAAGCTATAGCCAAATCGAGAACTGCTCAGTTAGGCAACGACGCCCCCCTCCTCCATACCCCCCCCCCCTTGTGCCTCCAAAGGTGAGAAGTCAAGTTAGGGTGCACTATCAACTGAACACTTGCTAGGAATACAGGTAGCCCCTCCCCATACACGCCCCTCACTACCAGAGTGTTGGCGATCCCAATCTTCTTTAGCGCGCTACTGAATGTCTGCTAGCAATACAGGTAGCCCCTCCCCATACGGTGCACCGTACATGCCCCTCCCTCCTCGCTCACCCAGAGTGTTGGCGATCCCGGTCTTCACGCTGGACGTACTGATGTGTGTGATCCGATTCTCATGTTCTGCCCGAACCAGGACAACGATTTTTATATTCCACAAGGATTGCAGCGCCACCTGCAGGGGAAAAGAGGGATAAATTATATGCATTAATAAACATTTATTGAGGGGATTCTGTCTGTAGAGATACAAATCACTAATAGCAAGCGCTGCAAGACAGCTGCATATCAACCCCACCAACTACTGAGGAAGATTACCACTATGTGCCACAGGGTCTGCCACCCCCACTATGTGCTACAGGGGGTGCCACTCCCACTATGTGCCACAGGGGGTACCATTCCTACTATGTGCCACAGGGGGTGCTATTTCCCCTATGTGCCACAGGAGGCATCATTTCAACTATGTGCCACAAGTGTATCATTCCCACTATGTGCCACAGGGGGCAGTATTTTCCCTGTGTGCCATTAGGGGTGCCATCTCTCCTTTTCCCCACAGGAGGTGCCATTTCCACTTTGTGCCACAGGGAGTGTAATTTCCCCTATTCCCCACGGGGGGTGCCACTACCACTATAGGCAACATGGGTCACCATTTCACCTATGTGCCAACAGGGAGTGTCATTTCCCCTATTCCCCACAGGGGGCGTCATTTTGCCTATTCCCCACAGGGGGTGCCATTTCCTCTACGTGCCACAGGGAACAGCAGTAATAACCCAGTGATGCTGCAATGATTCTTTCATGGTATGCAGATAACTTATATAAAGTGCACTGACAGAATATGAGTATCTGTTATATTGGCATTGTGGGGTACGTACCGGCCGGTACTCCACCTCCGTGCTCTCCTTCAGCATCACCCGCAGGAAGTCCACCCACTCCTTGTCCGCCACCGAGTTCTCCTGCGTCCCGAACACGTAGATGTCATGGGGGATGGTGACGGCCATTTCATCCAATGTCTTCCCCAGACCTTTACAGCTGAACCAGGAACTGATGCCCTTCTGAGGGGGGACACTTCCTGTGCAGGAGGGAAACACACTGCGTGATGGAGAGAACCAGAGGGGGCAGCAGGACACTCCCACATACAATACAATATATAATCTATGCTGAACAGCAGGGGGTGCTGCAATACACAGACTCCCACATACAGTACAGTATATACTCTATGCAGAACAGCACGGGGAGCTGCAATACACAGACTCCCACATACAGTACAGTATATACAATATATGCTGAACAGCAGGGGGCGCTGCAATACACAGACTCCCACATACAGTACATTATATACTCTATGCAGAACAGCAGGGGGTGCTGCAATACACAGACTCCCACATACAGTACAGTATATACTCTATGCAGAACAGCAGGGGGCGCTGCAATACACAGACTCCCACATACAGTACAGTATATACAATATATGCTGAACAGCAGGGGGCGCTGCAATACACAGACTCCCACATACAGTACAGTATATACTCTATGCAGAACAGCAGGGGGCGCTGCAATACACAGACTCCCACATACAGTACAGTATATACAATATATGCTGAACAGCAGGGGGCGCTGCAATACACAGACTCCCACATACAGTACAGTATATACTCTATGCAGAACAGCAGGGGGTGCTGCAATACACAGACTCCCACATACAGTACAGTATATACTCTATGCAGAACAGCAGGGGGTGCTGCAATACACAGACTCCCACATACAGTACAGTATATACTCTATGCAGAACAGCAGGGGGCGCTGCAATACACAGACTCCCACATACAGTACAGTATATACAATATATGCTGAACAGCAGGGGGCGCTGCAATACACAGACTCCCACATACAGTACAGTATATACTCTATGCAGAACAGCACGGGGAGCTGCAATACACAGACTCCCACATACAGTACAGTATATACAACATATGCTGAACAGCAGGGGGCGCTGCAATACACAGACTCCCACATACAGTACAGTATATACTCTATGCAGAACAGCAGGGGGTGCTGCAATACACAGACTCCCACATACAGTACAGTATATACTCTATGCAGAACAGCACGGGGAGCTGCAATACACAGACTCCCACATACAGTACAGTATATACTCTATGCAGAACAGCACGGGGAGCTGCAATACACAGACTCCCACATACAGTACAGTATATACAATATATGCTGAACAGCAGGGGGCGCTGCAATACACAGACTCCCACATACAGTACAGTATATACTCTATGCAGAACATCAGGGGGCGCTGCAATACACAGACTCCCACATACAGTACATTATATACTCTATGCAGAACAGCAGGGGGTGCTGCAATACACAGACTCCCACATACAGTATATACTCTATGCAGAACAGCAGGGGGCGCTGCAATACACACACTCCCACATACAGTACAGTATATACTCTCTGCAGAACATCAGGGGGTGCTGCAATACACAGACTCCCACATACAGTACAGTATATACTATACGCTGACCACCAGGGGGCGCTGCAATACACACACTCCCACATACAGTACAGTATACTATACACTGACCAGCAGGGGGCGCTGCAATACACACACTCCTGCATACAGTACAGTATATACTCTATGGTCTATGCAGAACAGCAGGGGGTGCTGCAATACACACACTCCCACATACAGTACAGTATATACTACACACTGACCAGCAGGGGGCACTGCAATACACAGGAGAGACCACACTTACAATACAGTATACACTATATGCTGCATCTGAATAAATATTTAATAAGCTATTCCAGCAACTTGCCTGCCACAGAAACTTTCTCTCTCCAGCCTATTACAATATTGTCTGACTGTTTTCAGTACAGGAATCCAAACATGTAGTTAGCTAATTAGGGTTTATTGCCACCCAAGAACCTGCAATTATCTCAGTAATATTCTGCACCCGGCTCTCTGCAAGTGGCTGCAGGCATCTCTCGTGTTTTACTGTCTGACACCAACAGCTTCTATCTACACAGCTCATGAGACCACATGGCAAGACCCCCCCCCACCACCACCACCATCATGTAGGTAAAATATGCCTGGTCTCCCAGAATGCTCTAGGAGGAGAACTAAGCATAGCTAAACAGCCTAGGCTGTGACATCACTGGGAGGGAGGGATTACAGAGCAATATACATCAATCTATAGCTATAGGGGGTGCTTCTGATGCTGAAACCAAGAAAATTACCACATAAGTGGGGGTATCCTGAATAATTTACTGCATTCTACTATAAACAATGGGAAGGGTCTGCACAATGCCTCTGTTGATCATTTATTTCTGGACATATCCAATCACAGCATCACAGAACACACAGCTAACATGTTTCTGACCTAACCTGATCCTTAATCTTCATCAGTTTTACAACAGCCAAACATCGGATTGAGGCCTCTTTTCCACGGACTGTTGATAGGCAGTGAAATGCCTCTCAAACTCTCACAACTGCCTGGTAACTGCTCGTTGCTGCCTGGTAACTGCTCACTGCTGCCTGGTAACTGCTCCCTGCTTCCTGGTAACTGCTCCCTGCTGCCTGGTAACTGCTCCCTGCTGCCTGGTAACTGCTTGCTGAGCACACAGCTCAACAGACCATGGAAAAGAGGCCTTAGGCCACTTTTCCACAATCAGTTACCAGGCAGCAGTGAGCAGTTACCAGGCAGCAGTGAGCAGTTACCAGGCAGCAGTTACCAGGCAGCAGTGAGCAGTTACCAGGCAGCAACAAGCAGTTACCAGGCAGCAGTGAGCAGTTACCAGGCAGCAGTGAGCAGTTACCAGGCAGCAACAAGCAGTTACCACGCAGCAGTGAGCAGTTACCAGGCAGCAACAAGCAGTTACCAGGCAGCAGTGAGCAGTTACCAGGCAGCAACAAGCAGTTACCAGGCAGCAGTGAGCAGTTACCAGGCAGCACCAAGCAGTTGCACAGCAGCAGCAGGCAGTTGTGAGAGTTTGAGAGGCATTGCACTGCCTATCAACTGCTCGTGGAAAAGAGGTCTTAAAGGACAACCGAAGTGACATGTGACATGACGAGATAGACATGGGTATCTACAGTACCAAGTACACAAATAACTATGCTGTGTTCCTGTTTTCTTTCTCTGCCTGAAAGAGTTAAACATCTGGTATGCGAGTGACAGTTTCTGCCCTGGTCAGGACCGGGTCAGACTATAGCATAACCCTCACTGATAAGTAATTACAGCCATAAAACACTTTCTTTTCAGTAAATGGTTTCTGAGAGCAGGAAAGAGATTAAAATAGTCAATAATTCATAGATTTGAGCTCTGCTCTATGAGCGCAAAGAGTATAAGGAAAAGAAGAAAAGCGAAGAAGAGAAAACCAGGAGAAAAGCTAGACTGAAAAAAGGTATCAAGTGACCAATGCTGAGTCCCCTCTGGCATTGAGACCTTGTGGGGCTCTGGTCCCCTAGCGAAAAATCCATAGGACCTCTCTTTTCCATATCATCCCCCGCAACTATTTTTCTAGGTTACCATACTTTTCTCTTCTTCCTTTTTCCTCTTTTGCTTATACTCTCTGCGCACCTTTTTGCCGGCTGCTCCTTTTTTTAAACTCCATTTGTTTTATTACGTTTGTCTTTTTATGTCTGCTGTATACATTACGCAATTAAAGTGGAATATAACCCTGCATTTCAACTATGCTCCAAAACATTATTTACAGCATATTATATGCAACCAGCATTTTTCTTTTTACTAGACCAGCATTGGAAGGGTTAAACACAGAGGTTTAAAGTTCCGTGGAGAGATAGGCAGAAGTTCAGATAGATACATTTAACTAAATAGAATGTAACAAGTGAGAAATGTTACACACTCTTTGGCTGTCCTCCAGCTCCTGCACAGTCAGAGAGAGTGAGTCACATTCAACACTTAGATACATTTATGTAAACAAAATGTAACTATCTGAGCTTCGGATGCGTCTGCAGTTGTCTCCAGGAACTTTAAAGCTCTGTGTAACCCTTCCAATGCTGGTCTAGTAAAAAAAAAAATATGCTGGTTGCATATAATATGCTGTAAATAATGTTTTAGAGCAAAGTTGAAATGCAGGGTTATATTCCGCTTTAAGGCAAGTACAGGAGTTAGCAATCAGATGTGACTTCTCTGCCCATGTGTTGCGGCTTTTGGGTCAGCCGCCTTGCTTGCCATCTTTTTAAATCAGATGTCTGGCAGTTGTAAAACTGCTATGATTAAGGACCAGGTTAGGTCCAGAACATGTCGGCTGTGTGCTCTGTGAGGCTGTGGATCCGATACAGTCCGGAAATAAATGATCAACTGAGGCATTGCACGGACCCTTCCCATTGTTTTCTCACTGCCATGGGGACTGGCTATCCCTGGTCCAGCACTGCCTATCCATTGTGGAATGTAGCGGTTTCCATCATTTTGTGCATTCTACTGTACAGTATGTCACTTCAGTGCCTTTAATGTACTGTGATAAATGGACAGCAGATGGCGCTGTTGTACATAAGATGAGCAACGGACTGTGATTACCTGTGCTGTGCTATGTCAGATGATAATAAATGGACAGCAGATGGCGCTGTTGTACATAAGATGAGCAGCAGACTGCGATTACCTGTGCTGTTCTGTCAGATGATAATACATGAAACACTAGGGGGAGCTGTTCTCTAACAGAGACATTAACAGATGAAGACATGACACCTAGGCCCGTACACTGTGGAAATGCAGTGCATGTCTGGAGAACTGTGGCCCCCCCTCACCCATAACCCCCCCACCCATATTCCCCCCCTCATCCATACCCCCCCCCCCCTTCACCCATACCCCTCCCTCACTCATACCCCCACACCCATATTCCCTCCCTCATCCATACCCCCCCCCCTCACCCATACCCCTCCTTTACACCCCCCCCCCCCACCCATATTCCCCCCCTCGCCCATACTCCCCCCCCCCCCTCACCCATATTCCATGTCCCGCCCGTACATGACTGGGGCACTGTGACCCTACTCACCCATATTCCACGTCCCTATGAAGATGGAGATCATGTCTGGCTCGTCCTGATTGGAGTGTTTATTCTTCATGAGCTGCAGCAGCTGACAGAAGGCTTCCCGCTTCTACAGAGAGGAGGAGACACAACAGGGAGAGATAAAGGGGGGCTCCGAACAGAACAATGATATGCTAATAATTAGCTGGAAGCGACTACTGCGCAAGTGCAGAATACTCCCGGCCCCGGGGCCAGTTGCGGAAGCTGCAAGCAGCCGAGATGGCGGCGTGGGAGCGATCTGGCCGGAGGGGGCTGGAGGAAGCCCCAGGTATGCATACATTTTTATATCCTCCAGTCTCAGGTACACTTTAAATGTTTAAAAACATCTCCTCTGAGAAACCTCCTGAGAAGAAGTAACTTAACAGGGGCCCAGGAGAGATGAGACACATTTGTGGGTCTTACCCGAATGCTGGCAAATATGAAGTCCTTCCGTTGAGTTTTATCCTTCTCTTTCTCAAACACGATGCCCAGCTTAGACGGCACTCGTTGGGACTTGATCAGCTGTCGGACTGAAGTAAAATAGTTTTAAATCAATGGGGTACATATAGAGAACAAACCCCACAGCATAAAAACAATTGATATAATACTGTCCTTCTTACTAGTGTATGGACGTTTACCATGCAAGGATGAGGCGAGATTGTATGCATGTGTGTGAAGAACTGGTGATATGACATAAAATAATAGAAAAATATAGTATATAAAGAGCATGTTTTCAATTGGTTAACGAATGCAGTGGTGTGCCACAAGGATCAGTACTTGGTCCAGCTCTTTTCAATCCAATTAATAATGGCCTGGTGGATGGAACAGGAATGTTACCATAACAAAAATATTTACACATCATATAATTACAAAGTTGACGAAGTAACTTTTGACATAATATTCTTTCTCTATTCTAGCTTGGCATAAAATTGTATGGTAGATACAGTGGTGTGAAAAACTATTTGCCCCCTTCCTGATTTCTTATTCTTTTGCATGTTTGTCACACTTAAATGTTTCTACTCATCAAAAACCGTTAACAATTAGTCAAAGATAACATAATTGAACACAAAATGCAGTTTTAAATGATGGTTTTTATTATTTAGTGAGAAAAAAAACTCAAAACCTACATGGCCCTGTGTGAAAAAGAAATTGCCCCCTGAACCTAATAACTGGTTGGGCCACCCTTAGCAGCAATAACTGCAATCAAGTGTTTACGATAACTTGCAACGAGTCTTTTACAACGCTCTGGAGGAATTTTGGCCCACTCATCTTTGCAGAATTGTTGTAATTCAGCTTTATTTGAGGGTTTTCTAGCATGAACCGCCTTTTTAAGGTCATGCTACAACATCTCAATAGGATTCAGGTCAGGACTTTGACTAGGCCACTCCAAAGTCTTTATTTTGTTTTTCTTCAGCCATTCAGAGGTGGATTTGCTGGTGTGTTTTGGGTCATTGTCCTGCTGCAGCACCCAAGATCGCTTCAGCTTGAGTTGACGAACAGATGGCCGGACATTCTCCTTCAGGATTTTTTGGTAGACAGTAGAATTCGTGGTTCCATCTATCACAGCAAGCCTTCCAGGTCCTGAAGCAGCAAAACAACCCCAGACCATCACACTACCACCACCATATTTTACTGTTGGTATTATGTTCTTTTGCTGAAATGCTGTGTTACTTCTACGCCAGATGTAACGGGACACGCACCTTCCAAAAAGTTCAACTTTTGTCTCGTCGGTCCACAAGGTATTTTCCCCAAAGTCTTGGCAATCATTGAGATGTTTTTTAGCAAAATTGAGACGAGTCTTAATGTTCTTTTTGCTTAAAAGTGGTTTGCGCCTTGGATATCTGCCATGCAGACCATTTTTGCCCAGTCTCTTGCTTATGGTGGAGTCGTGAACACTGACCTTAATTGAGGCAAGTGAGGCCTGCAGTTCTTTAGATGTTGTCCTGGGGTCTTTTGGGGCCTCTCGGATAAGTTTTCTCTGCACTCTTGGGGTAATTTTGGTTGGCCGGCCACTCTTGGGAAGGTTCATCACTGTTCCATGTTTTTGGCATTTGTGGATAATGGCTCTCACTGTGGTTCGCTAGAGTCCCAAAGCTTTAGAAATGGCTTTATAACCTTTACCAGACTGATAGATCTCAATTACTTTTGTTCTCATTTGTTCCTGAATTTCTTTGGATCTTGGCATGATGTCTAGCTTTTGAGGTGCTTTTGGTCTACTTCTCTGTGTCAGATAGCTCCTATTTAAGTGATTTCTTGACTGAAACAGGTGTGGCAGTAATCAGGCCTGGGGGTGACTACAGAAATTGAACTCAGGTGTGATAAACCACAGTTAAGTTATTTTTTAACAAGGGGGGCAATCACTTTTTCACACAGGGCCATGTAGATTTGGAGTTTTTTTTCTCACTAAATAATAAAAACCGTCATTTAAAACTGCATTTTGTGTTCAATTATGTTATCTTTGACTAATAGTTAACGGTTTTTGATGAGCAGAAACATTTAAGTGTGACAAACATGCAAAAGAATAAGAAATCAGGAAGGGGGCAAATAGTTTTTCACACCACTGTAGATGAAGTACATGTATGTACATGGGTAAAAAAAAATGGTTTCAGAGTAGAAGGCAGAAGGGATGCATACACTGAGTATATTCCAAACATGGCCGGATTTACCATGAGGCAATGTAGGCATGTGTCTACAGGCGCCTGATAATGGAAAGGTGCCTCCCTCCCTTCTTCCTTATACAGAGTCCCAATGAACGTGTAAATGAGAGGTATCTCACCCTGCTCTCTGCATTCCACTGAAGATATCTCCCTTCAGTCAGGGGCACCTCTAGCTACTTAATATTGAGGGTACTTCTGGCTACCTAATACTAAGAGACACCTGTAGCTACCTATGACAGGCAAGGGAAATAAGGGAGAAGTGACAGCTGGGACAGCCAGCACACTTGCAGTGCGGTTCGGTGGGGATTCGCAAGTTCATAGAAGAAGTCTAAGGTGCCAGGACATCTGTGCCTATAGGCTCCTGTGATATAAATCCAGGCCTGATTCCAAATGAGTTTCTGCAGCAGTATGCCACAAGGATCAGTACTTGGCCCATGTGTATTCAGCTCACATATTAGAGGACTTGTGTGACAGAGATTCTGCTATAAACTGATTTTGTCTGCTTTAATAACTCAACACAGAAGTTTCACTTGTAAACATAAGTAGAGAATGGTCCTGATTGCTTACAGAGAAACTAAAACTTCTGTACTTACATTAATCAGTTTAAAGGACATAAGTTAGTAGTTATATGTAAACAGAGTATACTTCAAACTATTCTAACCTAGCAGTGGTGTTCCACAAGGTTCAGTACTTGGTCCATATTGCTGATCAGATGGATGGAACAGGAAGTAATATTGCCATTGCCCTAATTGTATTATGGCAGAGATTAATGTATTAATAATAATAATGAACTGGATAGATTGATTTAATGTTGGCAAAGGGGCAGCATGCTGGTGTAAAATGATTTTACCATCAGTTCAGGAAAGAGGTCTTTACTGTAAGAGTGGTTACGCTGCATGACTGCAGGCTGTAGTAATGGTAATATCACTATTTTAACATCATATGTTGGCAGTATTATTTCCTAAAAATAATGCATTTCCAGGATTTAGAGTCATAGCTTTTGCTGGATCATGGAGGAGAATTTGAAATCAGGTAAGAGTTAATTTCGCGCTGCCTTGTTTTTACAACAAACACATCATAAGACGACTGTGACGTGCTATGAAAGCCATCTGTTGTCACCCTGACGGTATTTAAAGCGGACCCAAACCAAACATTTTTTTAATTCAAAATATTTAGTTGCACCACTCTGACACATACAAAGATAAATAAACACTCTTTCAAGCCTATGAGCATTTTAATGCATGCTTCACCCTTCTCTTTTCATAACTAGGGTTATACAGTTGGCAGCCATTACTTCTGAGCTTAGTAGGAGGTTTTAGATCATGGTTGTGTTTGTCATTAGCTACCCTCCCTCACAGGGGCGTCGTCTACGTGAAATCTCACACAAGTTGAGATCACCTCCCCTGTTACATCATCAGTAGCAGCCTGTGTTTTGTTTTTGTTTGCTTTTTATCTCCTCCACCAGTCTGCCGGATTCTGTCCCAGCAATATGAAAGGAAGGGAGGGGTTCTTCCAATAAATGTAAAATATTTTATATTTGTCATCATGCAGCTGAAAAAAAGGCTGCTATTTATTATTATAAGTTAGAAAATAGATTTCATTTCTGAAATCTTGTATTTTTAATTTGGATCCACTTTAAGGTGCTTTTCAGTCTGATGCCGGCGTTGTCCTGACAGCTCACATCTTTGGTCACTCATAAAGGGCCTGACTCTTATTGCATACGATGAGTTGATGTGTCCAATATGTACAAAGGTGTTCAAAAGTTTGTCAACCCTTTTAAATAGTCTATTTTTTTTTTATTTATGAATTTGACCTAAAACACCTGCCGATTTTTAGACAAGTCTTAAAAGTAGAAAAAACCTAGTTGAAGTGTACCCAAGGCGACATGTGACATGATGAGATGAACATGTGTGTGTACAGTGCCAAACATATTAATGACTAGGCTCTTTTACTTGTTTTATTTTGCTGCCTGAAAGAGTAAAGGTGCCCAGAGACCTAAAGTTTATGGGCAGATTCGCCAGAGACAAATTTATCTCTAATCGAATCTGATTAAAGATAAATTTGTCTCTTGTCAATTCTGCCCATACACTACAGGCCGATTCCCGTCCAATTTCAGTACGAAATCTTCAGGGAATCGGCTGAGCCGCCCCCCCAATGTATTAATCGCCCCCCCCCCCCATGTGCATTTATACATTACCTGTCCTGTTGTAGCCTCCACGTGGTGTCCGGGAACCTCTGGGCGGTATTCCGTATGCGCTACTGGCGCATAGTGTCTGATGTCAGTGCATAGTGTCTGACGTCAGACGTTATGCGTCAGTGGCGTGTACGGAGAGCCGCCCGGAGGTTACAGACACCGCGCCGAGGCTGCAACAGGACACCTAACGTATAAATATACACACGGGCACATTTATACATTGCGGCGGGGGTTTCGTTGTCTCGTCGCTCAGAAATCGCCGCCATACTGCCGCACACCCAACCAAGTAACTTCGGACTAACATCTTGCAGCATGCGTGATAGACAAAGCATTGAATTTCTGTCCCGAAATTGGTCGCTTTGTCAATCAGGCATGCACTTGGCGGCAACGATTTTAATCCAATTCGATTATAATAATCGATTTGGATATTCGATCGGCCTCCAAGTCGCCTGATGTATGGGCACCTTTACAGTAATTTTCAGGCATGCAAATTACAGCTTCTGTCTTGTCGGTAGCTTGTCGGGAATATAGTAAACCTCACTGATAAGCAAATTGAAGCCATGAAGGTTTTCCTGGCAGAATACAACATGTAGAGGTTACAAGGAAGTAAGGGTAACTTCTAAACAAGTGAAGGCCTATCTCACATTGGTGAATGTCGATGTTCATGAGTTAACTATCAGAACACTGAACAGCCATGGCATGTCTGGCAGGCCAACCAGGAGAAAGCCAATGACCATTTACAGTTTGCTAAACAACGTTTGGACAAACCAGGATACAGGAAGAATATTTTATGGATAGATGAAGACGAAATAAGACTTTTAGGCTTTAAAGACGGGTGTTACATTCGAAGAAAAAAAAAGCACTGCATTCCAGCATAAGAATCTTATCTCATCTTATCCCATCTGTGAAACATGGTGGTCAGAGTTTTTTGGTTTGTGCCTCTTTTTCTGCATCTGGGCCTGGATGGCCACCAACAAGGAATGCTGTACTTTTCCACAGACTTCTAAAGGAAAATACGCACTAGAGTTGGATCTCAAGAGACAGTGTGTCATGCAGCAACACAATGACTCCAAACACGGACTTCATTCTACCAAAGAATGGTCCAAGAAGAATGTTCTGAAACGTGAATGCTCTACTGTGGCCAAGTCAAAGTCCTGACCTTAATCCAGTTGAAATGTTGTGAGAAGACCTAATACAATTCTTGTCAGAAAACCCAACAATATCCAAGAGCTGAAGCTGTCCTGTATGGAGGAATGGGCTAAACCAGGCATGGGTAAACTTGGCCCTCCAGCTGTTGCGGAACTACAAGTCCCACAATGCATTGCAGGAGTCTGACAGCCACAGTTATGACTCATAAAGGCAAATGCATTGTGGGATTTGTAGTTCCTTAACAGCTGGAGGGCCAAGTTTGCCCATGCCTGGGCTAAAAATTGACATCTAGGACTGATGAACATGCACCATAAATGCCTAGAGCAGCATTCACTAACTTTTGCCAAACACAGAGACTTTATTGGATGTTTTTTTCCAATAATTACATGGCCAAATATAATAATGTTTGTTTTACTTGGTTAACTAAGTTTTCTTCCTCTACTCTTAGGGCTTGATTTAATATCAGATAATGCTTTAGGTCACCTTCATATAAAAACAGAGAGAATTGTAAAGATTGCAGCATCTCTGGAGCTGAGATCTCAAAGCCAACCCCATCTGGAGTGTCGCAACACAAGGAAAGAAGCGTCAGCCTGCTGCTTATGTGTCCTGAAAACACTGTCAGTCAGCTACAGCTGGAGCGCCGCCAGGTCAACATTCCTGATACATGTCAAAGATAAGCCTGCCCAACCCTACTGTGCACACCAACCACACAACAGTGCCAGTGACGATAAATAGAACAATATGAATAACAATAGCAGCTGAAGGGGAAAACGATGGAGGGAGGAGAGATGGAGAGGGATTAACAGGGATAGAGGGAGGAAGTGGCAGAGGGATAGAGGGAGGAAGTGGCAGAGCGATAGAGGGAGAAAGAGGCAGAGGGATAGAGGGAGGAAGAGGCAGAGTGATAGAGGGAGAAAGAGGCAGAGGGATAGAGGGAGGAAGAGGCAGAGGGATAGAGGAAGGAAGAGGCAGAGAGATAGAGGAAGGAAGTGGCAGAGAGATAGAGGAAAGAAGAGGCAGAGAGATATAGGAAGGAAGAGGCAGAGTGATAGAGGGAGGAAGAGGCAGAGGTATAGAGGGAGAAAGAGGCAGAGGTATAGAGGGAGGAAGAGGCAGAGGGATAAAGGAAGGAAGTGGCAGAGAGATAGAGGATGGAAGAGGCAGAGGTATAGAGGGAGGAAGAGGCAGAGGGATAAAGGAAGGAAGAGGCAGAGGGATAAAGGAAGGAAGAGGCAGAGAGATAAAGGAAGAAAGAGGAAGAGGGATAGAGGGAGGAATAGGCAGAGGGATAGAGGAAGGAAGAGGCAGAGAGATAGAGGAAGGAAGAGGCAGAGGGATAGAGGGAGGAAGAGGCTGAGGGATAGAGGGAGGAAGAGGCAGAGGGATAGAGGGAGGAAGAAGCAGAGGTATAGAGGGAGGAAGAGGCAGAGGGATAGAGGGAGGAAGAGGCAGAGGGATAGAGGGAGGAAGAGGCAGAGGGATAGAGGGAGGAAGAGGCAGAGGGATAGAGGAAGAAAGAGGCAGAGTGATAGAGGAAGGAAGAGGCAGAAGGATAGAGGGAGGAAGAGGCAGAGTGATAGAGGGAGGAAGAGGCAGAGTGATAGAGGGAGGAAGAGGCAGAGGGATAGAGATAGGAAGAGGCAGAGGGATAGAGGAAGGAAGAGGCAGAGAGGGAGGAAGAGGCAAAGTGATAGAGGGAGGAAGAGGCAGAGTGATAGAGGAAGGAAGAGGCAGAGTGATAGAGGAAGGAAGAGGCAGAGTGATAGAGGAAGGAAGAGGCAGAGGTATAGAGGGAGGAAGAGGCAGAGTGATAGAGGGAGGAAGAGGCAGAGTGATAGAGGAAGGAAGAGGCAGAGTGATAGAGGGAGGAAGAGGCAGAGTGATAGAGGAAGGAAGAGGCAGAGGTATAGAGGGAGGAAGAGGCAGAGCGATAGAGGAAGGAAGAGGCAGAGGGATAGAGATAGGAAGAGGCAGAGGGATAGAGGAAGGAAGTGGCAGAGTGATAGAGGAAGGAAGAGGCAGAGTGATAGAGGAAGGAAGAGGCAGAGTGATAGAGGGAGGAAGAGGCAGAGGGATAGAGGAAGGAAGAGGCAGAGTGATAGAGGGAGGAAGAGGCAGAGTGATAGAGGAAGGAAGAGGCAGAGTGATAGAGGAAGGAAGAGGCAGAGAGCTAGAGGAAGGAAGAGGCACAGGAAGAGGGAGGAAGAGAGCTAGAGGAAGGAAGTGGCAGAGGTATAGAGGGAGGAAGAGGCAGAGGGATAGAGGGATGAAGAGGCAGAGGGATAGAGGGAGGAAGAGGCAGAGGGATAGAGGGAGGAAGAGGCAGAGGGATAGAGGGAGGAAGAGGCGGAGGGATAGAGGAAGGAAGAGGCAGAGCGATAGAGGGAGGAAGAGGCGGAGGGATAGCGGAAGGAAGTGGCAGAGGTATAGAGGGAGAAAGAGGCAGAGGGATAGAGATAGGAAGAGGCAGAGGGATAGAGGAAGGAAGTGGCAGCGGGATAGAGTAAGGAAGAGGCAGAGGGATAGAGGGAGGAAGTGGCAGAGGGATAGAGGGAGGAAGTGGCAGAGGGATAGAGGGAGGAAGTGGCAGAGGGATAGAGGGAGGAAGAGGCGGAGGGATAGAGGAAGGAAGAGGCAGAGCGATAGAGGGAGGAAGAGGCGGAGGGATAGCGGAAGGAAGTGGCAGAGGTATAGAGGGAGAAAGAGGCAGAGTGATAGAGGGAGGAAGAGGCAGAGTGATAGAGGAAGGAAGAGGCAGAATGATAGAGGGAGGAAGAGGCAGAGTGATAGAGGAAGGAAGAGGCAGAGGTATAGAGGGAGGAAGAGGCAGAGCGATAGAGGAAGGAAGAGGCAGAGGGATAGAGATAGGAAGAGGCAGAGGGATAGAGGAAGGAAGAGGCAGAGGTATAGAGGAAGGAAGAGGCAGAGGTATAGAGGAAGGAAGAGGCAGAGTGATAGAGGAAGGAAGAGGCAGAGTGATAGAGGGAGGAAGAGGCAGAGTGATAGAGGGAGGAAGAGGCAGAGGGATAGAGGAAGGAAGAGGCAGAGTGATAGAGGGAGGAAGAGGCAGAGTGATAGAGGAAGGAGGAGGCAGGGAGCTAGTGGAAGGAAGAGGCACAGGAAGAGGGAGGAAGAGAGCTAGAGGAAGGAAGTGGCAGAGGTATAGAGGGAGGAAGTGGCAGAGGTATAGAGGGAGGAAGAGGCAGAGGGATAGAGGGAGGAAGAGGCAGAGGGATAGAGGGAGGAAGAGGCAGAGGGATAGAGGGAGGAAGAGGCGGAGGGATAGAGGAAGGAAGAGGCAGAGCGATAGAGGGAGGAAGAGACGGAGGGATAGCGGAAGGAAGTGGCAGAGGTATAGAGTGAGAAAGAGGCAGAGGGATAGAGATAGGAAGAGGCAGAGAGATAGAGGAAGGAAGTGGCAGCGGGATAGAGTAAGGAAGAGGCAGAGTGATAGAGGAAGGAAGAGGCAGACAGCTAGAGGAAGGAAGGAAGAGGCACAGGAAGAGGGAGGAAGAGAGCTAGAGAAAGGAAGTGGCAGAGGTATAGAGGGAGGAAGAGGCAGAGGGATAGAGGGAGGAAGAGGCAGAGGGATAGAGGGAGGAAGAGGGATAGAGGGAGGAAGAGGCGGAGGGATAGAGGAAGGAAGAGGCAGAGCGATAGAGGGAGGAAGAGGCGGAGGGATAGCGGAAGGAAGTGGCAGAGGTATAGAGGGAGAAAGAGGCAGAGGGATAGAGATAGGAAGAGGCAGAGAGATAGAGGAAGGAAGTGGCAGCGGGATAGAGTAATGAAGAGGCAGAGGGATAGAGGAAGGAAGAGGCAGAGTGATAGAGGGAGGAAGAGGCAGAGGGATAGAGGGAGGAAGAGGCAGAGAGATAGAGGGAGGAAGTGGCAGAGGGATAGAGGAAGGAAGAGGCGGAGGGATAGAGGAAGGAAGAGGCAGAGCGATAGAGGGAGGAAGAGGCGGAGGGATAGCGGAAGGAAGTGGCAGAGGTATAGAGGGAGAAAGAGGCAGAGTGATAGAGGGAGGAAGAGGCAGAGTGATAGAGGAAGGAAGAGGCAGAGTGATAGAGGGAGGAAGAGGCAGAGTGATAGAGGAAGGAAGAGGCAGAGGTATAGAGGGAGGAAGAGGCAGAGCGATAGAGGAAGGAAGAGGCAGAGGGATAGAGATAGGAAGAGGCAGAGGGATAGAGGAAGGAAGAGGCAGAGGTATAGAGGAAGGAAGTGGCAGAGTGATAGAGGAAGGAAGAGGCAGAGTGATAGAGGAAGGAAGAGGCAGAGTGATAGAGGGAGGAAGAGGCAGAGGGATAGAGGAAGGAAGAGGCAGAGTGATAGAGGGAGGAAGAGGCAGAGTGATAGAGGAAGGAAGAGGCAGAGTGATAGAGGAAGGAAGAGGCAGGGAGCTAGAGGAAGGAAGAGGCACAGGAAGAGGGAGGAAGAGAGCTAGAGGAAGGAAGTGGCAGAAGTATAGAGGGAGGAAGAGGCAGAGCGATAGAGGGAGGAAGAGCGATAGAGTAAGGAAGAGGCAGAGTGATAGAGGGAGGAAGAGGCAGAGGGATAGAGGAAGGAAGAGGCAGAGGGATAGAGGAAGGAAGAGGCAGAGCGATAGAGGGAGGAAGAGGCAGAGCGATAGAGGGAGGAAGAGGCAGAGGGATAGAGGGAGTAAGAGGCAGAGGGATAGAGGGAGAAAGAGGCAGAGAGATAGAGGAAGGAAGAGGCAGAGCGATAGAGGAAGGAAGAGGCAGAGCGATAGAGGGAGGAAGAAGCAGAGGGATAGCGGAAGGAAGAGGCAGAGGGATAGAGGGAGGAAGTGGCAGCGGGACAGAGGGAGGAAGAGGCGGAGGTATAGAGGGAGAAAGAAGCAGAGGGATAGAGATAGGAAGAGGCAGAGAGATAGAGGAAGGAAGTGGCAGAGGGATAGAGGGAGAAAGTGGCAGAGCGATAGAGGGAGGAAGAGGCAGAGGGATAGAGGGATGAAGAGGCAGAGGGATAGAGTTAGGAAGAGGCAGAGGTATAGAGGGAGGAAGAGGCAGAGGGATAGAGGGAGGAAGAGGCGGAGGGATAGAGGAAGGAAGAGGCAGAGCGATAGAGGGAGGAAGAGGCGGAGGGATAGCGGAAGGAAGTGGCAGAGGTATAGAGGGAGAAAGAGGCAGAGGGATAGAGATAGGAAGAGGCAGAGAGATAGAGGAAGGAAGTGGCAGCGGGATAGAGTAAGGAAGAGGCAGAGGGATAGAGGAAGGAAGAGGCAGAGTGATAGAGGGAGGAAGAGGCAGAGGGATAGAGGGAGGAAGAGGCAGAGAGATAGAGGGAGGAAGTGGCAGAGGGATAGAGGGAGGAAGAGGCGGAGGGATAGAGGAAGGAAGAGGCAGAGCGATAGAGGGAGGAAGAGGCGGAGGGATAGCGGAAGGAAGTGGCAGAGGTATAGAGGGAGAAAGAGGCAGAGTGATAGAGGGAGGAAGAGGCAGAGTGATAGAGGAAGGAAGAGGCAGAGTGATAGAGGGAGGAAGAGGCAGAGTGATAGAGGAAGGAAGAGGCAGAGGTATAGAGGGAGGAAGAGGCAGAGGGATAGAGATAGGAAGAGGCAGAGGGATAGAGGAAGGAAGAGGCAGAGGTATAGAGGAAGGAAGTGGCAGAGTGATAGAGGAAGGAAGAGGCAGAGTGATAGAGGAAGGAAGAGGCAGAGTGATAGAGGGAGGAAGAGGCAGAGTGATAGAGGAAGGAAGAGGCAGAGTGATAGAGGAAGGAAGAGGCAGGGAGCTAGAGGAAGGAAGAGGCACAGGAAGAGGGAGGAAGAGAGCTAGAGGAAGGAAGTGGCAGAGGTATAGAGGGAGGAAGAGGCAGAGCGATAGAGGGAGGAAGAGCGATAGAGTAAGGAAGAGGCAGAGTGATAGAGGGAGGAAGAGGCAGAGGGATAGAGGAAGGAAGAGGCAAAGTGATAGAGGAAGGAAGAGGCAGAGCGATAGAGGGAGGAAGAGGCAGAGCGATAGAGGGAGGAAGAGGCAGAGGGATAGAGGGAGGAAGAGGCAGAGGGATAGAGGGAGAAAGAGGCAGAGCGATAGAGGAAGGAAGAGGCAGAGCGATAGAGGAAGGAAGAGACAGAGCGATAGAGGAAGGAAGAGGCAGAGCGATAGAGGGAGGAAGAAGCAGAGGGATAGCGGAAGGAAGAGGCAGAGGGATAGAGGGAGGAAGTGGCAGCGGGACAGAGGGAGGAAGAGGCGGAGGTATAGAGGGAGAAAGAAGCAGAGGGATAGAGATAGGAAGAGGCAGAGAGATAGAGGAAGGAAGTGGCAGAGGGATAGAGGGAGAAAGTGGCAGAGCGATAGAGGGAGGAAGAGGCAGAGGGATAGAGGGAGGAAGAGGCAGAGGGATAGAGGGAGGAAGAGGCAGAGGTATAGAGGAAGGAAGTGGCAGAGAGATAGAGAAAGGAAGAGGCAGAGTGATAGAGGGAGGAAGAGGCAGAGCGATAGAGGGAGGAAGAGCGATAGAGTAAGGAAGAGGCAGAGTGATAGAGGGAGGAAGAGGCAGAGGGATAGAGGAAGGAAGAGGCAGAGGGATAGAGGAAGGAAGAGGCAGAGGGATAGAGGAAGAAAGAGGCAGAGCGATAGAGGAAGGAAGAGGCAGAGCGATAGAGGGAGGAAGAGGTAGAGGGAGGAAGAGGCAGAGGGATAGAGGGAGAAAGAGGCAGAGGGATAGAGGAAGGAAGAGGCAGAGCGATAGAGGAAGGAAGAGGCAGAGCGATAGAGGAAGGAAGAGGCAGAGCGATAGAGGGAGGAAGAAGCAGAGGGATAGCGGAAGGAAGAGGCAGAGGGATAGAGGGAGGAAGTGGCAGCGGGATAGAGGGAGGAAGAGGCGGAGGTATAGAGGGAGAAAGAAGCAGAGGGATAGAGATAGGAAGAGGCAGAGAGATAGAGAAAGGAAGTGGCAGAGGGATAGAGGGAGAAAGTGGCAGAGCGATAGAGGGAGGAAGAGGCAGAGGGATAGAGGGAGGAAGAGGCAGAGGGATAGAGTTAGGAAGAGGCAGAGGTATAGAGGAAGGAAGTGGCAGAGAGATAGAGGAAGGAAGAGGCAGAGGGATAGAGGAAGGAAGAGGCAGAGGGATAGAGGAAGGAAGAGGCAGAGGTAAAGAGGAAGGAAGAGGCAGAGAGATAGGGGGAGAAAGAGGCGGAGGTATAGAGGGAGGAAGAGGCAGAGGGATAGAGGAAGGAAGAGGCAGAGAGATAGAGGGAGGAAGTGGCAGAGTGATGGAGGGAGGAAGAGGCAGAGGGATAGAGGAAAGAAGATGCAGAGGGATAGAGGAAGGAAGAGGCAGAGGTATAGAGGGAGAGAGCAGCAGAGGGATAGAGGGAGGAAGAGGCAGAGGGATAGAGGGAGGAAGAGGCAGAGGTATAGAGGAAGGAAGTGGCAGAGAGATAGAGGAAGGAAGAGGCAGAGAGATAGAGGAAGGAAGAGGCAGAGGGATAGAGGGAGGAAGAGGCAGAGGTATAGAGGAAGGAAGAGGCAGAGAGATAGGGGGAGGAAGAGGCGGAGGTATAGAGGGAGAAAGAGGCAGAGGGATAGAGTAAGGAAGAGGCAGAGAGCTAGAGGCAGAGCGATAGAGGAAGGAAGTGGCAGAGTGATAGAGGAAGGAAGAGGCAGAGCGATAGAGTAAGGAAGAGGCAGAGGTATAGAGGGAGAAAGAAGCAGAGGGATAGAGATAGGAAGAGGCAGAGAGCTAGAGGAAGAAAGTGGCAACGGGATAGAGTAGGGAAGAGGCAGAGCGATAGAGGGAGGAAGAGGCAGAGAGATAGAGGAAGGAAGAGGCAGAGGAAGGAAAATGCTGAGGGATATAGGTAGGAAGAGTTAGAGATAGAGGAAGGGAGAAGCAGAGAGATAGAGGGAGGAAGAGGATAAGGAATAGAGGAGGAAAGAAGCAGGGGGATAGAGATAGGAAGAGGCAGAGAGCTAGAGGAAGGAAGGGGCAGAGCGATAGAGGGAGGAAGAGGAGGAGGGATAGAGGAAGGAAGTGGCAGCGGGATAGAGTAAGGAAGAGGCAGAGCGATAGAGGGAGGAAGAGGCGGAGGGATAGAGGAAGGAAGAGGCAGAGCGATAGAGGGAGGAAGAGGCGGAGGGATAGAGGAAGGAAGAGGCAGAGCGATAGAGGGAGGAAGAGGCAGAGGGATAGCGGAAGGAAGAGGCAGAGGTATAGAGGGAGAAAGAGGCAGAGGGATAGAGATAGGAAGAGGCAGAGAGATAGAGGAAGGAAGTGGCAGCGGGATAGAGTAAGGAAGAGGCAGAGCGATAGAG
Organism: Hyperolius riggenbachi; assembly: GCF_040937935.1. NCBI lineage: Eukaryota > Metazoa > Chordata > Amphibia > Anura > Hyperoliidae > Hyperolius > Hyperolius riggenbachi. The sequence goes on along the minus strand of NC_090647.1, from coordinate 21,328,505 downwards.
AGAGGAAGAGGCAGAGCGATAGAGGAAGGAAGAGGCAGAGCGATAGAGGGAGGAAGAGGCAGAGCGATAGAGTAAGGAAGAGGCAGAGGGATAGAGGAAGGAAGAGGCAGAGCGATAGAGAGAGGAAGAGGCAGAGCGATAGAGGAAGGAAGAGGCAGAGCGATAGAGGGAGGAAGAGGCAGAGCGATAGAGGAAGGAAGAGGCAGAGGGATAGAGGAAGGAAGTGGCAGAGAGATAGAGGGAGGAAGAGGCAGAAGAAGGAAAATGCTGAGGGATATAGGTAGGAAGAGTTAGAGATAGGGGAAGGGAGAAGCAGAGAGATAGAGGGAGGAAGAGGATAAGGAATAGAGGAGGAAAGAAGCAGGGGGATAGAGGAAGTAAGAGCTAGGGAGAGGAAAAGACCAATCAACTGAGGGAGGGAGAGGCAAAGATAGAGGAAGGAAGAGGTCAAGGGATAGAGAGAGGAAGAGGAAATGGGAGGAAGAGGCAGAGGGATAGAGGAATGAAAAAGCAAAGCGATAGAGGGAGGAAGAGGCAGAGGGATAAAGGGATGATGGGGGAGTAAAAGGTCAGGCAACAGAGGGAGGAAGAGGCAGGGAAACAGAGGAAGAAAGAGGCAAAGGCACAAGGGAGGAAGATGTAGAAGGAGGAAACGGCAAAGGGGTAGAGAAATGAAGAGGCAGAGAGATGGAGAGAGGAAAAAGCAGAGATAGGGATAAAGGAAAGAAGAGGCAGAGAGCCGGGAGAAGGAAGATGTAGAGGGAAAGAAGGAGGAAGAGTAACTAGAATAGATGAAAGAATTGGAGAAGGAATAAAGAAGAAGATGAGGTTAGACAGAGACAGAGAAAATAGGTGAGAATGGCATCAATTCACCAGAGAGGATTTACTAAGAGAAAAAAGGTAGGTAGTTTATCTCATGAGGTATTTTAACACTCTGGAGTCAATTCACCAGTGAGAGAGGACAGAGAGAAAAGTGTTCGATAGCAGGGGATAATGGAGAGATATGCATGAGGAAAGTGTGAGAAAGCAGAGAGTTAGGTAATCAGTATTAATGATTTACATGGGATACTTTTCCTCTCTGTAAGCTTGAAAGTGAAGCATTGTGGGTAGGAGGCGGAGTTTTACCACTACGTGACCAGAGTATTCCCGCCTTTTACTGCCGGATCATATCATAAATCATATCACGAGTGAGTCTGAACTTCTTCACCACCTCTGTCTCAGTAAAATTATCAAGAACTGTTCTCTCACGAAAAATACGAGGGGCGATTAAACAGACCCTCCTCCTGCGCCTTCGTCTCCTCATAATAGAAGCAAGCTCTAAGGCCTAGTGCACACCAGAGCGGGAGGCGTTCTGCAGAAACGCATACTCCCGGGCTGCTGCAGATTTTGGATTGCGGAGGCGTTTCTGCCTCAATGTTAAGTATAGGAAAAACGCAAACCGCTCTGAAAAACGGCACTTCAGAGCGGTTTTCCAGGCGGTTTTTGTTACAGTAGCTGTTCAGTAACCGCTTTACTGTAACAATACATGAAATCTACTACATCAAGAATGCTTCACAAAACCGCAAAATGCTAGCTCAAACGCTACAGAAAAAGAAGAAAAAGCGTTTCAAAATCTGCTAGCATTTTGCGGATCTGCTAGCGCTTTTTGGTGTGCACCAGGCCTAACAGAGTAAGCTCAAAAGGCTCCATCTTCCACAGCAGCAGCTGCTGTGTGCAAACCACGATATCTCCAGGTTCATTCAGGGGATAAAGAGATGAAAAAATAACAAATGGCCACACCCCCTTTCTTCCCTGGTGAATTGTGATTTGAAGAAAAACTAACTACTAACTATCACTTATTTATCTCATACTTATCTCACATTTATCTCTTGCATTTCTCTCTGTCGATATTTTCCCCTATACTTCTGGAGAATTGCTATTTGGAGATATCACAGGAGGTAAATTACCTCCCAAGAGATAAATAGGTTGGTAACCTCTGGTGAATTGACGCCAATGAAAGAGGAAGAAGAGGAGGAAAATAAGGAAGAAGAGAATGGTGACTGTAGGATAAGATACATGAAGAAGAGAAGGAGTGATGGGAATAGGAGCAGAGAGCAGGGAGTGGGGAAGGAGGAGGAGGAGGACATGGTTGTCAGGAATGTGGGTCGCCGGACCACCTTACTTTTGTCATGGGTGAAGGTATTCCAGTCTTCCTGAGAGTCTTTCACCTTCTTCATCACCACCAGCTTCCCGCCATCCACATCCACGCTCAGCGTGTACTTCTGTGACTTGACGATCTTCGAGAGATCCAGCATATCCAGCTTCACCTGCCGAGACAAGGGAGCGTCACCACGGAAACGGACTATAATTCATTATTGTGAAGTTCATTATTCTTAATCTAGTCTTTCTCCACTTTGCAGTGCACAGAAATACTGAAACGTTACGTCCTGCTCTGTGCAGACTCCACGGAACAGAAAGAAAGTCACACTGGCATTTTGCAAGTATGAACTCTGGGAAGTCTTTTACAAAAATATCATACTGTTGCCATGGTTTCAAGTATACATATTTTGGACTTTTTTGAGGTTTAGAAAATCGTTGCTGTGGAATATCGTCACACGGAATATAGGTGTCCCCCGAGGGTCGTGTCAATGGCAAGACTTTACTGCTGCTACTAGTCTAGTGATGGATAGGGATGGTCAATGAGATGCAAATAACTTAGAATTCATGCAGGATTATGCAAATTTTGTATGCAAATTCATGCAGCTCTGTTGGCCAAGACCCTCTTCCTCTTCACTTCCACACTCCCCTCAGTGTAAGAGCACGGGCGCACAAGCATAAAGTATGGCTCGCTCCTGTGCAGCAGCACAAGGACAATCGTGCACAAGCAAGCTGCAGAGTATGGCCATGGACTCAAAGCACCAGAGCTGCAGCTACTAGGGGACACTTTATAGTCAGAAGGAGTGTTAGAGGGTCTTGCCCAGGGACTCCTCACTGAATAGGTGCTGGTTTACTGAACAGGAAGAACCGAGACTCGCTATCAGGTCTCCTGTGTCAGAGGCGGAGCGTATCTAGCCACAGCTAGTATATAGGGAGATGCAGCGATTGCCCTCTAGTGGAAACAAGTCTTAGAGGCTCCCCACGCAGCACAGAAGAGGCGGAGGTAAATCAGGGAGACCATCCGGAGGGTTCCTCCTACTGAGGTAAGTATCCATTTTTATTGAGGCAGGGTGGGGGGGAGGGAGAAGGTAGGACTGAAAGTATTCTTTTGGAGCCCTTTCACACTGAGGCGGAGCTGTCAATTTATTGCCCCCCACCACAGCCTAATGTTGCTCCCTACGTTGTGGTACGACGCACCGGAAGTGCCCTATCTAACGAGCTTTAATAACTACGTTACCGTGCGGCTCCTGCGGTGATCTGCGTCAGACCGGAAGTCTTGTAAGTCTATGGCCACGCGCGTACTTTTAAAAAACCCACCGCAGTTACTGCATCGCGCATGTGCCGAAGCGTATTTTAGAAATATGCTTCCGCGCACGTCATCAATTGCTAACCAGGAAGTGAGCGTCACTTCCTGTTTGGCCAGGTGTCACACAGAGATTACCCCGTGCTAATGCAGTAATCACTGAAGGCCGGCTGTTGGCGGTGTGGTGCAGCCGCCGCACCACCAATCTGCAGTGTGAAGCCGGCATCAACGTTTTATTACAGCCTCACCTCGAAGGTCTGCACCGGTATACTCTTCATCTTCCTAGAGGATTGTGGGATGGGGGCGGACTGGGCGGAGTTACTCATATCTTGTAACGCTTTCAGTGCCTGGCAACAAAAAACACACGATTAGCACAAGAAATAAGTCAAAAGCATGGAAAAAAATGGTTTCTTTGTAAAAAATAACATCCAATAAAGACATGTCCCCATCCTAGACTCACCCATCCTCAGAATCAGACCCAGCAAACCCTCAATTTAAAGGACATAGCATAAAGAACAACTAAAGAGAGAGGGATATGGAGGCTGCCATTTTTATTTCACTTTAAGCAATACCAGGTACCTGGCTATCCTGCTGATCCAGGTCCCTTCCCTCGCCGATGATTGGAGGGAAGGGACGCGTGCGGGGACCGGAGCGATGCAGGAGGCGGGAGGAGTGCCGAGACTGACAGGAGGAGGTAAACATAGCCCGCACAGCGCGGCTGTGATTAATGGGGTCTCGCAGAGCGCAGGGGAGGCTTAGGGGGAATCTGATTAGCAACAGAGGCTGGGCTCTATAGGCAGACCCAGCCTCTGTATGGGGATTTCATTATTAGAACCCCGCCTCGAGTTCTCTTAAATTTTTGCAGCACAAATGGGCACAAATGCAGCACTAACCAAACATGATGGAATTTTTATTTGTGCTGATTGTAGGGGGGCCAGCTTTACGGAGCCGCCCATTGACGGTACAATTTTTAGAGAACAATCGTGTTTTCGAGAAGATCATTCAAATTAAAAGAAAATATTGTATTTAATTGATCTGATCAATTAAGATCAGATCAATTTTTCGATTGTTTTTCAGATCGATTTCCATTCTATGAGAGATCGATCAGAAAAATGATCGAAAATCAGATCAGACCTGTTAAAAATTACCTATCAAACCATTTTTCTGCCAAAAAATCTCATGGTGTATTCCCACCATTAACAGTACAATCTCTCGAGTGATCGACCGTACAATCCATCGGATCAGGTACTATTAATGGTGCCGATCAATGAAGAACGATTGCTCTATTCATCGTTCCGTCAATCTGGATTTCTGATCAATTTTCTTGGTCTGGTTGGTGGGTTCAGATGGGCGCTTTGATCAATCAGATTGGATGGTCAATCGTTCAGGATACTGGATCTTTAATGGACACTTTAAAGGATACCAGAGCAGAAAGAATTATTAAAGATGGGGGGAGGAGGCCTGTATTACCTGCTGTCCTCGTGCCCCGTTCTCCTGGAGCGCTCTGTGCTTGCAAATGCTGCATGATGTCATCATTGTGCGCAAGGCGTCTACTACCAGGACCAGGACTGAGCTGCAGTGGTAATTTAGGTGACAAAGGAGGGGGACAGAGGTGAACGGGAGGAGCGGAGGGCATGAGGACCGCGTGCCTCTTCACCCTGTTTTTAATAAATCTTCCAGCTCTAGTATCCTTTAAGAAACCAACTTCTTCAAGAAAACGATTGACAATGCGATTGTACAGAATTGATTGGGCCCGTCAGCTTCTCTGTTTTCATACAACCTGATCTGAATAATCTGATCAAAGATATAATCGTTCACTAAAAAATGTACTGTTACTGGGCACCTTTATCAAATGGCAAAACTGGCTGCGAAACAGGCGAGGACATCTGTACGGGCAGCTGGAATGTGGCATCACTAACCGTACAAGCCAATCAGGGAAGGATATACCGGTATATACAGATATAGTATATGTGGTCAGGTTAGCAGGGCACGGGATCACCTTAGCAGACACCCGATATGGCCGTGGAATCCCCCCTCCCCAGGAATCCCCCTCGGGGTGACTGCAGCTGTCTCACCACCCCCCAGATGTCCCCCGTGATGTCATTGTCCCCCTCCCCCCCCATGTTCCCTCACCTTCTTCTCGATGCCGGACAGGAAATCCTTCAGGATGGAGAGTTTGAGGACCAGGCTCTCCAGTTCCTGCTCTCCGCTCTGAT